>NC_090652.1:71201199-71520147 GCF_040937935.1 Hyperolius riggenbachi
AATAGATGTTTTTTGGATAAAAGTGGATCCGAGATGAACTTTTTCTCATTGCATAATTGTGTTTGTTACATATAGTTTAAAGGGCATTCCTTAAAGAGAACCAGAGATGAAGTACCCTCATGTATTTTACCTTATAAATCAGTGGGAACATGACAGTAAACACCTAATATGCTCTTTGTTTCATTGTTCTCTGTTTAATCTGACTGTTATCACCTCTGATAAGAATCCCCGACTGAGCTCAGTCTAGCTTTGCTACGGAAAGATTATAGCCGAGTCTGTCTTCTCTGGTGTCTTTTCAAGCCCAAGCCTGCCCCCTTGTGGCTCTGCTATAATGACTCAGCTATAATTATTCCCTGCAAAGACAGAGTGAATGCTCAGTCCGGGATTCTTATCACAGCTGATAACAGACACTTTTAGCAGTGATGATGAAACAGAGAGCATGGTAAGTGTTTTCTCTCATGTTCTTACTGATATATATGGTAAAATACACAAGGGTGCTTCGTCTCTGGTTCCCTTTAAGGCAAATATACTTGTTTTGTTTAAATACCCTAATTTCCTATAAACTAAACAAGGCACACACACAACTTCTCAATAGAACCTTGGCGCTTGCAAGGGATTGTGGAATTTCAGTCTGGGCAGGTGAAAAAGGTGTTAATATCTATAGCTTTCAGAGGCATAGTTTCACAATCTGAGAGATGAAGTGCAGATACAGATCAGTTGCCTTTGTAATGGAGGAAATAGGAGTGCAGTTTTCTCACAAAATTCAGATATGCAGATTTGCATGCCTAGACACAGATAAGCGTGCCTGCCTGTGTGTGTAATTGTGTAATAGTGACAAGCAGAAAACATTTCTGCTCACATTGTATCACAGGAAAAAATAATATTGATGAAAAATATACCGTTGAAGCTGTTTACAGCTAGATTTGCTGTGTAAACCATCTAAACTTTAGACAAGATAGAGTATATAGACAAGTGACTTATTATATTTAGTTTTTCATCTCGGATCCGCTTTACATTAAAAAATTTTGGGAGATTGTATCCAATTAATATATAATTTTGCGGGAGAGCGTGCGAGGGATTATGACCAGACCCTTTTACTCACTCTCTGGAATCAGTGACAGGGCCTTTGAACTGGTCATTGATCCAGGACTCATTCATTTTAATAAATGTGAGTCTGTCCACATTTTCTGCGGACAGACGGGTCCGGTAGTCGGTGACCACCCCACCTGCGGCACTGAATACCCGCTCAGAAAGCACACTGGAGGCGGGGCATGACAGAACCTGCAGTGCGTACTAAGCAAGCTCAGGCCAGGTGTCCAGCTTCTTCACCCAATACTCCATGGGGTCATCTGTATCCATATTGTCTGTTGCACTGGATGACCCCAAGTAGTCATTCACCATGCGAACCAGCCGTTGGTGGTGATGACTACTGCTGCCGATAGTGCTGCTGCTGGTGGGAGTATTGGGTGATTGGGGCGTATAAAATCCCCTCATCACAGCCAGCAGATTAACAGGTCGGGTGGGGTTGCTGCTCGTATTACCGCCACCACACCTCTGCTGGCTGTGACTAGCTGGCTGTCGCTGAGTAGTATGGGAAAGCGGAGGTTCAGGTGGTGGTGGAAAGGCCTGCTCCACTCGCCTGATTAAATCCTGCCGGATCGCTGCCATTCGGGAGCTAAATTGTTGGGTACATCCCATTAACTCCCCCACTTTCCCCTTGCAGCGTGGGTCCAATATGGTGGCCACCCACAGATCATCCCTCGCTTTCAGTCGGATTATCCGGGGGTCCTTCCTGAGGCAGAGGAGCATGTGAGCAGCCATGTGGGAGAGATGACCGCTTTCCACCTCTTCCTGGCTGTCAGAAAGGGCATTTTCTGCTTCATGCTCCTGCTGCTCATTAAGGTCGTCCCACCCCCGGACGATTAGCTCTCCCGCATGTTCAGGCCCTGACTGTCACCACCACCTCCTCCTCCTCCTCCTCCTCCTCCTGGGCCTGAGCATCCTGGGGCTCTCCACCACTTGCCCCAGCATGGACTTCCTCCGCCAATTCTATCAGGTGGCCCAGTGTCCTGTCCAGCATTAGCACAAGGGGGAGCACTTCTGAAATGTTGCAGTGCTCCATGCTGACCACCTTAGTAGCCTCATCAAAAGGCGCCAAAACATTGCAGACCTCCCTGATCTGCCGCCACTGGTCCCCAGTCAGATTCTCCGGAGGTGGTCTTGACGAATGGGAGGAGGAGGCTGAAGACAGGTAATGGATGACCGCCATTTTTTGCTCCAACAACCTTCTCAACATGTACAGTGTGGAGTTCCACCGTGTCTGGCAGTCAATCATCAGCTTGTGCTGCGGCAAGCTGTGGATGCGCTGCAGTTTGGCCAAGGACGCGGTGGCGGTTGCGGAGCGTCTAATGTGGCCACACACTTTACGTGCCAAAAGCACGACGTCACTCAAACCCTCATAGGTTCGCAGAAACCGTTGCACGATGAGGCTGAGGACATGTGCGAGGCAAGGCAGGTGTGTGTAGCCACCAGTACGAATGGCGGCCAGAATGTTGGTGCCATTGTCTGACACCACATTACCTGTCAACAGATCTCGGGGGGTCAGCCAATGCTGGATCTGCTCCTGTAGGACAGACAGGATCACATTTTCCGTCAGACTCCTGTGTTGCACTGGCTCCATCCTCAGCACAGCTTGACAGCGCTTGTGCTGTAGATTAGCGTAACAGCGTGGCCGCTTGCTGGGAGGCTCAGCAGCGGCCTGACCTGCTACAGAAGAAGTGGCAGAAGGGAGGGAGACGGGCCTCCCCTTGACCCCCCGGGGCGGCACCACCAGAGCCCCACAGCTCATACCCTCCCCAGCGCCATGAAGGGTGACCCAGTGAGCTGTCACAGTCAAATAGCGTCCCTGCCCATGCCTGCTGGTCCAGGCATCGGTAGTGAGGTGCACCCTTCCACAAACCGCGTAGTCCAACGAAAGGGATACACGCCCAGCTACATCCAGGTGTAGGGCAGGGATAGCAACTCGGGAAAAGTAATGGCGGCTGGGGACCCGCCATTGTGGAGCCAAACAGCTCATCAGTTGGCGGAAGGGGGCACTTTCCACAAACTGATAGGGCAAGAGCTGTTGGGCCAACAGCTTTGCCACGAGCCCATTATTGCGTAGCGCTATGGGATCATTAGGGGGGAGAGGCCTCTTCCGTGCAACCATCTCAGTGAGAGAGGCCTGGCGCTGGGCGGCAACATTTTGTGGGGAGGATACAGCTGGTGATGAGCACACCGCCAAGGTCTGGTTGCCGCCACCAGCCTGGCGTGCAGAGGGAACAGCCGTGCAGTGGGACTGCGCAGGTTGCACAGGACGCACAGAGGAACGGCTGAGAGGAACTGCTGCATCTCCTCCTGCCGCACTCTGTGCACTGCTGCCTTTACCTTGGCTGGTATTTTTTTTTATTAAGTCCCACTGCACAATATGACTTGTTTTAAGGTGGGAACGCAAACCTGATGTCCCAAACCCAGATGCTGCTTTCCCTCTGCTCACCGTCACACTGCACAGGTTACACACTGCACAGGAAGGATCCTTTGAGTGATCAGTGAAATAGTCCCATGCTTGGGAGGTCCGACCCTTTCTCTTGGTGTTGACCGGTCGCTGACCAGCATGGGACTGGGTGCTCACAGATGGTGCTGCAGGCTGCTGGACAAGCTGCTGCTGCTGCTGTGTTTGGCCCTGCTGATTAAGCATGCTGCTGCTGCTGCCTATCACACCACCAGCGGAGTCCATGCCCCCCCTAGACTCCACCTGATGCACCCTCCTGACCGATGGACGCCTAACAGGTTCACTTTCACTGCTGCTGTTCGGTGAATTAGTTGGCGTCCAATTTTTGTCGGCCACCTCATCATCACCCACACAAGACAAATCGTCCTCCAAATGGGGACTTGACAATTCCCGACGATGAGTGACTGGGGCATTTCTTGGTGGAGTGGATGGAGAAAAAACTGGACCCACTTCATTCACCACATCCTCCACCAAACTTTGTGAATTGGGTCCCATAGTCTCATGCAGGGCTTCTCCCCACAATTGTCCAATATTACCCTCGTCAGCATTACCTTCAAAAAGATTGGGGGAGAAGCCAGACTCTGCAACATGACCAGCTGCCACAGAGTCTTCCCTGCTATTTGCACTGCTGCCACTGCACATCAGCTCTTCAGATTGGGTGGAGGGCTCCGCACCGATCCAGTCAACCAATGAGGCCGCATCCTGCTTGCCAATGATGCGGCGCCCAGTGGTTGGGAACATAGAAGTGATCCGGGGAGTTCCCCTGCTGCGCTCAGGAAGAACCTCAACCTGATCTGTTTCTGCTACATTGCTGGGCCCTGCCTGCTGCTGGCGTCCTGATGAGGAGGAGCCACCTCGTCCACCAACACTCTTGATGTGCCTCATTTTTTAAATTTTTTTTTTGGGGTCGGGGACAGTAATGAAATTAAAGAAGAAGGGAGGGGACTTACAGGCAATCAATGAAGAAAATCAATGAAATAAATGAAGAAAAAAAGTATAAATGAAAAACTGACACTATGAAAAAGAAATAAAATACACTACACTATCTAGCTTTATCTAACCACTCTCACTGACTTACTAATTTCAAACTACTCTCAGTCACTTGTCACTCAATACTATATCTATCACACTAAATCTGTCTCTCACTCACACTACTAATACAGGCCTGATCTAACTTCAAACTGCTCTCACACTGTCTACAATCACACTACAATCTAATCTATCTCTCACTACTACTAGTATAGTATCTATCTAATATATATAGCAATAATAGCAATCACAGTGAAAAAAAAATGTCTCAACAGCACACAATATAATACTGCAGCTCTGAGCTCTCTCTTTCACAATTCTCCTCTAACTAAAACCCACACATGACATCAGCATAAGCCTGTCTTATATACTAGAGGGGTGGGATAGACTCTGATAGGTAGCTAGGATGTGGTTGCTAGGGCCTGTGATTGGTGTAAATTTATGAGGACAGTTATTGGACAGTACTTTTCCGTTTAAATCAAATTTCCGTATATTTATACGGATTTCCGCATTACATACACGGAATTACGCTTTTTTTTTAACGCGCTAAATTTCCTCTGATCATGATTGGTCAACTCATTCCGCATCTCCTCATTGGTCAATTCATTCCGGTTCCGTTTGGTCGGATTTCCGCGGAATTCCGCATTCCGGATTGTAAATTCCGGATTCCGCGGAACGATCCGGAAACCCAAATTCCGACGGAATTCGGAATTTTAGCTTCCGCGGAATTCCGGAAGCCCATGCCTGGTCATCGTAAGCTTACTGCGCAGGCGCAGTACAAAGTTTTCTTGTACTGTGCCTGCGCAGTAAGCTTCCGATGATGCGTGCAGGAGCGAGCAGGCGCAGAGCCATTGGCGCTCAGCCACAGTTGGATGGCATGCCGCGCTAGACCAGGGCCGGTGGCAGAGAATGGAGGATCAGAGGAAGATGGTGTGGGACATTACAGCTACAGGGGGCTAATAGAAGCCCCAGGTAAGTGTCTGTTTATATCTTCAACAACCCCCACAGAATCTCTTTAAAGTGAACCTGAGATCACCCAAGATAAACAGTTGTATCTATCCATCTACTCCTAAAAAATGACTTTTGTTTTGAATATCTCATGGTTTAATTTTATATTTAAATATTTACAAATTAGTTTTAATGTTTTATTGTCTCTTCTTAGTGGCAATCCATTAAGCGTGCCAATGCAAAAATACAAGAGCTAATGACCTTTTTCTCAATCCCCTTCAGTCAGAAGCTTTTCTCTGATATAAAAGAATTTTATGTCTGTAATTCCTTATCAGAGAGGGTTACCCTATAATCTGACAAGGATCCGACAAGACGGAAACTGTCTTGCATACCTGAAGTTTAACTCTTTCACTCATAAAAAAAAACATAGCTTAGTTATTTGTGTGTTTGGCACTGCACACGCTGTCTGTCTCATCATGTCACATGTCACCTCGGGTACAAGTTAAAGCATTACATGCAGAGTTCAGCTAGGCAGCTGGAATATATGGCAGCATCCAAGTCATTCCCCTACAGGGTCACTTTAAGTAAATTTTCAGATCAAACTTTTGTTGTTTTAGTTTTGGATATAATGAAAAACAGATAAAGCCTACACAATATTTTACTGCTGTCTTTGTCCTTTGCGGGGAAAGTCTCCATAATTCTTGTTTCATATAACATCCAAGGAAAGTGAGGGTGTCTTCTACTTGCCCCTCCCATTCCATGTGCAGCTCCTTTTTCCATGTGTAACCATAATCCATGAACTTTAGCACTTCATTTATGAACAGCTCCCTTTGACATTAGTTTACATTTTTCATGTGTTGCTCCCCATTTGCAGCCTCCTCTTTCATATGTATCAACGTCTTTTCCATGACCAGGTACCCCTTGAGCTCCAGAAATCTACCCTTGAGTGCCATTTCTAATTTCATTTAGAGCACGTATGCTCCCAGTGATAAAACCACTGAGGGAAAAGCCCCCCATAATTGGTAAAAAAAAAAAAAAGGTAACCAAAGTGTCTTTAGCTTCTTTCCCACTCCCCTACAAATGGCTCCTCCAGTGCCCCCCACCATATGCAGAGTAGCATAGAAGAGAAGAGTACTTTACCTGCTCCATACTTTTGTCTGGTCCACTGTCACTTTTATGGCAGTCATTAATTGCCAGCCGTGCTGATACCTCTGTTCAACTTGTGACCATCCCTGCATGTCACATGATGAAGGAAAGGAGGTGTTGGTGGGGGGAGAGGAGCATTTTGTCATCCTTGTTGTTGGCCGGGAGAAGATATACTGCTCGCACATGTTGGGGGAGAATGAGAGACATACTAGCTACTGTTTGTTTGTTTTAGGGGGGTTGGCACATTGGCCAAATTTATTATGGTAAGGGGTTTGTGTTATATGTTGAATGTTTTGAGATTTTAATCAAATGATATAAAATATTTGATGACTTGATTTCTGCACGTAGCTAGGGCCCTGCCATTTGGAGAATTAAGTTATTGGTATACGGTGTCATGAGATTGAGATATCAAAACTATCGTTTAATATAGTGATAATTATACACTATTGGTCGATGAATATACAGTATATAATGCTAACTTGGTTTATAATGAACTGTCAGAAGTCTGCTGAGATTAGAGCATGTGTTCCTTTCCTTGTGGAATTTAAGGTCACAGATGTCGAGACCATTCGTCATTAAAAGTGTAAGAAAATAGATCTCTGTCAAGCCAGGCTTCTGGTTGCAGGAATTGTATTCTGGTTACATAGTCGACAGCTGGTTGTTATGTGACGTGACTCAACCCTAGATTATTCTTAAGTTAGGAGAAGAGGCTTTGTTCCATATAGCCGGTCGGCTGACGTCAGAGGGTACGCTCGCCGCTGCTGATTGGTGGAGGGCGGTGGGCGTGCCTCGAGGGTCTCCACCGCTTCTTAAGCACGGCGGATTCAGTGGCAACTCGTCTGCTGTTGTGATCACTTCGTGCTAGTGCTCAGACCTTAGCTAGACCGGTGTGCTTTGATCCGGGAGGAAACCGGGGATTTCACACAGTGTTAGGATTGTGCAATATTATTGTATTATTTGTTTATGACTCTGGCTCGTTCTGACTATTCTTTCTCTTAGTGATTCTGTACCTTTGCCCATCTGATCTCATTGCCTACTCTGCCTGAAAACTGTTAACTCTCTCTGCTCAGTGAATCTGTACTTTAGCCCATCTGATATTGTTGCCGACTTTTGCCTGTTCTATCGATTCTCCTCTGCCTTACGATTCTGTACTGTATCTGCCTGCCTATTGCCAACCCGATTAGTCTGACCATTCTACCCCCACCAGAGAGCCCTTGTCTCTGGTGAGGAGCGCAGTACTGTTAGTACCGACCAGCTCCTCTGGTGAGGTAGTGTTAAACCTATCAGTACTTTTTTGCACCAATCACTACACACAGTGCAATAAAGTGTGACTTGATCTCAATATTCCTCAGTGTTGCTATATTTGCATTATTGGTGATTCTGCAGATCACCCTATAATCAGATATAGGGCCTGATTTACAAAGCGGTGCTAACTCTTACCGGGGCTTTTTATTGTAAAGTTTCTAAGATGGCATCTGTTAGGGGATTTTATGGTGATGCACAAAATTCAAACTTATTTTTAACTGGTGCATTCTGACATTTTGTGACATTTTAAACTAGCGGGTTATCTGAGCAGGTGCGTACATATATGACGCTACTTGGCTTATTAATGTAAGCAATCTACGTCTTTTCTAATGAAAATTACACCAATAACATTTTAATTAGATCATTTGACCCAAGTGGTGTTCTTTGTTATCTTTCTTAAACTGATGGACGCCAAGATATACGCGTATGTTCAAGCTTATCTTCTGTTCTCAAAATATGGGATGTTCTCTGGTACATCATTAATTAGCGGGGATTTCTAAACGCCCCTTGTGGTCACAGGTTGTAATGTCTTATTCACATGGCTTATTGTTTAATCACATGGCTTATTGTTTTGGTTTTGTATTGATAACAAACAGCCATCTGTTTTAATACATGCTAAAATACATAGAAAGCAAACTTATTTACCTTAATGTATAGGTCTATTATTGATCAACTCATTATTAACTCTATGATCACTATACATGTTCTCTAATCTATACATGATTACCGTATTTTTTGGACCATAAGACGCACTTTTTCTCCTCCAAAAGTGGGGGGAAAAGTTGGTGCATCTTATAATCCGAACACTACAATTTGGACCTCAGTATAGTGCAGCTCTTCTGCGGGAATTCATTTTACTTGTCACCTCACTTGCCGATTTCCGATATGCCATGACTGATATGCGGTCTCTGTCAGCTGCTCTTCCCCTTCTGCCAATCAAGGTTCCCTCTGTCAGAATGCATTTCATTGTCAAAATGCTGCCAAGATAAAGATAGATAGGATTGCCGTCCCGCGATGAGCCACTAATGATATGCTGTATTCCAGCTGCACTTCCCTCTCTGCAAATCAAAGAAGGATCCATGCGTACATCCTCCAATCACAACCGCCCACTGCTCTGCTCAGTGACTGTGACTCACTGATGGTCTCGAGGGCGGAAGCCATGGCCCCGCCCCGAGACCATCCCGGCCAGTCACAGTCACTGAGCAGAGCAGTGGGCGGCTGTGATTGGAGGATGTGCGCATAGATCCTTCTTTGAATGGCAGAGGGAAGAGCAGTCCTCCAAACAGTTGAAAGCCATTAGCTATAAAGCTGACACCTCTGCACCGGCAGCTGAGCAGTGCAGAGACCCGCACTACGACCACGGCAATTGCACTGAAGGCGCACTTGTATTCAAAGCTGCCACCTCCGAACCGGCAGCTGAGTGTCTCCCGATGTTCTGGCAGATACAGAGTAAGCCCCGCCCCCCGACCACGGTGTTTGCACTGAACGGGTATTCAGCACTGCTAGTACTTACATCCTCCGGTAAGAGCACAATGGTATTTTAGCACTCTTGGCACCTTCCCATTGCTGCATGGATTCACCTTAATTGCCTTGGTTAGGTCTTTATCAACTTGTTTATTAGTGGATGTGTGCAAGTCAGTATGCAAGTTAGTGTTATTTATTTATATTGGTTTCAGTGTGAAACGAACGCTATAGCATTTTTCTGGATTCATTTGATTATTTTTTGTAAATCATTTCATTATTTATAGGATTGTATAGTTTTTTTCTTCCCTGGTCAGCTAGCATTTACTGGAATTGTGCTGCATTTACCTATTGCCTTGGCACTATATATTTATAGTCTACTGCCATGAGTGGGAACAAAGTTCCACCAGACGCCACTGTACCATAGATGCACCAGGTTTGCAATATTTTTTTTCCTGTTTTTTGTCCTCTAAACCTAGGTGCGTCTTATGGTCGAGTGCATCTTATGGTCCGAAAAATACGGTAATATCTCAGCGTATAGCAGGCTTAGCTTCTGCGGTGCATGTCTCTGATGGGCAAGCCTTGCTTATGCAGGCATTACAGCTAGATCTGAGTAAAGTCAGAACATTTCTCCAGAGCCATCTTAATATAAACATAACCTTGTACAGGGAACAGACAGCTTACTGCAGAAAATGACATTAAGGGTTACTCTAACCAACAATCTAACTGATTAAAGAAGAACTCTGCTTATAATCATAAAATCATGACATTAACTCAAATAATCTGCAAAACATTTTAAAACATATATAATCAGCTTAAAGCAAGCTGGAGATAATTTCTCTGCATTAATATAAGATTTTCTGACAAACCCCCTTCCCATGCCAAGGTTTTTACCCCTTAAAGGACCACTGTCATGAAAATCTTAAAAATTAAAATATCTATATAAACACATACAAATAAGAAGTACGTTTCTTCCAGAGTAAAATGAGCCATAAATAGCTTTTCTGCTATATTGCTGTCACTTACAGTAAGTAGTAGAAATCTGACAGAACCGACAGGTTTTGGGCCAGTCCATCTCTCCATAGGGGATTCTCAGCATGGCCTTTATTCTTTATAAAGACACTCCCTAAAAAAGATTTACACAAAGATGCTGGCCAGCCTCCCTGCTCACCATACACTTTTTTGGCAGTTAGAAGGAGCAACTGCCATTCACTAAGTGCTTTTGATTATAAATAAATCCATGAGAATCCCCCATGAGGAGATGAGCTAGTCCAAAACCTGCCGGTTCTGTCAGATTTCTGTCAGATTTCTAGTACTTAATGTAAGTGACAGCAATATAGGAGAGAAGTAATATATGGCTCATTTTACGCTGGGAGAAATGCACTTGTTATCTGTATATGCTTACATACATTTTAAATTTGACGATTTTTGTGACAGTGGTCCTTTAAGATTCCTGACAATTTTGATAAATATGCTGTGTCACAATGATACAGCAATAACTTTTTTATTACCTATGCCACCAAAGTGATACAGTGGGATGCGAAAGTTTGGGCAACCTTGTTAATCATCATGATTTTCCTGTATAAATCGTTGGTTGTTATGATAAAAAATGTCAGTTAAATATATCATATAAGAGACACACACAGTGCTATTTGAAAAGTGAAATGAAGTTTATTGCACTTACAGAAAGTGTGCAATGAATGTTTAAACAAAATTAGGCAGGTACATAAATGTGGGCACCACAAAAAATAAATGAAATCAATATTTAGTAGATCCTCCTTTAGCAGAAACTACAGCCTCTAAACCAGGGGTCCCCAAACATTTTGGGTCGAGGGCCGGGTCAACATACTTCAAATTGCTGGGGGGCCGGAGTATACATAAGGTGATGTAGAAGTCTTTGCGGGCCAGACAGTGAAGCTGTAATAATCAGTGTAAGCAACAACCAGATCTCTGATTATGTGGTGATCTGCAGTATCACCAATAATACAGATGCTATACCTGATTATGTAGTGATCTGCAGAATCACTTATAATGCAAGTATAGTACACAGACAAGTGTGATGCTAAAATGCACTGTGTGTTTTGGTGCAACAGTAATTACTGACAGATTTGGCAGGAGCTCACCAAAGGAGCTGGCGGGCACTGTCAGTACAGAGAACACCTCACCAGTGACGAGGGCTCACTGCTGGTGAGTAGAGAGGTAAGACTAATCGAGTTCGGCAACAGGCAGGCAGATACAGTACAGAATCAGAAGGCAGAGAGTAAACGGTAACCAGGCAGAGTCGACAGTAAGATTAGATAGGCTAAGGTACAGAATCACTGAGCAGGAGGATAGTCAAACAGAGCCAGGAGTCATACACAGATAATCAAATACAATAAACTAACTATAGATAGATGTATATTGCAAACACTGCATATACATCTATCATGAGATGGAACCTGACTAGGTCTGAGTGCTCACACGAAGCATTCGCAACAGCAGACACCCGAGGAATGAATCCTCCGGGCTTAAGAGCCAGAGGAGAGCCTGAGGCATGCCCCCCCCCCCCCTGCACCTGGCCAATCAGGAGCGGCAGGCGCATGGCGTGACGTCAGCCGACCCTCCGGTCAGCTGAGCCGCCTCCTGCTAGCATAAAGGTCGTGACGGTGCACGCGCGCATGCGTCAATGCGACCTTATGCTAGACACCTGAGGCACGGGTGGCAAGACGGACAGGGGCACAGAGGCAGCTGCGGTGGTGGTGCTGTTCGCCGCAGCTGCCTCACCAAATGTTACAGAAGCATACCCAGGTGACAATCTGCATTGGACAGCAGTGTCACCTGATGTGGAATTTGATTGGAAAGCAAATTACTGCTTTCTGGCTTCCATGTGGAAGGTTGGGGCCAGCACTGCTATTCTATATGCAGACCACCAATATTTAAAGATGTAGCTGACCGCATCTATAATTAATACATTTTGTGGGGGGGAGCAGTAAAAAAGCCTCAGGGGGCCACATTCGGCCCATGGGCCTTAGTTTGAGGATCGCTGCTCTAAACACTTCCTGTAGGTTCCAATAATAGTCTGGATTCTGGTTGAAGGTATTTTGGACCATTCCTCTTTACAAAACATTTCTAGTTCAATCAGGTTTGATGGCTTCCGAGCATGGGCAGCTCTCTTTAACTCACACCACAGATTTTCAATTATATTCAGGTCTGGGGACTGAGATGACCATTCCAGATCATGGTACTTGTTCCTCTGCATGAATGCCTTAGTGGATTTGGAGCAGTGTTTAGGGTCATTGTCTAGTTGAAAGATCCAGCCCCGGCGCAGCTTCAGCTTTGTCACTGATTCCTGGACATTGGTCTCCAGAATCTGCTGATACGGAGTGGAATCCATGCGTCCCTCAACTTTGACAAGATTCCCAGTCCCTGCACTGGCCACACAGCCCAGATAGTGTTCCAATGAGTCAGCACCGTCTTCAGTAAAAAGCTCTTTTATTAAATATCAATAAAATTCCATGGTATGTAAGCAATCAGCGACAGCTCCGCTGTTTCGGGCTATCCACCCTTCCTCAAGCTGTATAGCCAGTCATCCATGTTAAATCACAATAAAACTACTCCTTAAATACTAAACAAAGAGACCAGGTGACCAACATGCAGCCAATCCAACGCATGAAGCCACCGGTGGACCTGATGGAAAACCTCATGTATAACATGCTAAACATGACCTGCCTACGCCCCATTCTAATGTCATTCAAACCTAGTAACCTCCCTCTTACACTCTACCTATGAATATACCTATTGCCGCCATCCATCTCGCAGAAACGCCAGCCTTTCCATCCTCTTCCTTCCGTACACAATCACGTGATGCATCACGTGGGAGGCAGCATGACGCCCTAACGCGTCTAGCCAATCACTATAGCACCTACTGGTAGCATAGCAGACGCCATGCACACGAACGGGGATTACCACCCCATCATAACGGCACAAAATACTAATGCCTCACAAAATGTAACAGCAAAGAGGACCAAGAGACCCATCCACACTCACCCACCACGAGACACACAAGCGGCCAGCCAGGGAAAGGGGGTTTAAAGCCAGAGGCCACATCTGCCGGATGTATACACGTCAGTCACCTGAAAAGTAATAAGATACATATCAGTACACAGAACTAAGTGATAACATAATAAAAGAGCTTTTTACTGAAGACGGTGCTGACTCATTGGAACACTATCTGGGGAGACACCTGAGGTGCACAGGTTACTGGAGTCTATAGCACGTCCTAATCGTTCTCTGGTCCACCATTGGTGCTTGCCATACACCACTTTGCCTGGCCACACAGCCCCACAGCATGATGGAACCACCACCATATTTTACTGTAGGTAGCAGGTGTGTTTCTTGGAATGTTGTGTTCTTTTTCCTCCATGCATAACGCCCATTGCAATGCCCAAATAACTCAATTTTAGTTTCATCAGTCCACAGCACCTTATTACAAAATGAAGCTGGCTTGTCCAAATGTGCTTTAGCATACCTCAAGTGGCTCTGTTTGTGCTGTGGGCAGAGAAAATTTTCCTCTGCATCACTCTCACATACTGCATCTCCTTGTGTAAAGTGTGCAGAATAGTTGAACGATGCACAGTGACTCCATCTGCAGCAAGATGATGTTGTAGGTCTTTGGTGCTGGTCTGTGGGTTGACTGACTGTTCTCACCATTCCTTGTTTCTGTCTATCCGAGATTTTTCTTGGTCTGCCACTTCGAGCCTTAACTTGAACTGAGCCTGTGATATTTGCTAGTTCATATGAAGCCCAAAATAAGGATCTCCTTCCCTAACCTCTACAGCCTTAATACATCAGAAGGGAAGCTTATCTAGAAATCAAATCAAATTATCTGCATTCAAAACTACTGTATCATGATTCCTGTTGCCAGGAAAAAGGGTGCGATTCCAGGGGTCTATCCTAAAAAGAGGAGAGCCACCTGAGACCATTCACCTGGATCCTAGCATGGTACAAAATTTGGATGCAACATTTAAAATTAGGACCAGAGCCGAACTTTTCTAGTCGTGCTACTCAGAAGCAGTGCTGCTCGGATACCCCTTTTCAAAATCCACATCTGATTCGGATCCGGATACCCATATATCCGATCCGAGTCGGATATCTGAGTTCAAACTTTTACGATCCGAATCCGAATCGGATATCTGACCTCAGTATCTGGGGTATCCGGGTGGATTCGGATATCCAGATAGCAAAACTGGAAGTGGCATTTAAATTGCTTTTAAAAGTTTTTTTTAGGGTAAATGAGGCATGTAGCATCTTTTTTTTTTAAAGGGAAACACTAATAGATGATGTGGGGACTTAAATTCCCCCCCCCCAAAAAAAAAATGGCTGTCAATTAACATCAGGACTAGGTTCCAGGCACCCTGGCGGTGTGAGCAGCACAGGCAGCAGGAGCAGGGCAATGCAGCAGCAGCAGGTGTAATGTCTGCCAAGAGCATGCCCGACGTGGCAATTGGCAGTGGCATGTGGCACGTGTTACTTGGCATGTGGCACTTGGCACGTGGCACGTGGCACTTGGCACGTGGCACTTTGCACGTGGCACTTTGAACGTGCCACGTGACATGTGCCACGTGCAAAATGCCACATGCAAAGTGGCACATGCCAAGTGCAAAGTGCCTTGTTTAAAGTGCAAAGTGCCACGTGCAAAGTGCCATGTGCAAAGTGCCACGTGCCAAGTGCAAAGTGCCAAATGCAAAGTGCCAAGTGTTGACTGCCAAGTGACAGTCAGACAGCAGAGGAGAAGACACTAGTGCACACTAGCTGTCACACTGGCACTGCTCACAGCACAGCAGTTCTGTAGTAAGCTAACACAGTAGTACTACTACTCTAACAACTACTAGCACTGACTGCACTGACTACACAATAACACAGTAATCCTATTCCCCAACCTAACCTAACATATACTGTAGCTAAGGCTAGCTGGCCAGCAGGCACCAGCTGGCCTGGTCTGTGCATAGCACACACACAGACACATAGCATCTTCAGCAGGCCTGCAGCACACACTCTGACTGACTGCTATATAAAACAGCGTGCGGTCACACAGGTGCAGTGAAAGGTATAACGTGACTGGTATTATAATACAATGTGCAGCAGTCACACTAGGCATGGAATGTGCTGGGCCTGGTACAGTAAAGCAATTAGTAAGTGCCAGCTGTGACAGACAGGGCTGTATATGCAGTGTCAGTGGGCCACAAAAAAAAAAACACATCACAAGAACATTAGCTCTCAAAAGAGCTGTTTTGGTGGTGCTTTTCAGCAACAAATATCAGCAAGGAGAAAGCTAACAAAAGCCTAACTAAGCTTTCTCTGCTGCAACCTCTCTCCCTTCTCTAACTAATACTGCAGCACGCAGAGTGAGAACATGGCCGACGCTGCTGCCTTATATAAGGGGGGGGGGCTCCAGGAGGGAGTGCAGCCTGATTGGCTGCCATGTGTCTGCTGACTGTGATGTAAAGGGTCAAAGTTTAGCCCAATGATGCAGTATAGGGGGCGGGTCGAACTGGCATAACGTTTGCGATCCTATGCGAACACAAACCTGCATTGGTTCGCGCAAACAAGTTTGTGTGCGAACTGTTCGGGACATCTCTAGTTACATTGCATTAAAAAAAAATGTTTCAACTTTGGGGAAAAAACAAACTCAGTGGCAGTTTAGTAGTTTTAGGCAATTTTTAGCTAGGTAACCATGGCAGCCATTCTAAAGACCTACAGTTTAAAAATCTAGAAACTGTATGTGATTTTTTTGGCACTTACACATGAAAAAAAAGCCTCTGCAAAAAAATCCTATTTTACCCTTGATCCTGCCATGCCACTGTCTGGGTTTCTGTACACTTTGCAAACTTTTTTTGAAGAAATTGTGGCTACAGAGATGCCCTGAAGGTTTGAGAAGTTCGCCTGGCATTAAAGTCAATAGGACTCACCGCAAACGCTAGGTTCATGAACATTTGTAGTAAAAATTTGCAAGTCCATTTGCGAATGCAAAATCCCAATGTTAGTCCATCTCTAGTCCTCGGTAACCAAAATATAAAGGGATCATGAATCAAAAATGTTTCCAATGTCACTCTTTGGTTTAGTATACTCTATACACTGAAAAAAGAAATATAATGTTGCTAAGGCAATAAGGACTCCATAATTTGCAATGATAAAATAAGGGAAGGCACACAAAACATGCTAATATGTTTGGAGGGCTGGCAAAATGTACATCAACCATCAATAGTAACTTCTATTTCCACTTTAGGAAAAAACATTTTGCACATCATTGATTTTATTCAAACATAGCCATTAGCCAAATACTTGCATGGCAGAAAGAGCAGGTGGAGATTTACCTAGAGGCAAACCAGTTGATGACTTTCCATGTATTCCTTTACAGACTTGCACATAACTCACCTCTTAAAATTGTCTCAGTGAGGTTTATCTTAACTTAAAACTTGGGTATGAATCTTTCTGCAGCAGATGAAAAGCCAGTGGAATTTGGTTGGTGAGAAGTGTTTAAAACTTGAAATTGTCTCTGTAAAGATTTTCTTTGCATACAATTTACGTCTTAATCAGTCTGTCTGCAGCAGCTTAAATGAAAGTGGAATTTGATTGGTAAGAAGTTGATCAACTTAAAGTCACTAACCAGGTCTGCCTCATCATGACTATCGATCCCAGGAGCCCCATCACTGTGGTTTGCCTTACTGTGATCACATTTGAGAGCCTTATTGGAATTTTAAGCAATCTCTTCATTGCTCTGGTGCTTCTGCATGGCCGTTATACAGAGAGAAACATACATTATGGCAATAGAATCCGGATAACCATGAACAGGTCCAGCATTGTCTTCTCCTTTGTGTTAACTGTCACATTGTTCTTTAAGGTCCTCTGGCCAAAATACTTAATAACTTTAAGCATTGTATTTACCATATTACCAGTCTATAGCTGGGGTGCAATCCATTGTCACACTGCTATCCTCTGTTTCTACCAGTTCATAAAGATTATTCAGTTCCAAACTGGTATTCTTGGCTGGGTGAAGACAAATATCAACACCATAGTCCCTTGGCTTCTAATAGCAGCAGATGTCTTATGTCTCTGTTTCAGCTTCCTGGCTTTCGTACCCTCTGCTTTTAGCAAAGAATACTTAACAAACAGCTCAAATGTCTCATCTACCAATCAGTCTTTACAAAAAACATCAGGGATCTCTAGCGCATATTATTTCTTGTTGAATATATTTTTGCTCTCTTACTTGTCGGTATTCGTGACTACCGTATTGGCAATTAGGTCCCTTAAGCTTCAAAATCTAAAAATTAAAGACTTGAATTTGTCTGGAGATGTCGGTAAAAAGACCTATCAAAACACTGTGTTCAAAATGACCCGTTTCTTAATAATCTACACTTTCTTCTATTCTGTTTTGTTTTTTGTATATTTTATCAGCAGTGATTATCAAAATATTGGGTTTTGGACAAAACAGATCATAATGTTCTTCTACTCACCAGCAAACTCTCTCCTCCTCATTTTTAGTAACCCCAAACTGAGGAGCATCTTCAAGATGATGTGTGGTTGTTTTGGTATTTTCCAATGCCAAACATGTGAAAGACCCACGTAACAAAGTATCAACAAACCTGACCAACACAACCACTAGTGAGGATCGTAATGTGCTAATTTTGCTTATGCAAACTTTTGAAAAAACTTTGCACTTTTGATTAAACGTAATTACAATTTTTTAGTTTAGTAGAATTTGCATAATCTATTCAACATTTTACATTTTATTCTACATTTTACATGCTCCATCAAATTATGAACGTGGCCATCATAAAAGTTTTTTCACACAAATTCCAAAAACACAAAACAAAACTTTTGCAAAAACCAGAAACAAGTCAAAAATGTTTGAAAGAAGACCTTATAGTTTGTTTGTTTGTTTGTTTGTTTTATTTGAAAGATATTTAAGAATTCAAAGCAAAAATAGTTTTTAAACGTGGTAAAATAACATTTTGCTGTGGTACACTTAAATATATACGGAGTTCTTCATACAGAATATATGCATATCTTGCATTTTCAGGTGTGGAGTATAAAACTAGTAAAATAATAACATTAAAGGGTGATAGCATTAAGTGCAAAATTCTCCTATTACAGAACTCACATTTCGCATTCCAGGAACTGAAAGAAGATCCTTATTTATCTGGTAAATTGTGCAAATGCTCAATATTCTTTAAGAAGGAAAAAATTGTCTGTAACCCTCAACTAACGCCAAAAACATCAATATATATTAATCATGAGAAGGTTGGTGATACTCAGGAGGAACAGTAAGGGAACTTACCTATAAGAAATTTAGATTAAAATACATTTGGATTTATGCCCTCTCCAAATACAAATAAATATTTGTTTGTTTTTGCAGTTAGAAAAGAATGATGTAAAATGATCAATTTTTAACACATATTTTCTAAAAAATTAAATGAGGGAGAAGATCATGAGTCTTAAGAATTAAAGAAGAATGGATGCGTTGATAACTAAAGTAAACTGGAATATTTGAAATATCATACAGATGAGATGGACAGTGTTTGCCCATTGTTAAAGTTTTCCTTTCCTGATTTACAGTCCATTCTGAAATTTATTACAGAAGGTTAAATATTTACTGCTGGCAGGAGCATCACTTCTGAATGTTTATTTGTTGTTTATTCCAAAGTGCATTGTTATTTATTCCAAAGTAGAATCGTTTTACTAGTGTGATTATTTCTGGTCACTGTTCACTTTTGGATATTTGTTCATGTTCTTTAATAAACACTCTGTGTATCATACCATGGAGTTCCATGTACATGTATAAACTGAAAAAAATAGTAGCTTGCTTAGGGTTAAGCAAAAATTACGCATATGCAAAATTTTGGCTCATCACTAATCAGAGGAACTAGTTACCAATTTTTGTATATAAATCACAATTCATAATTTTCAACAAACTGGCAATTACATTTGTTGTGATTCCTTATGTTGCATAGTAATTTTGAGCTAACTTGTAATTTTGTGTTCACTGGTATTTTTTAAATTTTGCCTTATTTACTGTGATTACAAGAAAATTGATCGCCATCAATCATAAATACTCAAAATTGGTCATAATTAAGTGAAATTGTGCATAATTTTGAATTACGGTAGCTACAATATATTCTGGCATATAAGACTACTTTTTAACCCAAGAAAATCTTCTCAAAAGTCGGGTGTCGTCTTATACGCCTGGTGTCATCTTATAGGGCAGGTGCTGAAACTTCTGATCCGGACTGCAGAATCTGAGGTTGCTGCATACAGTGAAAGGAGGTCAAAAACGTCTGCGGCCACATCCCCACCATATGTGGCGACCGTATGAAAGCAGCAAGGGCGGTAATGTACAAGTATGGTAGAAGAAAATCCACTCACCAGGATTCCTGCAAAGAAGTGATTTAATGCGGTCCTGATTACGAGGTGAGGGGCCACCTCACTGTGAAGGTGTAAGTGAAGGGTGGAGCAAGCTGCAGGCATCTGGAAAGCACAGGGTATGTAAAAAAAGAGATAGAGTGGCGCTCTGCCCAGAAAAACACACCTTTTTCATCTGTCTGGCCTGCCCTTGTATCCTATCACTGTACCTCCTTCTCTGCCTCTCAGATCTCATTCCTGAGCACTGCAGTAAAGTGGCAAAGGTGCACATGTGCGAGATCTGAGAGGCAGAGAAGGAGGTAATAGTATGCAAGGTTGGGCCAGACGGGTGAAAGAGGCATGTTTTTGCGCTACCATTCTGTCGTAAAGACAGGCATAGCTGACCAATCCAAGCAGGCTTTGTATAAAACAACCAGCCAGTTGCTAGTAAGGTACATCACTTGTCGTGATTGACTGGTAGTTGTATACTGGGTACCACACACAGTACAGCACCAGTATTTTTACCCTTTTTATACAGTATAGCAGAAGTACATACAGTACAATAAACAAATGTCCAACAGTCAAGAGGGGTAGTCTGATAGGGCGAGTATATCCCAAAATGTATATTTTAACTGAAAAAATTGTTGGTCGTCTTATACACCCAGTCATCTTATGCGCCGGAATATATGGTATTATGAAAAAAATTGTAATTACGAAAGTAATCTTAATTCAAAAAATTACACATATACTTGTAATTACACAAAATTTAGAATAATTTTTCACAATTACAATTTTGCTATTACGATCATAATTGTAATTGAAAAAAGTATGTGAAATTGCGCGTACACAAAATGTTACAATTACAATCATCCCTTTCTGTGATGGAGAGGCTTGCAACAGCACCTTAGTATGGGTAAAGAATAACAATAAAACATATTCTGCAGAGATTCTATTTTATAGACAACTAGCTGATGACCCGGCGTTGCCCGGGTATTTATTTGGCGCACAAACACACACAAACACTCAATGACCAAGTTTGTGAGCTTTGGCATCAATTATTTGTATATTCCCATGGAAATTAAATAAATCAGATTGGCAGTTTGTGACTTCACCCCTCTCCAGCATTTGAACCCCAGTCACCCAATGACCAACTGTAGCAGGTTTGAGGCATCTGCTATTAACAGTTTAAGAATGGCAGCAATTTAAATATTCCCCTTGAAAATCAATAGGTGAATTTTGATTGGCTGTTGTAGGCTCCACCCATTTTCCTGAATATTAATCCCAGTCACCCAGTGACCAACTGTGCAAAGTTTGAGAACCCTGCCATTAACAGTGTAAGAATGGCTGCAGTTTATATTTGACCAGGGAAATGTGTTTTTGGATCCGACCACTTTTTTGTAACCTAGACACACAGTCACTCAATGACCAAGTTTGTGAGCTTTCAGGTTCCTGGCATCAAAAATGTGTGAATGGAAGCAGTTTATCCAGCAAAGAAATCTGATTGGGTGTTTGCGACCACACCACTTTAGTGAATTTGGACCCCAGTCACCCAATGACCGACTGTAGCAAGTCTGAAACCTCTGCCATAAACAGTGTAAGAATGGTAGCAGTTTAAATATTCTCCTTGAAAATCAATAGGTGAATTTTGATTGGCTGTTGTACACTCCACCCACTTTTCTGAATCTTAAACTCATTTACCCAGTGACCAAGTGTGCCAAGTTTGAGAACCCTGCGATTAACAGTGTAAGAATGACTGCAGTTTACATTTTCCCATTAAAAATGAATGGCTGAAATTTGATTGGCTGTTTTATGCTCTGCCCAAAATTTCCTGGATTTGTAACCTCGGTCACTAAGTGACCAACTGTGCCACGTGTGGGGACTTTGGCTTGATTACTGTGAGAATGACAGCCTTTTCCACTTTTTCCATTGACATGAATGGGTGAAATCTGATTTGCTGATTGTAGCTCCGCTCAGGTGTGCAGAGGGGACGCGAGACCCCCAGAACCTATCATCCCGGGTAGTAAGGGATCTGTATACCAAGTTTTGTTCTAATCGGTCAAGGCATTTTCGAGTGATCACGGCACACACACATACACACACACACACATACATACACACATACATCTGATTTTATAAATAATAAAATGCAAACGATTAACCCCATTATACTAAAAAAAATGAGCAAGGTATTCCAGGAACTAAGATGGTGGTTGCATGTCACATACCTGTTCACAGATGTTTCCTTCTGCTCCTTCAAGTCACAGTATTTTCTATCTTTCTTTCTTTTTTTGTCTATGCTGTCCTGTGACTTAAGGTGGGTACACACATCATATAAAAGTCTTGGGAAAATGAAAGGTCACAGACCAATTTTACCCCCTTCCATGTAGTATGAGAGCCATACTCTACACAGTCTATTCTGTTGAGCTGAAGTCCCCATCAGATAAAAATATTTGCAAGATGCTCTACACAAAATGCTGCATACATGCAAAAAATCAGTTCCTGCAAAAAATAAGTTCCTGCAAAATGCATTCATAGTTTATGATATGTGCAGATCTCGTTCACACCTTGTTTAACGGACATTCATCTGCAGATCAGATCCACCAGGATGGATCTTCAGAACTGCAGATGATTGTCTGATCTGCAGATGAATGTCCGTTAACCAAGGTCTGCAGATATAGACTATGAGATAAAGCACGGAGCTCCGCTGATCTGCCGCCGCTCCCCCACACCATCAGGGACACCATCCGCGCCGCAGAGAGGATCAGCTGTTCGGGAGCCCACGTGCAGCAGGGAACTTAGCTAGCACGGAGCTCGGCTGATCTGCCGCCGCTCCCCCGGACCATCAGGGACACCATCCGCGCCGCAGAGAGGATCAGCTGTTCGGGAGCCCACGTGCAGCAGGGAACTTAGCTAGCACGGAGCTCCGCTGATCTGCCGCCGCTCCCCTGGACCATCAGGGACACCATCCGCGCCGCAGAGAGGATCAGCTGTTTGGGAGCCCACGTGCAGCAGGGAACTTAGCTAGCACAGAGCTCCGCTGATCTGCCGCCGCTCCCCGGACCACCAGGGACACCATCCGCGCCACAGAGAGGATCAGCTGTTCGAGAGCCCACGTGCAGCAGGGAACTTAGCTAGCACGGAGCTCCGCTGATCTGCCGCCGCTCCCCCAGACCATCAGGGACACCATCCGCGCCGCAGAGAGGATCAGCTGTTCAGGAGCCCACATGCAGTAGGGAACTTAGCTAGCACGGAGCTCCGGTGATCTGCCGCCGCTCCCCCAGACCATCAGGGACACCATCCGTGCCGCAGAGAGGATCAGCTGTTCGGGAGCCCACGTGCAGCATGGAACTTAGCCAGCACGGAGCTCCGCTGATCTGCCACCGCTGCCCCCGGACCATCAGGGACACCATCAGCGCTGAGCCACCGACCCCACGAAGCATTTGAGGCCCAGGTTTGGCTCCTAGGGAGAGGCCACCATCCTCCGCACACACAGGGGACAATGCATGCAGGCCTCCAGCGGTGCGCCCGGCTGCACAATCCGCCTGGCTGACAGCTGATCAGCTGTTTGGGCTTTTTCTGCTGCTGCCCTGAGCCAGCTCCTCAGCCACCGCCACTCCATGTGTGCAGGAGGCCTTACCTGCCGGGTCTCCCACATGGTAGGAGGGTCCTTTCCAGCCGTAGCCCCCAGCCTTTATCAGGGTCATCCGCCACTGCCGAAGCTCGTATCGCCCACCACTCAGTCTGCCTGCTCCACCACTCAGCCCGAATGACTACCACATTGATTTTGGCGATTTTCCATTGGGCCAAACTCTGTTCGGACTGTTCGTCGGACCCAGGGGGGCTTCTTTTTATCCTGCAGCCCTGGGGGGGACTCTGCCTCTGTCTCTCTCCTCTTGCCCTGGTTCTTTCTCTTCTCTCTTTCCTTCCTCAATCTCTTTAGCTATTCCTTCTCTTTTTCTCTCTTTTCACTGTCCACTTTTTCTCCAGGACACACGGCGGGGCGTCTGGAGCTGCTGCGGAGCTGAGCGAGCGCCATCGGCTCTCCAGACTTCCCCACGCATCCGTCAGTATAGCTAGTGTGCTGTATATATAAGTATATGCTACTTGTACTACTGTACCTGACTGTATATGTTGGATTGCATGCATGTGCTTGTACCATCTCCGTCCCTGTCTGTGCCAAAAATAATTCCGGGTACAACCCCCGTTGTACTTGGCGAAATAAACGTGTTTCTGGGTTTCTGACTCTGATGAATGCATTTAGCAGGAACTGCTAAATGCATTTCTCTTTTTTATACAAGACATTCACTGGCTCATTCAACTTGCCATGGCAGGGAGGTAGCCTGGTAACAGTGGATGAAGCAAGGCCTCAAAAGCAATGCCAGTTCTAGCGTGGTTCTGCATTCAGCATGGCTATCACCTAAGGGAAGAAGTTGTTCCTGTGCCCGGAATGTTGTGACTGACCAGTATCTCACTCCTGAAGGCATAAGCTGGAAGAGGGAGTGAGCAGGTTGAGAAGGGTCAGAGAGTTAATCTTGATTGCTTTCATCTGCACCTGCTAGCTTTAAGATCCTGCATGGAAGATAAGCTACAGCCAATAATTTTTTCTAATGTTTGGATGATGCTCTGCAGTCTCAGATGTTCTCGTACAGAGCATGAGCTGAACTAGACAAACATAGATGATGTCATAATGGTTTAGTCTATTGCAGTACAGAACTGCACCAATAAGTTCTGTGGTAGGCCAAACGTTTTCAGCTGCCTTAGGTACATAATCTGTTGCATTTTCTTGATGATGGTGACAGTGTTGTTATTAGAGATCGCTGAAACCTCTGATTTTGGGTTCGCAGACCAAGGACGCGAACTTCCGCAAAAGTTTGAGATAGCGCGAACCACCATAGACTTCAATGGACAGGCAAATTTTAAAACATACAGGGTCTATTTTTGGCCACAAAAGTGATGGGAAACTTGTTTCAAGGGGTCTAACACCTGGAGGGGGCATGCCAGAGGGGGATCCATGCCAAAAGTCCATGGGAAATTTACACATTTGATGCAGAGTATGGTTATAATCCCTTAAGGGCAGAAATCACAGTACATGCCTAAATTGGAGGCATAAAGCGCTTTAACACATCTTGCGTGTCTGTATATGGATCAGGTAGTGTAAGTAGTGTACTGCTTCACACTGATAGACCAAACTCACTGTTTAACGCACCACCGCAAACAGCCACAAAGGGTTGTCATTAGTTGACCCTCTCAGGACATAAAATGTCAGTCCTCTCTGTAGCAATGTTTGTGTAGTGATGGCCATCCAGAAGTACTACAAGGTAAATCATACACTGGTATAATACAGTGTGCTGGCAGACAGTGGTGGGACTACAAATGCCAGCAGAGAACTGTCTGTGGGCTGTACCTATGCAGTGTCACCCACAAAGAGAGCTATGGTATAGTAAGTTCAATCACAAATACAGTGGAAATGTTTGCACTGGTATATTACACTGCTGTCATACAGATTCAGTGGAAAGGTATGCACTTGTATAATACAGTGTGCTGTCACACAAATATAGTGGAAAGGTAAAAACAAAGAACACCAAGAGCCTCAATAGTGTAATATGTACTGGTAAATGGTTACTAGATAGAGTACGTAAATATTAATACTCACAAACCAGGGTTACCATTAGGCAACCACTGTAAAGGCAGGTGGGAAGATTTCCCTGACCCCACTCAGGAATAAGAAGTCGCTCTCTGTAGATGAGAAAAAAGGGAGTTCAACCCTCCACCCAGGGCGGACTCAATATTATGCAGGAGAACAGAGGCACCAAAAGGATAAAAGGAAGCTAAATGAGCTTAAAAACCAAGTTCTTGGTAAATAGAGGAGGTAGTGGTGGACTTACCTCCTCCAAGTAGACACACAACGACTGTAGTAAAGACAGTCAATATATTTTATTTATGAACTCCAAGACCAAGAACCTGTTTTTTAAGCTAATTTAGCTTCCTTTTATCCTTTTGGCGCCTCTGTTCTCCTGCATAATAGTGGAAAAGTATGCACTGGTATAATACAGTGTGCTGCCAGTGGCTGACTACAAATGCCAGCTGGAAACTGTCTGTCTGTTGTATCTATGCAGTTTCACCCACAAAGAGAGCTATGCTTTAGTAAGTTAAATCACAAATACAGTGGAAAGATATTCACTGGTAATACAGTGTCTTGCGCCTGACACAGCACAGCAAGGCCCAGCTGAGACAGGGCTGTATCTGTGCGTGTCAGTGTCACGCACAAAAACAAACACATCAGAAGAATATTAGCTCTCAAAAGAGCTTTTTTTAAAAGCTATGCACTGGTAATACTGTGTGCTGGGCCTGGCACAGTACAGAAGGACCCAGCTGTGAAAAGTCTGTATCTATGCCTGTCAGTGTCACACACAAAAAAAAACACTTCAGAAGAATATGAGCTCTCCAAAGAGCTTTTTTTTAAAAGCTATGCACTGGTAATACTGTGTGCTGGGCCTGGCACAGTACAGAAGGACCCAGCTGTGAAAAGTCTGTATCTATGCCTGTCAGTGTCACACAAAAAAAAAAACACTTCAGAAGAATATGAGCTCTCCAAAGAGCTTTTTCGGGGTGTTTTCAGCAACACATTTCAGCGAGGAGCTAGCGAACAATCACCTGTGCAGGGTTAATCTTACCTATCATGACGTCTTGTTAGGTCCATCACTCGGTGCCTCCCATGATGCCATCCAAGCAGCGGTCATGTAATTAAAAACACTTCCTCCTTCCGGGTTGAAGGAGGAAGTGTATAGTCAAATGACGCCGCATTGGAACGCATCGTGTGAGGCGCCGAGGGAAAGACCAAAGAAGATGTCATTATAGGTAAGATTAACCCCCCGCCCACCCCACTCAGGTGATTTGATTTAACCAGATAAAAATCCGAATAACAACTATTCGGATTTCATCTGGAGCCGGAGTTGAGCATCCCTACTTGAGATTGTGGACCCAAGAAATTTAATGACTCCACTCACGTCACTGCAGACAGAGTATAATTAGGGAGAGGGGCTTGGGGAGTTCTTCTAAAGTCTATTATTATCACGGTCTTAGGAGCATTAAGCTTCAAGTTGTTGCTGCTGCACTAGGAAGAAAGCTATCCCACTACATGCCTGTATGCTGACTCATCACAATTTTGTATGAGACCATCACCTTTTACTGTTGCTTGCCTGTGCCCTCATTGGTAAGACTTTTCACACCTCCTGCCTATGGTGACCCCCAAAGAAAATGAAGGGATGTTTTCAACTGATGTACAGTAGAATCTATCAGAAGTGAGAAATATGGTTGCTGTCACTGTATAAACTTGAGCTGGTTACCTAAAGCTTCCATCTCAGTTTATAAAGTAATAGCTGATTGCCTGGCGTTGCCCGGGTATGTATTTGGCTGTGTTGGCTCCGCCCACTTTTCTAACCCTAACACACAATGACTCAATGACTTAGTTTGTGAGCTTTGCAGTATTTGGCATCAATAATTTGCATTGAAATGAAACAAATCTGATTGGCTGTGGCTCCACCCTCTTTTCTGAATTTGAACCCCAGTCACCCAATGACCAACTGTACCAGGTTTTAAGCTAGTTTCCTTAATAGTGCAAGAATGGCAGCAATTGAATATTCCCCTTGAAAAGCAATAATTGAATTTGGGTTGGCTTTTGTAGGCTCCACCCTCTTTTATGAATATTAATCCCAGTCACCCAGTGACCAACTGTGCAAAGTTTGAGAA
This sequence comes from Hyperolius riggenbachi, assembly GCF_040937935.1. Classification (NCBI taxonomy): domain Eukaryota; kingdom Metazoa; phylum Chordata; class Amphibia; order Anura; family Hyperoliidae; genus Hyperolius; species Hyperolius riggenbachi. The sequence goes on from NC_090652.1 coordinate 71,228,765, forward strand.
CCCTACCGTTAACAGTGTAAGAATGGCTGCAGTTTACATTTTCCCAGGGAAATTGTATTTCTCTCCGCCCACTGATGACCCAGCATTGCCTGCATATGTATTTGGCTGGTGTTGGCTATGTCCACTTTTTGTAACAGTAACAGACAATTACTTAATTACTCAATGACCAAATTGAATTAGAACCCCAGTCACCAAATAAATAACTGTAACCCAGTTTGGAGCTTGTGCCATTAACAGTGCAAAAATGGCAGTAATGAAATATTTCCCTTGAAAATCAATAGATTAATTTTGATTGGCTTTTGTAGGCTCCATCCACATTTATGAATAATAGCTGATGAATCGGCGTTACCCGGGTATGTATTTGGCTGGTGTTAGCTCCGGCCACTTTCTCTAACCCTAACACACAAATACTCAATGACCAAGTTTGCTAGCTTTGGGGTCTTTGTCATCAATAATTTGTATATTCCCATAGAAATTAAACAAATCAGATTGGCTGTTTGTGGCTCTGCCCCTCTCTGGCATTTGAACCCCAGTCACCCAATGACCAACTGTAGAAGGTTTGAGGCATCTGTTATTAACAGAGCAAAAATGGAAGCAATTTAAATATTCCCCTTGAAAATCAACAGGTGAATTTTGATTGGCTATTATAGGCTTCACCCACTTCCCATAATATTAATCTCAGTCACCCAGTGACCATCTGGGCAAAGTTTGAGAACCCTTGCCATTAACAGTGTAAGAATGGCTGCAGTTTATATTTTCCTAGTGAAATTTGTTTTTGGCTCCGCCCACTTTTTGTAACCTTGACACGCATTCACTCAATGACCAAGTTTGTGAGCTCTGGGGTACTTGGCATCAATAATTTGTAATTTACCAGTGAGATGAAACAAATCTTATTGGTTGTTTGTAGTTTCACCCCTTTTCTGAATTTGAACCCCAGCCACCCAATGACCAACTGTACCAGGTTTGAGGCTTGTGCCATTAACAGTGCAAGAATGGCAGCAATTTAAATATTCCCTTTGAAAATCAAAAGGTGAATTTTGATTTTCTTTTTAGGCTCCACCCACTTTTCTGAATATTAATCCCAGTCACCCAGTTACCAAGTTTTAAGCTTTTGGGTTTCTGCTATCAAAATTGTTTGAATGGAAGCAGTTTATCCAGTAAAGTAATCTAAATAGCTGTTTGTGGCTCCACCTCTTTAGTGGATTTGAACCCTAGCCACTTCATGACCGACTGTAGCTGGTTTGAGGCTTCTGCCATTATTAGTGTAAGAGTGGCAGCAGTTTCAATATTTCCCTTAAAAATCAATAGGTGAATTTTGATTGGCTGTTGTAGGTTCCACCCACTTTCCTGAATATTAATCCCAGTCATCCATTGACCAACTGTGTCATGTTGAGAACCCTGCCAATAACAAAATGGCTGAAATCAATCTTAGAAATCTGATTAGCTGTTTGTGGCTCCGGCCATTTAGTGAATTTGGACCCCAGTCACCCATCAGTTAAGAGGCTTCTGCCATTAAGAGTGTAAGAATGGTAGCAATGTAAATATTCCCCTTGAAAATCAATAGGTGAAATTTGATTGGCTGTTGTTGGCTCCACCCACATTTCTGAATATTAATCCCAGTGACTGTAGCAAGTTTGAAGCCTCTGGCATTAACAGTGTAAGAATGGCAGCAGTTTTAATATTCACCTTGAAAATCAATGGGTGACTTTTGATTGGCTGTTGTAGGCTCCACCCACTTTCCTGAATATTAATCCCAGTCACCCAGTGACAAAGTTTGCCAAGTTTGAAAACCCTGCGATTAACAGTGTAAGAATGGCTGCAGTTTACATTTTTCCATTTAAAATGAATGTTTGAAATTTCAATGGCTGTTTTATGCTCCATCGACTTTTCCTGGATTTGTAACCTTGGTCACCAAGTGACCAACTGTGTCAAGTGTGGGGACTGTGGCTTGATTACTGTGAGAATGGCAGCCTTTTCCATTTTTTCCATTGACTCTAATGGGTGAAATCTGAATTACTGTTTGTAGCTCCGCCCACGTGTGCAGGGGGGCCGCAAGACCCCCAGAACATATCATCCCAGGTAGTAAGGGATCTGTATACCAAGTTTCGTTCAAATCGTTCAAGCCGTTTTCGAGTGATCGTGACACACAAACACGCGCACACGCACACGCACACACACACACACACACACACACACACACACACACGTTGTGAAGTTCGTGCTTGGAAACTTGACAGTGAAGAGATGGTATTGGCATGGAAGGATACGCGCATTATACACATGCTTTGCACTTTCTACCCTGCAACTACAACGGAGAAGACTGAACGGCAGAGTGACTGAAAATGTTGAGAAGCCCACAGCAGTCGTAGAATATACTAAACACATGGGAGCGGTTGACCGATTTGATCATTACACCAGTAGTTACTCTTTCAACAGGAAGTCACTGAAGTGTGGAGGTAGACCTCTTTTTGGTTGTTGGAGCTGGCAGTGGTGAATAACTTCATAATTTACAACCAGTTGCATCCACATGAACCAAAGGATCATATTAGCTACCGCAAGAACCTAATTCTTGAGTTGGTTCGTGAACAACGAGTCTCTAGGCGGAGATATAGATCCCCTTATTCATTGGACGTGGAGGAGCGTCTAAATGGTATCCAGCATTTTATTGCTAATAATCCCAATCGAAACACCAAAGATTGCACAGTGTGCAGTGACAGGAAGACACCAGGTGGCAGGCGAAAAACCACCTATTATTGCGAAACTTGCTCACACAGGTCAGGATTACACCCAGGAAATTGTTTTAAGATGTACCATACATTGGCCAACTTCTCTGCTACCAGCCAATAGAAGACACCAAACTGTCCAAATAAGGTATGAAATTAAACGCTATAATGTGTTCTTTAAAATAAGATATACCATGTTACTATGTTACATTCCATGTAAGAATGGGAGAGAGAGTAAGAGGCAGAGTGCATTTTTGTAAAAAAAAAACTCAGAGTAGAAACGACTCCCTTTAGGAAAAAAACTCTGAATGGAAAGGGTTAAATACATCTTAATCATTAAAATGCCATTCAAGCCACTGGCAAGAAAGAAAATACTCAGAATAAAATTCCCTTTAAATCACCAGCAATCAAGAAAAGTAATTTTGTCAATTTTTCACCTACTTTTTCATACTGAAAAGTTATTTTAAACAGAAAAAGAAACATTTTCTCTTGGGAAAAAAAAATAATTTTGATAAGGGCCCTTGTGCCAATATGTAGTCTTATTTTGTTCATTGCTGATTACCTGTCTTTGCTTTCTGTATTTTTTAGGTTTCTTGTTGTCACCAGTTGTGACATGGCAACTATATACAGGGCCGCCTGCAGGGCATGACTGGAAGAAGGGGCCCCAGTGTGTATAGGACCTGACAAAAAGATCCTCACCCTCGGGCTCCATAAGTTAAAAAAAATAATGGTGACTACTAGAAAATGGCCACAGAGAATATTCCTAACTGGCCCCAGAAATATGGCCACTGCTACCATAAAGAATCGGTCACTGGGATAATATTACTTCGCCCTCTAGAGTCAGACTGGGACTCTAGCAATGGGAGACAGAGCAGGGCACATCTCCTCCCCTTGGGGAGTGAGCGTTATGCGACATGCCAGAACACACAGCTTTCAGACAGTGGTGGAATTAGATGCCTGCATTCCAACAAACAGCCGGGAGCAATGATTGTAAGCCGCTCTCAGCACCGAGCAGCTAGTTTTAACCTCCTTGCCGTTCTAAAAAATCCGGCAAGGAGGCAGCGCCGCACTTTTTTTTAATTAATTTTTTTTTAAAATCATGTAGCGAGCCCAGGGCTCGCTACATGATAGCCGCTAAGCGGCGGCATCCCCCCACCCACTCCGATCGCCTTCGGCGATCAGAGTATGCAGGAAATCCCGTTGAGAACGGGATTTCCTGCAGGGCTTCCCCGGTCGCCATGGCGACCGGGCGGGATGACGTCACCGACGTCGTGACGTCAGAGGGAATCCCGATCCGCCCCTTAGCGCTGCCTGGCACTGATTGGCCGGGCTGCGCAGGGGTCTGGGGCGGGGGGGGGGGCGGCTCGGCGCGGCAGGTAGCGGCGAATCGGCGGCGAGTGGCGGTGATCGCGTACTACACGCAGCTAGAAAAGTGCTAGCTGCGTGTAGGAAAAAAAAATTATGCAAATCGGCCCAGCGGGGCCTGAGAAATCCTCCTGCGCAGGTTACCCCGAACTGTGTTCGGGATAACCGGCAAGGAGGTTAAAGTAAGAGAGACCCTTTCCTATCTGCAGCTCTGTAGTTATATCGACAGTCTACTAGTGTTGGGCGAACAGTGTTCGCCACTGTTCGGGTTCTGCAGAACATCACCCTGTTCGGGTGATGTTCGAGTTCGGCCGAACACCTGATGGTGCTCGGCCAAACCGTTTGGCCACATGGCCGAACTAAGAGCGCATGGTCGAACATTCCCCGAACGTTCGGCTAGCGCTGTGATTGGCCGAACGGGTCACGTGGTTCGGACCCCGAACGCGCTCTGATTGGCCGAACGGGTCACGTGGTTCGGCCCGAACGCGCTCTGATTGGCCGAACGGTCACGTGGTTCGGGTAAATAAATACCCGAACCACGTCATATCTCCGCCATTTGTCTGTGGGTTTAGCTTTGGGTAGGCAGGCAGGGTAGTTCGCGCTCCAGCCACGCTAGCCAGGGTCCCCCCAGTCATTGTGTGTCGCTGCTGGGAACAGTAGTACACCGCTCGCTCAGCCACACTATATAGCATTGTTTGTACTGCCACTGTGTACCTCGCTCAGCCACGCTATATATAGCATTGTTTACTGCCACTGTGTGTACACCGCTCAGCCAGACTATATAGCATTGTTTACTGCCACTCTGTGTACACCGCTCAGACAGACTATATAGCATTGTGTGTACTGCCACTGTGTGTACACCGCTCAGCCAAACTATATAGCATTGTGTGTACTGCCACTCTGTGTACACCGCTCAGCCAGACTATATAGCATTGTGTGTACTGCCACTCTGTGTACACCGCTCAGCCAGACTATATAGCATTGTTTACTGCCACTCTGTATACACCGCTCAGCCAGACTATATAGCATTGTGTACACCGCTCAGCCAGACTATATAGCATTGTTTACTGCCACTCTGTGCACACCGCTCAGCCAGACTATATAGCATTGTGTGTACTGCCACTCTGTGTACACCGCTCAGCCAGACTATATAGCATTGTGTGTACTGCCACTGTGTGTACACCGCTCAGCCAGACTATATAGCATTGTGTGTACTGCCACTCTGTGTACACCGCTCAGCCAGACTATATAGCATTGTGTGTACTGCCACTGTGTGTACACCGCTCAGCCAGACTATATAGCATTGTGTGTACTGCCACTCTGTGTACACCGCTCAGCCAGAGTATATAGCATTGTGTGTACTGCCACTCTGTGTACACCGCTCAGCCAGACTATATAGCATTGTGTGTACTGCCACTCTGTGTACACGGCTCAGCCAGACTATATAGCATTGTGTGTACTGCCACTCTGTGTACACCGCTCAGCCAGACTATATAGCATTGTTTACTGCCACTGTGTGTACACGGCTCAGCCAGACTATATAGCATTGTGTGTACTGCCACTCTGTGTACACCGCTCAGCCAGACTATATAGCATTGTTTACTGCCACTCTGGGTACACCGCTCAGCCAGACTATATAGCATTGTGTGTACTGCCACTCTGTGTACACCGCTCAGCCAGACTATATAGCATTGTTTACTGCCACTCTGTATACACCACTCAGCCAGACTATATAGCATTGTGTACACCGCTCAGCCAGACTATATAGCATTGTTTACTGCCACTCTGTGTACACCGCTCAGCCAGACTATATAGCATTGTGTGTACTGCCACTGTGTGTACACCGCTCAGCCAGACTATATAGCATTGTGTGTACTGCCACTGTGTGTACACCGCTCAGCCAGACTATATAGCATTGTGTGTAATGCCACTCTGTGTACACCGCTCAGCCAGACTATATAGCATTGTTTACTGCCACTCTGTATACACCGCTCAGCCAGACTATATAGCATTGTGTACACCGCTCAGCCAGACTATATAGCATTGTTTACTGCCACTCTGTGTACACCGCTCAGCCAGACTATATAGCATTGTGTGTACTGCCACTGTGTGTACACCGCTCAGCCAGACTATATAGCATTGTGTGTACTGCCACTGTGTGTACACCGCTCAGCCAGACTATATAGCATTGTGTGTACTGCCACTCTGTGTACACCGCTCAGCCAGACTATATAGCATTGTGTGTACTGCCACTCTGTGTACACCGCTCAGCCAGACTATATAGCATTGTTTACGGCCACTCTGTATACACCGCTCAGCCAGACTATATAGCATTGTGTACACCGCTCAGCCAGACTATATAGCATTGTTTACTGCCACTCTGTGTACACCGCTCAGCCAGACTATATAGCATTGTGTGTACTGCCACTCTGTGTACACCGCTCAGCCAGACTATATAGCATTGTGTGTACTGCCACTGTGTGTACACCGCTCAGCCAGACTATATAGCATTGTGTGTACTGCCACTCTGTGTACATGGCTCAGCCAGACTATATGGCATTGTTTACTGCCACTGTGTGTACACGGCTCAGCCACACTATATAGCATTGTGTTTACTGCCACTCTGTGTCTGCTGGGAACAGTAGTACACCGCTCACCCGCCACTGTATAGCATTGTGCTCTGTGTCGCTGCTGGCAATAGTGGTACACCGCTCACCCACCACTGTATAGCATTTCTGTACTGCCACTGTACTGCTGCCAGTCAGCGTGTACTTTAAGGATAAGTGAAATGAGGAAGAAATCCGGTGAAAGAGGGAGGGGCAAGGGAAGAGGTGTTTCCCCTGACGGTTCACGTACAGGCCACAGGGGAGCACCCAAGAAAACCCACTCAATACCGCCCATGTTGTCCAGGACAACAACCCTCACAGATCCAAAAGAACAGGACCAGATAATTACTTGTATGACCTCTCAAGCGTCCAGCAGTGGGTTAAGCAGCACCAGCACATCACGCACGAGGTCCGAGTCCTCAGCCAGTTACAAGGAGCCAGCGGGCACAAAGCTGACACAACCGGCAGCGACACCACCAGGTGCGTCGCTAGGGCTAAAGATCCGAAGCACGTGCTACGGATCCCGCCCACTGTGCCACGAACCTCTGGACAGTGATGCGGGGCACTTGCAGGCTGGATTTGTGCTCAGCTGTCACGTAACGGAGCGGCTGCGCGGTACCTGTTTCCCGCACTGTATCAGCGTCTACACAACATGCTCTGCTCTCCCCCCCGACAGTGAGTGTGCCACTATGTGCGCCGCAGTCATATACTGCTCTCCAATCACAGTGCAGTAACCCTGGCCATGTGGTCCCTCCTGTTGACAGCTCCTAGAGGCGCGAGATTTCACTTGCCTGCAACTTCGAGTCTGAGTTGTGATGTACTATAGTGCAGCACTTATGCCGGGCATTGAGAGCAGGCACTTGGGGACAGATCAGAGGCAGATGCAGAGGAGCCTTCCCTACACACAGACTGTCGGCTTACGGAGATCGTACTTTGTCCCTGCAGGCTGCAGCCATTCCCTGCCACCCACTGTGAGTAACAAAAGCTGGCTGCTCATTTACTGTGCAGGGGGGCTTTAGCACGTGTTGCTGACAGGCTAGCTTGTGAGGGTGGGGGATGCATTGCAGAGATCCTGTTGATGCATTCCTGAATGAGGCGGGCATGGAGTGACTTCCTGAAGCTGCAGCCAGTGTATATGGCTCTCTGCTACTTACTTGTTTCTTCCTCTCTTTTCCTCCTTTCTGGCTCTGTCTTACCTGTCCCTTTCAACCCTCCTGTGTGTCTAGTAAGCCTGGTACACATCATCTAATTTCTTGTTAAATCAATCATTTCCAACAGGTCCGATCAGCTCCTGATCGATCACAATCATTTTTGTGCAGTAGTGATTGGAAAATCGATTGCACTATTAATCCAGGAACTGATTGGACCTATTGGAAATTATCAATTCGACCTGTCGATCTGCCAGGAAATTGCATGGTGTGTACCAGGCTTAAGTTTCATGCTGAAAATGGGGCCCATGGTGTAGCAAGTGTCAGTTAAAGTGTTCCTAAGACAGGGGAAAAAAGGGTGACTTTTACTTTATCTGGCGCTTCTTCCAGCCCCCATAGTTTGTCGGGTCCCACAGTGTCTTGTGAGTCCCCTCCGCTGTGTCGCTGTCACCACATTTAAAGTCTGCGATTGGCTGAGTCACGGATTACAGGGCATGCAATGTCCCGGCAATGCTACTTCTCAATCACACTCCCATAGACAAAAGTGTTCTGCGCATGCAAATTTCATAAAGACTTGGAACTCCGTTTGAGCAAAACTCTCTTGGCTACGGTAGTTCGAAGAAGGAGGGACAGTGCATGTGCCATAGTGCATGATCCAGTTGCATTGCAGACTTTTTATTTGGGGTGAATGGAGGGGAATTGGAGAATGCCGAGTGACCTTAAAGGAGTCATCAGGCAACGAAAAGTAAAATGAGTGGTACTTACCGGGGGTCTTCCTCCAGCTCCAAGCTCCCAGGATGTCCCTCGCCGCAGCTCTCCCCGCAGCCGTTCGCCGCAGGTCCGTCCTGTTCCCTAGTGATGACGTCAGAGTGACCTCCAGGTCGGCCTGCACTGCGCCTGCGTGAGCGGCGCTGTCAATCACCGCCACGTGGGCCGGAGCAGACTGCGCAGGGGGTAGTAGTTCTGCGCTTGCGCAGTCCGCTCCGGCCCACGTGGCGGTGATTGACAGCGAACAACTGCAGGGAGAGCTGTGGCGAGGGACATCCTGGGAGCTGGAGGAAGCCCCCCCGGTAAGTACCACTCATTTTACTTTCCGTTGCCTGATGACTCCTTTAATGGCTACATGGGGCTGGAAGAAGGCCCAGGCAAGTAAAACTCAACTTGTTTCCCCTATCTCAGGATTATTTCAAATGGGTCTCACACTGTACTATATACCTTCTCAGGCAGATCAACTGCAATCATACAGAAATACCCATTATTCAGGTTATTCTATGTAAAATAGTGAAATGAGGTGATATCAATGATTTGCTTAGTTATATTTTTACAGTATAAGCTGTTACTCTGTGCCTGTACTGATAGTAAACTAGCAGCAGTGTGTGCTGATCTCTGCTGCCTCCAGTATGTACAGTATAAGCTGTTTCTCTGTACCTGTACTGATAGTAACCTAGTTGCAGAATGTGCTGATCTTTGCTACCTCCAGTATGTACAGTAAAAGATGTTACTCTGTGCCTGTACTGATAGTAAACTAGCTGCAGTGTGTGCTGCTGATCTCTGCTGCCTCCAGTATGTACAGTATAAGCTGTTACTCTGTGCCTGTACTGATAGTAAACTAGCTGCAGTTTGAGATCTCTGCTACCTCCAGTATGTACAGTATAAGCTGTTACTCTGTGTCTGTACTGATAGTAAACTAGCTGCAGTGTGTGCTGATCTCTGCTACCTCCAGTATGTACAGTATAAGCTATTACTCTGTGCCTGTACTGATAGTAAACTAGCTGCAGTGTGTGCTGATCTCTGCTGCCTCCAGTATGTAGAGTATAAGCGGTTTCTCTGTGCCTGTACTGATAGTAACCTAGCTGCAGAATGTGCTGATCTTTGCTACTTCCAGTATGTACTGTATAAGCTGTTACTCTGTGCCTGTACTAATAGTAAACTAGCTGCAGTGTGTGCTGATCTCTGCTACCCCCAGTATGTACAGTATAAGCTGTTACTCTGTTCCTGTACTGACAGTAAACTAGCTGCAGTGTGAGATCTCTGCTGCCTCCAGTATGTACAGTATAAGCTGTTACTCTGTTCCTGTACTGATAGTAAACTAGCTGCAGTGTGTGCTGATCCCTGCTACTTTCAGTATGTACAGTATTAGCTGTAAAGCCTGGTACACACATACAATTTTGATTAGCCAATTTTAGCTCTGTTCATCAAATTCATTGTCTGTTGGCCCACTTACTGCATGGGGGTGGTAAAATTGGTCAGTGATTGACCAATCAAAATTGTATGTGCGTATACATCTTTGATCTATGCCTATACTGATTGTAAATTTTCTAAATAAAGGACATGGTGCTCCATCCAAAATTTTGATGGGCAGGCCCGTTATCTGTGGCTTACACCACTGCTAAGTTCATGTAAATTTGGTCCCACCCATGGCCACGCCCACTCACGGTATGGTCACGCCCACCTTGTGCCCACAGGTGCCCCTGATCTCCAAGGACCCTAGGAACGCCCCTGGACACCACGCACACAACTGCCAGATAACCAGTCCGATGAATTACCTCAGGACACAATGGGGTATTCGCAGGAGCTATTCCCAGGCCAACAAACTTCCACCTTTGAAAGGTCAATGGAGGAACAGCCAGAAATGTTGTGCCCGGATTCACAACCATTAACTGTGGGAAATGCACCGGGCACTGAAATACAACAAGGCGAGTCCGAGGACTTTGAAACCCAAATCCCAGAGCAAGTTGGGCAGGAGGGGTTGCAATTGCAGGAGGTCGGCCGAGAAGATCTGGAAGACGACGTTGGAGTGAGCTGCGCAGAGGTTGTTCTGGGGAGCTCTACTCCACGGCGGCGGCCCCCCACAATGACATATGACGAGTTTGAGGAGATGGAAGAGGAGGGTATGGACAATGTGGACAGAGACCCAGATTTTGTTTGTGAACGAGAACATCACCGTCGTAGCAGCAGCACAGATGAGTCTGTTGAAGAACCCACTGCTGCACGAGTTCGCCTTGTGCCACAAGGTAGGCGGGGCGCAATTTCAGGCACCACAAGCGTGGAAGTTCAAGTGAGAGGCAAAAGAGGCGCAAACAGAAATCGCCAGCAAGGCAGGTGCTCCAAAGTCTGGGCTTTCTTTGAAGACTGCACTGAGGATGTTACCATGGCGATTTGCAAGGTGTGCAAGACCCGCCTGAGCAGGGGGAAAAGTATTAACAACCTCTCTACCACCAGCATGAGCCACCACATGCTATCCAAACATCCCACTCTGTGGGCAAACTCGACAGGACAGGGTACCAGCAACACTGCCTCCCTTGGGTTCACCAGACTCACCACCAGACCCGCCTCAGCAGCAGCAGTAGCCCAGCCATTGCGTGGTTCACAACATTCACAAACATCAGACGACGCTGACACTGTCACTTTCCGGAGTAGTGCTCTTGAGGTCTCCCAGTCTTCATCAAACACAACAACCAACAGCCCTTCAGTGTGCAGCCCTACGGTTCAGTTGTCTGTCTCGGAGATGTTTGAGCGCAAGAGGAAATTGCCAGCAAATGACCCCCGGGCCGTGGCAGTAACAGCCAGCATAGCCAAGCTTCTGGCCTGCGAAATGCTGCCATATCGAGTGGTGGAGACAAACAGCTTCAAGGGCATGATGTCAGTGGCCATCCCACGTTACGTGGTTCCCAGCCGCTACCACTTTGCGCGCTCTGCAGTGCCTGAGTTGCATGAGCACGTGGTCAGCAAAATAACCCGAAGCTTGAAGAATGCCGTTGCCTGCAAGGTTCACCTCACCACTGACACCTGGACGAGTGCGTTCGGCCAGGGTCGATACATCTCCCTTACCACGCACTGGGTGAACCTTGTGGAGCCTGGCAGCGATTCCTCACCTGCTACGGCGCGGGTGTTGCCCACGCCGCAAACAGCTGCACCGCCGTCCCTCCCACTGGATAACAACAACAGCACCTACCTCTCTGACTCCTTCTCCTCCAACGCATCTCAAAGCTGTACCTCATCCGGAAACGCTAACCCAGCAGCAGTAGGATCGTGGAAGCAGTGCAGCACAGCTGTTGGCATGCGTCAGCAAGCGTTGCTGAAGCTGATCTGCCTTGGGGATAAGCAGCACACAGGGGAGGAAATTTGGAGGGGAATAAAGGAACAGACGGATTTGTGGCTGGCACCGCTGGACCTGAAACCGGGCATGGTTGTGTGTGAGAATGGGAGTAATCTCATTCGCGCTTTAAGGTTGGCTAAGCTGACACACATCCCTTGCCTGGCGCACGTGATGAACCTAGTAGTTCAGCGGTTCCTGAGGACATACCCAGGCGTGGCCGATCTTCTGTTGAAGGTGCGACGAGTGGCCAAACATTGCAGAAATTCCAGTACTGCTTCGGGGGCACTCGCCAAGATGCAGGAGCGCTTCAATCTCCCCCACCATCGCTTGCTGTGTGATGTCCCTACGCGCTGGAATTCTACGCTGCACATGCTAGCCCGCTTTTGCGAGCAGAAGAGTGCAGTGGTCCAGTACATGAAGGCGCAGTACCGAGGCGCATCCGGCCAGCTGCCAAGCTTCTGTGGATCCGATTGGGCCAACATGTTGGACCTCTGCCAAGTCCTCCAAAATTTTGAGCAATCCACGTTGCTTGTGAGCAGTGACAACTCTTCAGTCAGCATTACCATACCACTGCTGTGTTTACTGAAGAGGTCAATGTTGAAAATCAAGGAAACAGCTGTCATGATGCAACTGGGGGAATCTGAAGGAGAAACGCTGGCCCCAGCAGCTATGACGAAGAAGAGGAGGAGGAACAGCTGGAGTTGGAGCAGGAATTTCCTGCCACCACTGACGAGGGCCAGAGCGGTGCACGTTGGACTTCCACAATTCAGCGCGAATGGTCAGCAGAAGCAGACCAGGAAGAATGTGACGACTATGATGCATCACAACAACTATCACAACGCTCACAAGAGGATGATGAGGATTCTGGTAGGACTCTGGCACACATGGCTCAATTCATGCTAGACTGCATTGAACGCGACCCACGCATTGTGCGCATTCAGGACAACACCAATTACTGGGTTTATACCCTTCTGGATCCACGGTACAAACACAATGTTCCAAAACTGCTTGAAGAAAGAGTCAGACAGGTCAAAATGGAAGAATACCAGCAGGCCCTTGTGGAGACTTTAGAGAGGAGATTGACATCCTCCCCCTCCTCTAGCCAGTTGTACGCCGACAGACTGACTTCCGCAAACCCAGGACGACCAGGAGGGCAGCAAACAACACAAGCCGCAGCTAGTGCCCAAAAGGGAATGGTATCGGCAGTGTCCTTGGAGTGGGAAAATTTTCTGACACCCATGCAGCAGCAGCCCACAGAACAGCAAGCGTGCAGATCCACCTCCAACACCAATCGCCTGGAGAAGATGGTCAAGGACTACATGTCAGATGGCGTAGCTGTGTCTAACAATCCATCTGCACCCTTCAACTATTGGGTATCGAAGCTAGACACCTGGCACGAACTGGCAATGTACGCAATAGAGGTGCTGGCTTGCCCGGCAGCCAGCGTTATGTCGGAACGCTGTTTCAGTGCTGCCGGAGGCATCGTCACAGATCGGCGTATCCGCCTCTCCACAGAAAATGCAGACCGTCTGACTCAAATTAAAATGAATCAATCCTGGATTGGAAACGACTACGCAACACTCCAGGACCCCGACCAAGTAACATGACCAATGAACATCTGGGATGGTTTAGCGTTTCCGTTCCCTGTTTATTGAACCTCTCATCTGTATTACATTTATGACTGCATGGCGGCAAAAAGCATTGCTGCTATATCCGCACGCTTTTTGTCCTCATGCAAGGCCTGGGTTGTTGTGTCTCAAAAAGCATGGCCTTCTCCTCCTGCGCCTGCTCCTGTTCCATCACGTGTGCTGCTGCTGCTGGGTTAGCATTGCCGGTCCCTGTTTATGGAACCCCTCATCTGTATTACACTTATGACTGCATGGCGGCAAAAAGCATTGCTATATCCGCACGCTTTTTATCCTCATGCAAGGCCTGGGTTGTTGTGTCTCAAAAAGCGTGGCCTTCTCCTCCTGCGCCTGCTCCTGTTCCATCACGTGTGCTGCTGCTGCTGGGTTAGCGTTGCCGGTCCCTGTTTATGGAACCTCTCATCTGTATTACACTTATGACTGCATGGCGGCAAAAAGCATTGCTATATCCGCACGCTTTTTGTCCTCATGCAAGGCCTGGGTTGTTGTGTCTCAAAGCGTGGCCTTCTCCTCCTGCGCCTCCTCCTGTTCCATCACGTGTGCTGCTGCTGCTGCTGGGTTAGCGTTACCGGTCCCTGTTTATGGAACCTCTTCTCTTTATTACATTTATGACTGCATGGCGGTAAAAAGCATGCTATCCGCACGCTTCTTGTCCTCATGCAAGGCCTGGGTTGTTGTGTCTCAAAGCATGGCCTTCTTCTCCTGCGCCTCCTCCTGTTCCATCACGTGTGCTGCTGCTGCTGCTGGGTTAGCGTTACCGGTCCCTGTTTATGGAACCTCTTCTCTTTATTACATTTATGACTGCATGGCGGTAAAAAGCATGCTATCCGCACGCTTCTTGTCCTCATGCAAGGCCTGGGTTGTTGTGTCTCAAAGCGTGGCCTTCTCCTCCTGCGCCTCCTCCTGTTCCATCACGTGTGCTGCTGCTGCTGCTGCTGGGTTAGCGTTACCGGTCCCTGTTTATTGAACCTCTCATCTGTATTACATTTATGACTGCATGGCGGTACAAAGCATGCTATATCCGCACGCTTCTTGTCCTCATGCAAGGCCTGGGTTGTTGTGTCTCAAAAAGCGTGGCCTTCTCCTCCTGCGCCTCCTCCTGTTCCATCACGTGTGCTGCTGCTGCTGCTGGGTTAGCGTTACCGGTCCCTGTTTATGGAACCTCTTCTCTTTATTACATTTATGACTGCATGGCGGTAAAAAGCATGCTATCCGCACGCTTCTTGTCCTCATGCAAGGCCTGGGTTGTTGTGTCTCAAAGCGTGGCCTTCTCCTCCTGCGCCTCCTCCTGTTCCATCACGTGTGCTGCTGCTGGGTTAGCGTTACCGGTCCCTGTTTATTGAACCTCTCATCTGTATTACATTTATGACTGCATGGCGGTACAAAGCATGCTATCCGCACGCTTCTTGTCCTCATGCAAGGCCTGGGTTGTTGTGTCTCAAAAAGCGTGGCCTTCTCCTCCTGCGCCTCCTCCTGTTCCATCACGTGTGCTGCTGCTGCTGGGTTAGCGTTACCGGTCCCTGTTTATGGAACCTCTTCTCTTTATTACATTTATGACTGCATGTCGGTAAAAAGCATGCTATCCGCACGCTTCTTGTCCTCATGCAAGGCCTGGGTTGTTGTGTCTCAAAGCGTGGCCTTCTCCTCCTGCGCCTCCTCCTGTTCCATCACGTGTGCTGCTGCTGCTGCTGCTGCTGGGTTAGCGTTACCGGTCCCTGTTTATGGAACCTCTTCTCTTTATTACATTTATGACTGCATGGCGGTAAAAAGCATGCTATCCGCACGCTTCTTGTCCTCATGCAAGGCCTGGGTTGTTGTGTCTCAAAGCGTGGCCTTCTCCTCTGCGCCTCCTCCTGTTCCATCACGTGTGCTGCTGCTGCTGCTGGGTTAGCGTTACCGGTCCCTGTTTTTTGAACCTCTCATCTGTATTACATTTATGACTGCATGGCGGTACAAAGCATGCTATCCGCACGCTTCTTGTCCTCATGCAAGGCCTGGGTTGTTGTGTCTCAAAAAGCGTGGCCTTCTCCTCCTGCGCCTCCTCCTGTTCCATCACGTGTGCTGCTGCTGCTGGGTTAGCGTTACCGGTCCCTGTTTATGGAACCTCTTCTCTTTATTACATTTATAACTGCATGGCGGTAAAAAGCATGCTATCCGCACGCTTCTTGTCCTCATGCAAGGCCTGGGTTGTTGTGTCTCAAAGCGTGGCCTTCTCCTCCTGCGCCTCCTCCTGTTCCATCACGTGTGCTGCTGCTGCTGCTGCTGGGTTAGCGTTACCGGTCCCTGTTTATGGAACCTCTTCTGTTTATTACATTTATGACTGCATGGCGGTAAAAAGCATGCTATCCGCACGCTTCTTGTCCTCATGCAAGGCCTGGGTTGTTGTGTCTCAAAGCGTGGCCTTCTCCTCCTGCGCCTCCTCCTGTTCCATCACGTGTGCTGCTGCTGCTGCTGGGTTAGCGTTACCGGTCCCTGTTTATGGAACCTCTTCTCTTTATTACATTTATGACTGCATGGCGGTAAAAAGCATGCTATCCGCACGCTTCTTGTCCTCATGCAAGGCCTGGGTTGTTGTGTCTCAAAGCGTGGCCTTCTCCTCCTGCGCCTCCTCCTGTTCCATCACGTGTGCTGCTGCTGCTGCTGAGTTAGCGTTACCGGTCCCTGTTTATTGAACCTCTCATCTGTATTACATTTATGACTGCATGGCGGTACAAAGCATGCTATCCGCACGCTTCTTGTCCTCATGCAAGGCCTGGGTTGTTGTGTCTCAAAAAGCGTGGCCTTCTCCTCCTGCGCCTCCTCCTGTTCCATCACGTGTGCTGCTGCTGCTGGGTTAGCGTTACCGGTCCCTGTTTATGGAACCTCTTCTCTTTATTACATTTATGACTGCATGGCGGTAAAAAGCATGTTACCTGTGCAAAGAAACATGACATTTTCAGCATTTAAAAGACAGTTTTTCCTTTGAAACTTTACAATCAATTTTCTCAAAAACTATAAGCTCTTTTTCAAATATTTTTTCCCTCTTGTACCCACTCCCAAGGTGCACATACCCTGCTAATTTGGGGTATGTAGCATGTAAGGAAGCTTTACAAAGCACGAAAGTTCGGGTCCCCATTGACTTCCATTATGTTCGGAGTTCGGCGCGAACACCCGAACATCGCGGCGATGTTGGGCGAACGTTCTCGAACCCGAACATCTAGGTATTCGCCCAACACTACAGTCTACTCTAACATTTGTTTATTTTCTCAGCTGCAGCAGCTCTGGCACTACATCCATGTCTAGCACCAGAAAAAGTAGAGCTTCTTTCCTGATTTATGACAGCTAGCTCAGCTATGCATCAGAATGCTATCCCCACTAAGCTCTTAATAATAATATTAATTACTGATTATATTATTATTTAGTATTTATAAAGTGCCAACATCTTTCTCAGCGCTGTACTGTACAGAGTATATGGTCTTGTCACTTAGCTGTCCCTCAGAGGGGCTCACAATCTAATCCCTACCATAGTCATATGTCTATATCAAGTAGTGTATTTATTGTAGTCTGGGAGAAATCTCAAGCTCACTCCAACCTGAATTATCGCAAATTCTTTCTGTTTTAGGAAAGCAAACTTTTTGTTTTTCTTAACATCTTAGTAAGGGGGCTTTTAGGACCATTGTAGTCCCTTACACACTCCAATGAGTTCTGGGTCACCATGAGCTTGCTGGTTAGTCTGTACCTCTGGGTGTTACAAGCCCTACTGCATTGAGCCAAATTAATCCATGCCATGCACTGATGAGGATCAAACAATCCGAAACAGTCTGTATGCATGTTGGATTATTATGGCTCTGTACAAATTAACAAGAAGACAAATCATTGCATTCCAGCAGTTCTGGAGGTGTGTTTAGCTTCTAAGGGTACAATGGTTAATTTGCATATATTCAGCAGTGATGCTCTGGGAGACATCTCAAGCTCACTCCAACCTGAATTATCGCAAATTCTTTCTGTTTTAGGAAAGCAAACTTTTGTTTTTATTGTAGTCTAGGACCACTTTTTAGAGGGAATCCAATTAACTTATCTGTATGTTTTTGGGATGTGGGAGGAAACCAGAGTGCCCAGAGGAAACCCATACAGACACAGGGAGAACATACAAACTCCGTGCAGCTGTTGACCTGGCTGGGACACGAATCAGGGATCCATCGCTGCAAGGCAAGTGCTAACCACTATGCCACCGTGCAGTACTTGCACAAGTAATGAATTGCTCATGTAGTCAATTAATGAGGGTGATCTATTACAATTTTTTTATTTATGTATTTATTGAATCATGCACTAACGTTATAACAGCAAATTGTTGTTGGTTCATTAATTGTTTGGAAGTTACAGAATGGTTTGGAAGCTAATCTTTTTCAATTAAAGTAATATGGGATTCTTACTACATTTACATTGGGAGATGGCATAACATTCTAATTTAGTATCTTTTTTTTTATTTGTAGTTAATTGAGTTAGAGACAGTATCAGGGGAATCAGTGGATTTATTTGTTGCAAATAATGAATCAGCTTGAACTAGAAGAAGGAGTGTGGCACTTCCCCTTTGAAGCTTGATTGTGTTGGTGTGGGAGAAAGTTGACTGTGGTACGAACTGGCAACGCACTCTGCAACCTTGCGGCCTCTTTTCTGCTGCCTGGCGTGTGCTCTGCTGTTTGAGTATGACTGAAGAAAGTCCACATCGATATTGGTGCAAAGAGACAAGAAGCGGGCACCTTCCGTCAGTAACTTAGGTACATTTATTATTCCAAGTTGTGTAGCATTAGAAATAAATAGAGGTTACATTGCATCATCACATAGAGAGGGGTACCTCAAGTGCTGTAGTGCCGGTTGCTGGTGCAGGAGGTGGGAGTGGGGATGACGGTGGGCCTAGCGACGGCCGTTTCGCGTCAACACGGACGCTTGGTCACGCTGCGTTCCACTAAGAGGAACTGAGTTCCACTTAGTGGAACGCAGCGTGACCAAGCGTCCGTGTTGACGCGAAACGGCCGTCGCTAGGCCCACCGTCATCCCCACTCCCACCTCCTGCACCAGCAACTGGCACTACAGCACTTGAGGTACCCCTCTCTATGTGATGATGCAATGTAACCTCTATTTATTTCTAATGCTACACAACTTGGAATAATAAATGTACCTAAGTTACTGACGGAAGGTGCCCGCTTCTTGTCTCTTTGCACCACATAATGAATCAGCGTCTTCTCTGGCAGTTATTTTAAAAGATGGGCTTGTTGACTTTTGGAAGGTTGTTGTATTTGGCTGGTTTAGACATCTATAGCTTGATTCACTAAATTGTGCTAAGTGTTAGTACGCCATTGAAAAGCCGCTTAGCACTAGTGTTGGGCGAACATCTAGATGTTCGGGTTCGGGCCGAACAGGCCGAACATGGCTGCGATGTTCGGGTGTTCGACCCGAACTCCGAACATAATGGAAGTCAATGGGGACCCGAACTTTTGTGCTTTGTAAAGCCTCCTTACATGCTACATACCCCAAATTTACAGGGTATGTGCACCTTGGGAGTGGGTACAAGAGGAAAAAAAATTTAGCAAAAAGAGCTTATAGTTGGCTGATGGTGTAATGGTTAAGGGCTCTGCCTCTGACACAGGAGACCAGGGTTCGAATCTCGGCTCTGCCTGTTCAGTAAGCCAGCACTAATTCAGTAGGAGACCTTTGGCAAGTCTCCCTTACACTACTACTGCCAATAGAGCGCGCCCTAGTGGCTGCTGCTCTGCTCTGGCGCTTTGAGTCCGCAAGGAGAAAAGCGCAATATAAATGTTATTTGTCTTGTCTTGTCTTGTCTAGTTTTTGAGAAAATTGATTTTAAAGTTTCAAAGGGAAAACTGTCTTTTAAATGCGGGAAATGTCTGTTTTCTTTGCACAGGTAACATGCTTTTTGTCGGCATGCAGTCATAAATGTAATACATATAAGAGGTTCCAGGAAAAGGGACCGGTAACGCTAACCCAGCAGCAGCACACGTGATGGAACAGGAGGAGGGTGGCGCAGGAGGAGAAGGCCACGCTTTGAGACACAACAACCCAGACCTTGCATGAGGACAAGAAGCGTGCGGATAGCAATTTGCATTTTGTCGCCATGCAGTCATAAATGTAATACAGATGAGAGGTTCAATAAACAGGGACCGGAAACGCTAACCCATCACAGATGTTCATTGTTCATGTTACTTGGTTGGGGTCCGGGAGTGTTGCGTAGTCGTTTCCAATCCAGGATTGATTCATTTTAATTTGAGTCAGACGGTCTGCATTTTCTGTGGAGAGGCGGATACGCCGCCGATCTGTGACGATGCCTCCGGCAGCACTGAAACAGCGTTCCGACATAACGCTGGCTGCCGGGCAAGCCAGCACCTCTATTGCGTACATTGCCAGTTTGTGCCAGGTGTCTAGCTTCGATACCCAATAGTTGAAGGGTGCAGATGGATTGTTCAACACAGCTACGCCATCTGACATGTAGTCCTTGACCATCTTCTCCAGGCGATCGGTGTTGGAGGTGGATCTGCACGCTTGCTGTTCTGTGTGCTGCTGCATGGGTGTCAGAAAATTTTCCCACTCCAAGGACACTGCCAATACCATTCCCTTTTGGGCACTAGCTGCGGCTTGTGTTGTTTGCTGCCCTCCTGGTCGTCCTGGGTTTGCGGAAGTCAGTCTGTCGGCGTACAACTGGCTAGAGGAGGTGGAGGATGTCAATCTCCTCTCTAAAGTCTCCACAAGGGCCTGCTGGTATTCTTCCATTTTGACCTGTCTGGCTCTTTCTTCAAGCAGTTTTGGAACATTGTGTTTGTACCGTGGATCCAGAAGGGTATAAACCCAGTAATTGGTGTTTTCCAGAATGCGCACAATGCGTGGGTCGTGTTCAATGCAGTCCTAGGCCGAAGAGGTCATAGCCTAGGGTCACAAAACCTGTTTATTTGGGCAATTTCAATGGTGGCGAGTCTGACATACATAAATCGCAGCAATGGCCGTTAGCAACGTCTGAATCTCACGAAATGTCTCATGCAGGTAGAAGACATATTGTTAGACTTGGGCTCCAAAGATGGGTTCCCTACATCTCTGCAAACCAGAGTTACAGGGCTCCAAATTTGGTAAAATCCCCCATAGGATTTAATTGGGCCTCCTATTTACAGTTCCAAAATCTCACATCTTTTCAAAGGGCAATTACTCAGCAGTACCAAATTTTCTAGCATTGTAGGGACCCTTAGGGGGAGCATGACTGGTGAGTTTCGGGCCCCTAGGCCAAAGAGGTCATAGCCTAGGGTCACAAAAACCTGTTTATTTGGGCTATTTCAATGGTAGTGATGGTGACGTACATAAATCGCAGCAATGGCCGTTAGCAAAGTCTGAATCTCACGAAATGTCTCATGCAGGTAGAAGACATATTGTTAGACTTGGATTCCAAAGATGGGGTCCCTACATCTCTGCAAACCAGAGGTACAGGGGTCCAAAATTGGTAAAATCCCCCATAGGATTTCATTGCCTCCCTATTTCACTTTCCAAAATCTCACATCTTTTCAAAGGGCAATGGCTCAGCAGTACCAAATTTTCTAGCATTGTAGGGACCCTTAGGGGGAACATGACTGGTGAGTTTCGGGCCCCTAGGCCGAAGAGGTCATAGCCTAGGGTCACAAAAACCTGTTTATTTGGGCTATTTCAATGGTAGTGATGGTGGCGTACATAAATCTCAGCAATGGCCGTTAGCAAAGTCTGAATCTCACGAAATGTCTCATGCAGGTAGAAGACATATTGTTAGACTTGGATTCCAAAGATGGGGTCCCTACATCTCTGCAAACCAGAGTTACAGGGGTCCAAAATTGGTAAAATCCCCCATAGGATTTCATTTCCTCCCTATTTCACTTTCCAAAATCTCACATCTTTTCAAAGGGCAATGGCTCAGCAGTACCAAATTTTCTAGCATTGTAGGGACCCTTAGGGGGAACATGACTGGTGAGTTTCGGGCCCCTAGGCCGAAGAGGTCATAGCCTAGGGTCACAAAAACCTGTTTATTTGGGCTATTTCAATGGTAGTGATGGTGGCGTACATAAATCTCAGCCATGGCCGTTAGCAAAGTCTGAATCTCACGAAATGTCTCATGCAGGTAGAAGACATATTGTTAGACTTGGATTCCAAAGATGGGGTCCCTACATTTCTGCAAACTTTACAGAAGGGGTCCAAAATTGGTAAAATCCCCCATAGGCTTTCATTGGGCCTCCTATTTACCGTTCCAAAATCTCACACCATTTCAAAGGGCAATGGCTCAGCAGTGGCAAAACTCACCAGTCATGATCCCCCTAAGGGTCCCTACAATGCTAGAAAATTTGGTACTGCTGAGCCATTGCCCTTTGAAAAGATGTGAGATTTTGGAAAGTGAAATAGGGAGGCAATGAAATCCTATGGGGGATTTTACCAATTTTGGACCCCTGTACCTCTGGTTTGCAGAGATGTAGGGACCCCATCTTTGGAATCCAAGTCTAACAATATGTCTTCTACCTGCATGAGACATTTCGTGAGATTCAGACGTTGCTAACGGCCATTGCTGCGATTTATGTACGTCACCATCACTACCATTGAAATAGCCCAAATAAACAGGTTTTTGTGACCCTAGGCTATGACCTCTTTGGCCTAGGGGCCCGAAACTCACCAGTCATGTTCCCCCTAAGGGTCCCTACAATGCTAGAAAATTTGGTACTGCTGAGCCATTGCCCTTTGAAAAGATGTGAGATTTTGGAAAGTGAAATAGGGAGGCAATGAAATCCTATGGGGGATTTTACCAATTTTGGACCCCTGTACCTCTGGTTTGCAGAGATGTAGGGACCCCATCTTTGGAATCCAAGTCTAACAATATGTCTTCTACCTGCATGAGACATTTCGTGAGATTCAGACGTTGCTAACGGCCATTGCTGCGATTTATGTACGTCACCATCACTACCATTGAAATAGCCCAAATAAACAGGTTTTTGTGACCCTAGGCTATGACCTCTTCGGCCTAGGGGCCCGAAACTCACCAGTCATGTTCCCCCTAAGGGTCCCTACAATGCTAGAAAATTTGGTACTGCTGAGCCATTGCCCTTTGAAAAGATGTGAGATTTTGGAAAGTGAAATAGGGAGGCAATGAAATCCTATGGGGGATTTTACCAATTTTGGACCCCTGTAACTCTGGTTTGCAGAGATGTAGGGACCCCATCTTTGGAATCCAAGTCTAACAATATGTCTTCTACCTGCATGAGACATTTCGTGAGATTCAGACGTTGCTAACGGCCATTGCTGCGATTTATGTACGTCACCATCACTACCATTGAAATAGCCCAAATAAACAGGTTTTTGTGACCCTAGGCTATGACCTCTTTGGCCTAGGGGCCCGAAACTCACCAGTCATGTTCCCCCTAAGGGTCCCTACAATGCTAGAAAATTTGGTACTGCTGAGCCATTGCCCTTTGAAAAGATGTGAGATTTTGGAAAGTGAAATAGGGAGGCAATGAAATCCTATGGGGGATTTTACCAATTTTGGACCCCTGTAACTCTGGTTTGCAGAGATGTAGGGACCCCATCTTTGGAATCCAAGTCTAACAATATGTCTTCTACCTGCATGAGACATTTCGTGAGATTCAGACGTTGCTAACGGCTATTGCTGCGATTTATGTACGTCACCATCACTACCATTGAAATAGCCCAAATAAACAGGTTTTTGTGACCCTAGGCTATGACCTCTTCGGCCTAGGGGCCCGAAACTCACCAGTCATGTTCCCCCTAAGGGTCCCTACAATGCTAGAAAATTTGGTACTGCTGAGCCATTGCCCTTTGAAAAGATGTGAGATTTTGGAAAGTGAAATAGGGAGGAAATGAAATCCTATGGGGGATTTTACCAATTTTGGACCCCTGTAACTCTGGTTTGCAGAGATGTAGGGACCCCATCTTTGGAATCCAAGTCTAACAATATGTCTTCTACCTGCATGAGACATTTCGTGAGATTCAGACGTTGCTAACGGCCATTGCTGCGATTTATGTACGCCACCATCACTACCATTGAAATAGCCCAAATAAACAGGTTTTTGTGACCCTAGGCTATGACCTCTTCGGCCTAGGGGCCCGAAACTCACCAGTCATGTTCCCCCTAAGGGTCCCTACAATGCTAGAAAATTTGGTACTGCTGAGTAATTGCCCTTTGAAAAGATGTGAGATTTTGGAACTGTAAATAGGAGGCCCAATGACAGCCTATGGGGGATTTTACCAAATTTGGAGCCCTGTAACTCTGGTTTGCAGAGATGTAGGGAACCCATCTTTGGAGCCCAAGTCTAACAATATGTCTTCTACCTGCATGAGACATTTCGTGAGATTCAGACGTTGCTAACGGCCATTGCTGCGATTTATGTACGTCAGACTCGCCACCATTGAAATTGCCCAAATAAACAGGTTTTGTGACCCTAGGCTATGACCTCTTCAGCCTAGGACTGCATTGAACGCGACCCACGCATTGTGCGCATTCTGGACAACACCAATTACTGGGTTTATACCCTTCTGGATCCACGGTACAAACACAATGTTCCAAAACTGCTTGAAGAAAGAGCCAGACAGGTCAAAATGGAAGAATACCAGCAGGCCCTTGTGGAGACTTTAGAGAGGAGATTGACATCCTCCCCCTCCTCTAGCCAGTTGTACGCCAACAGACTGACTTCCGCAAACCCAGGACGACCAGGAGGGCAGCAAACACCACAAGCCGCAGCTAGTGCCCAAAAGGGAATGGTATCGGCAGTGTCCTTGGAGTGGGAAAATTTTCTGACACCCATGCAGCAGCACACAGAACAGCAAGCGTGCAGATCCACCTCCAACACCGATCGCCTGGAGAAGATGGTCAAGGACTACATGTCAGATGGCGTAGCTGTGTTGAACAATCCATCTGCACCCTTCAACTATTGGGTATCGAAGCTAGACACCTGGCACAAACTGGCAATGTACGCAATAGAGGTGCTGGCTTGCCCGGCGGCCAGCGTTATGTCGGAACGCTGTTTCAGTGCTGCCGGAGGCATCGTCACAGATCGGCGGCGTATCCGCCTCTCCACAGAAAATGCAGACCGTCTGACTCAAATTAAAATGAATCAATCCTGGATTGGAAACGACTACGCAACACTCCCGGACCCCAACCAAGTAACATGAACAATGAACATCTGTGATGGGTTAGCGTTTCCGGTCCCTGTTTATTGAACCTCTCATCTGTATTACATTTATGACTGCATGGCGACAAAATGCAAATTGCTATCCGCACGCTTCTTGTCCTCATGCAAGGCCTGGGTTGTTGTGTCTCAAAGCGTGGCCTTCTCCTTCTGCGCCACCCTCCTCCTGTTCCATCACGTGTGCTGCTGCTGGGTTAGCGTTACCGGTCCCTTTTCCTGGAACCTCTTATATGTATTACATTTATGACTGCATGCCGACAAAAAGCATGTTACCTGTGCAAAGAAAACAGACATTTCCCGCATTTAAAAGACAGTTTTCCCTTTGAAACTTTAAAATCGATTTTCTCAAAAACTATAAGCTCTTTTTGCTAATTTTTTTTCCTCTTGTACCCACTCCCAAGGTGCACATACCCTGTAAATTTGGGGTATGTAGCATATAAGGACGCTTTACAAAGCACGAAAGTTCGGGTCCCCATTGACTTCCATTATGTTCGGAGTTCGGCCATGTTCGGCCCGAACCCGAACATCTAGATGTTCGCCCAACACTACACGTGACCCGTTCGGCCAATCACAGCGCTAGCCGAACGTTCGGGTAACGTTCGGCCATGCGCTCTTAGTTCGGCCACATGGCCGAACAGTTTGGCCGAACACCATCAGGTGTTCGGCCGAACCCGAACATCACCCGAACAGGGTGATGTTCTGCAGAACCCGAACAGTGGCGAACACTGTTCGCCCAACACTACTTAGCACATGCTAACTGGCTCTTCACGCGGTAATATGTGCATTAGAGTTTGCGAGCATAAAGTTTTACACACGGCGCTTCGCGTGCAAAATCAGCCGCTTCATGTGCTAAGCAGCATGATAAGCAATGACTTCACTGGATACTGATTTTGCACGTGAACGGAACGTAATGGAGTAGCGCCATTTGTGCGCACTGCGTAATGCCGTACGCACGCTAAAATAGCACACGAACAGCAACAGCTTTGCGGTGCAAACTACTTAGCACCCTAGTTTGCACGTGCAAAGCCTTCACACGTGATAACTCAGTAATCACTGGTTAGTGAATCAAGCCCCTACTTTTCCATTCTTTCCACTATAGACAGGTGCAAAGAAGGCAATCACTTTAGGTTTACAACAATTTCAGCACCCTGATACTGCGCTCATATACCACGTCATCTTGTGGCCAAATAGTAAACTGCACCAACATACATTTTAAAATAAACAATTATACTATTTTACATTTAAAATAGCCAGTTTCCCTCCCACACCAAAAATTACCCACATACATTTTTTATTAAAAAAAAAATAAAAAAATACAATAAAAAAAACAACATAAATAGTTACCCAAGGGTCTAAACTTTTTAAATATGCATGTCAAGAGAGTATGTTATTATATTATTTAAAATTATAAGCTTATAAATAGTGATAGACGCAAATTGAAAAAATGCACCTTTATTTCTAAATGAAATGTCGGCACCATAAATTGTGATAGGGACATCGTTTAAATGGTGTAATAACCGGGACAGATGGGCAAATAAAATACATGGGTTTTAATTACGGTGGCGTATATTAATTTCAAACTATAATGGCCAAAAACTGAGAAATAATGAATTTTTTTCATTTCTTTCTCAATCTTCCTGTTAAAATGGATTTAGAAAAAAATTATTCTTAGCAAAATGTACTACCCAAAGAAAGCCTAATTAGTGGCGGAAAAAACAAGATATAGATCAATTCATTGTGATAAGTAGCAATAAAGTTATAGGCGAATGAATGGGAGATGAATGTTGCTCGGATGCATGAGATTTTCGGCACTGCGGTGCTGAACCGGATAAAGCAATAGTGAAATACTTAAGATGAAAAGCAAGACCAAGACAAAGGCTGCTTTTTAAAGGAGGAGTAACAGGAACATTTTCTGTGTTCCAGAAGTGGAGGACCCAAGCCCCTAAAATACCAAAGAGTATGGGTAGCGTGACAGAAGGCTCTAGCTCCAAAAGTTTTGAGCTGGACAATAGTTGTGACAAGTGT
Source organism: Hyperolius riggenbachi (assembly GCF_040937935.1). Lineage (NCBI taxonomy): Eukaryota > Metazoa > Chordata > Amphibia > Anura > Hyperoliidae > Hyperolius > Hyperolius riggenbachi. Next base: position 71,255,572 of record NC_090652.1, read on the forward strand.
GATTGAATAATTGCAGACAGGCAGGGCACAGGTTCATAGAGGGCACACATCATAACAGGAAATTTTGTTCCAGCAGGGAGCAGAGTCCATCTGCTGTGTTTTGGCTAGGGTTTGGCACCTGCTGCTGGTACCTCTGGTTATTGGTGTTGGGGATATCAGGACAGTTATATGGCTTAGAAGGTTTTTTACCATGTGTATTATCCACTGCAGCTGTAGCAGTTATGTAAAGCTCCAGGCTTGGTGGCTCTGTAAATCAATATGGAGTGATAGGACTTGATTCACTAAACTTGTGCAGGCCAATTTTACAGAATCTAAAGCAAGGTATGTAACATGCATTGTGAAAATAGCTCAACTTGCATTAGCTAGGTAATGCCTATATTGCTAGCAATGCATACACTGCACTACTTTCCTTCGCAATGCAACTTTACCAAAGTTTAGTAAGTCAACCTCATAGTGTGCAAGTTGTCTCTGGATTCCATTTTGCAACGCCCCAGGAAAAAGGACAAATAATGTGTTTTAGTTGTGGGATGATGCTGTAGTTCACATACAGGCTGTGTTTCAGAAGTTTATGAGTCAGCATTTATGTTATAAAATAAGTCCATACCTTTGACCAAAACACCAGACCAAAACATCCATCTCTCAAAGTAAGACAATTGATGACCAGATTTTGTGACCACCAAAAACACGCATGTCTCTCACACAAGTGTTGTCTTCTATATCTGGAACATATACAGTAATGACATTTATTTAGGTAATGCTTGGCACTGCCTTTCTTTCAGGTTAGTAATTTTAGTTTTGGATCTGATAAAGCATCCTTTCCTGCTGCCTCCTGACTTTTAACACCTCCTGCTTCAGGTGACCCCAGAGGTCAGCTTTCAACTGATGTATAGTATAATCAGTAATATACCAGAAGTTATACGGGTGCTGTCATTTCTAAATTTTATTTATAGTACATATGCATCTAGGGGCTTTCTTCCTGATCCTTCACTCTCTATTCATAAAGAATAAACTGCCCTACTGCATGATTACTAGCAGCAAAACCAGACTTAAGATGAAGCCCTTGAGATTGCGTACTTATAAGCTAGTTTTGCATTAGTGACTTCTATAATTCCACCTATACAGATTTTTGTAAAGATTACAGTATTTTAGTGTGCAATGAATGCACTTTACATAGGGAAAACAGAGCCCTGGATCACATGTCTAACTGAAGTTTCAATTACATAATTAGTTTGAGTTTTGCATAAGACATGGAGAAATTTCCTGGGCAGAATACTATACCTCCGTGCTTTGAATATGACCGCACCAGGTGAAATGACTAGGCTTTGGACAGAGGGACAAAGGGTGCCCAATTTATGAAATCTGCACATAAATACTGTGGTCAGTTTCCTTAAAGGGAACCTAAACTAAGAAAGATAGGATTTAAAAAATAATAATAATACCAGTTGCCGGACACTGCTGCTGATCCTGTGTCTCTAATAGTTTTAGCCACAGCCCCTCAACAAGCATGTAGATCAGGTGCTCTGATTGAAGTCAGACTAGATTAGCTGCATATGTGTTTCAGGTGTGTGATTCAGCAACTACTACAGCCAAAGAGATCAGCAGGACTGCCAAGCAACTGGCATTGTTTATAGAAAACCTGTATTGAGAAAAACCTCCCCTGGGGGGTACTCACCTGGGGTGGGGGAAGCCTCCAGATCCTATTGAGACTTCCCCTGTTCTCCTCGGTCCCACGGCAGTGGAGATAAAGCTCCCTGAACAGCGGGGACGTAAATATTTACCTTCTTGGCTCCAGCGCAGGTGCAGTATCGGCTCTCCGCCTCAGAGATAAGCGGAAATGGATGATTGCTGCCGGGCTGCTCTACTGCCCAGGCGCAAGTCTCCTACGGCTGGGGAGTACAGCGGACTCGGCGGAGATCGGCTGTTTTCAACTATCTCCGTGCGGAGAGCCGCAACAGCGCCCCCGCTGGAGCCAGGCAAGGTAAATGAATCAGTGTTTATCAGCGCTTGTCAGGTTTGTCGAGGGAGGATTCCGGGACACTTCGGGGGAGCCAGCGCTTGACTGTCTGGAGCTACAGGGGAGGGGGAAGCCTCATTGGGACCCTGAGGCTTCCCCGTCCCGAAGTGAGTACCCCCCAGGGGAACTTTTTTTATACAGGTTCTCTTTAAAAGGAAACATCCATATCCCTCCAAATTAAGGTTCCCTTTAAGGCATCTTTACTTATTATAGCTTTCATTGTTGTGCATTATGTTTTAAGTCTTCGATTTTGAGGTTGCTGCATACAATTTCACCAAGAGGTTTATCATTTGTGAAACATTTCTTACCAGCTTTCATAAAATCAGACCTGACAATTAAACATAAGCTCATTTCCACCTTGGCCAACTCCAACATTTGCTCAACCATCAACATTTCAGTCAGAGGCTTTAATTGTTGTGTCTGATGTTTTTGCCTTTGACTGTTAGGTTTTTGCATAGTATTTCACAAACAGGTTTATTGTTTTTTGAAACTTTTCTTAGCTGAGTTCAGAAACACAGACCAACCAACAAAAAAGCACATCTCCCCCTTGGCCAGCTTCAACATATATTGATATTTTTACACCTTGTCAATAAATGCTATTTAGCCAGATCAACTTCAGCGCTGCATGGTACTTCAAATATCACTCCATCACCAACACCCTTCAAAATGCAGACTTACCAGTTTACAAAAAGACCCAAACTATAAGGTCTAAGCGTGTGTCTGGTCACCAACACGATTAAAACTTCTCATGGTCATCATCAACCTTCAGAGTTACAGCTGTCCTTCTTCACACAGCACAGAAGTGATGATACCAAGAAAAACATAGATCTAAGTGTTCTCTGTTTTAAAAGCAAGCACTTTTTGTTGTGCAAAAAAGAATGTTTCCAATACTTAGTTATGGGCCCTTGTGACAGGGACCCTCAGCAGAAAAGTGCATTATGTATATATCAATGGGGTGCTGCTCTCCCATCTGCCATCCGTCCGCTTGACCTGGTTTCGCTATTGCATCATCAGGGGCTTCCAAACGGAGTGGCAAGAAAAAATGGCAATTAAATAGAATCCTCCTCTCGTGAAATTCCGCTACTGCATAGCGCTATGTGAAACCTGGTCGGGCGGACTGATGGCAGATGGAAGAGCTGCACCCCACTGATATATACATAACACACTTGTCTGCTGAGGCTCCCTGTCACAAGGGCCCTTAAGTGCCTCCAAATACAATTGCACATCATTGATTGTATTCAAACATAGCCAAATTCCTAAGAGTAAGTTAGCAGGTGGAGATTTACATAGAGGCAAACCAGTTGAGGACTTGCTATATATTCCTTTACACTCTTGCTCAGTCTGTCTGCAGCAGCTTATGTGGAATTTGTTTGGTGAGAACTAACCAGTCAGGTCTCCTTCATCATCATGACTATCGATCCTCAAAGTCCCATCACTGTGTTTTGCCTTACCGTGTGTACATTTGAAAACCTTATTGGAATTTTAAGCAACCTCTTCATTGCTCTGGTGCTTTTGCATGGCAATTATAAAGAGAGAAACATACATTATGGTGATATGATCCGGATTGCCATTAACAAGTCCAGCATTGTCTTCTCATTTGTGTCATCCTTCACATTGTTCTGTTATGTCTTCTTGCCAAAATGTTTAATACATTTAAACATTTTATTTATTATTTTATCAACCTATAGCTTGGGTACAATCTCATTCCACACTGCTGTCCTCTGTTTCTACCAGTTTATAAAGATTATTCAGTTTCGGACTGGCTTTCTTGGCTGGATGAAGAGGAAGATCAACATCATCGTCCGTTGGCTGCTAATTACAGGAGATATCTTGCCTCTATGTTTCGGTTTCTTGGCTTTTTACCCCACTACTGTTGGTAAAGACTACTCACCAAACAGCTCTAATCTTCAATCTACCAATGTAACTATTGAGGAAGCTTCAGTGAACTTTAGTGTGTCTTATTTTATGTTGGCTGTATTTTTGCTCTCATATTTGTTGGTGTTGGTGACCACCGTATTGGCAGTTAAGTCTCTTAAGCTTCAAAGTCAGAAAATGAAAGACATGAATTTGTCTGGAGATGTCAGTACAAAGACTTACAAAAACACTGTGTTCAAAATGACACGATTCTTAATATTCTACTCTGTCTTCTATTCTGTTTTGTTATTTGCGTATTTTTTCAGCACTGATTATCAAAACATTGGGTTTTGGACAGAACATATCATTATTTTCTTTATCTCACCAGCAAACTCTCTGCTTCTCATTGTTGGTAACTCAAAACTGTGGAGCACCTTGAAGATGTTTGATTGTTTCGGTGTTTTCGAATGCCAAAGACATGAAGCACCCACATAACAAAGTAGCACTAGCAACAGACCTGATTATCACTACCAGAAGCAGGCATGTATTTCTAGGGTAGGACCATACAACTTGTAAAATAATAGCATTAATGGGTGATAATAAGCAATAGGTGGGCAATTCTCCTAACATGCAACTTTTCCCAGATTCAGGAAGTGGAAACAATCTACCAAAAGAATGTCACTGGCTACTGAACTAAATTCAGAGGAATATTATCCCAGGGTGGGGGTTGTAGGTGACATATTTATTTCTTCTTAAACAGTACAGGTTGCCCGGAATCCTGAGGATCTTTCATGTATCAGCAGTGTCTGAATCACACACCTGAAACAAGCATGAAGTAAAAAATGCAGTCAAACATCTGATCTGCATTCTTGTACAGGGTCTATAACTAAAATTATTACTGGCAGAGGATCAATGGGAGAGCAAGGCAATGTGCATTTTTTTAAATGGGACCTGAACTCTTGCACAGGACAGAAGGAAAACATAGAGAAATGTACCCTGTGTATATTTAGAGAGTTTAGCCTAATTAATTCACCCTCATTTGTGTCTAATCACAAGTTGTAATTTGATTTCTGCCCCATGTCACATGACTGCCACGGCAGAGATGGCAGATACGCTCATTTGAAAGCCCAGGCTGTTAACAATATTTCTGCTTCCGTGAATCAGGAAGTAGAAACACTGCAGATTTATTTAAGGATTTGCATCAGCTGTAACAAAGAAATGTTTTTGTTTAAAGGTTATTATGCTGTTGTGTATCTTTTAGAGCAGAGAGGAAGTTCTGAGCTCAGGTCCACTTTAAATGGAAATAAATATGGCAGCTTCCATATTCCTTTTACTTCAGTTGCCCTTTAATTACATCAAAACAAATAAATCAGAAGCAAGTTTTTTTTTTTTGTTTTTTTGTTTTTTTGCTAGCATGACTTCTAATTCCTGTGTCAAGGGAAATGTGTTGTCCTTTGAATACTTAGCCCATCGTTAGTGATAGAGCCCACAACAGTAAACTTTAGGTAAACCAATAATTCACTTGTTGAAGGTTTGATTGGGAATATTTCAGTCCTGGGCTACCATACCATTTTCCAAAAATAAAACAAAAAACAGGATAATAAAAAAGTAAATATGAGTGAGGTATTGGTGAAAGCAAAGATGGAAGAGCTGTGTTCACTGACAATCATTACCCAAATTGAATGGCTGAGAGAAGAAAATAAGAAGATAAGGAATGGGCATATCTAGTATAATACATAATAGATTTATACTGTTGAGGCCAAATTCTACTCTCAACGTCTTTGGCTTCTGCAGAAATGATAAAGCCAGCCTACTTTTTCCTGTCTTTGACTGTCCAGTTCTGGTGATACTTCCTGTGTCCACTTCAGCCTCAACTTTCTGCTCTTGGCTAATGCAAGTTGACTCTCTCTATGTCTTGAATATCTACCGAGCACATCACTTTTTTCTTGGATGAGCATGAGCCATCTACTCTATCTTACAACAGAATTATTTGTAAACATTTGAAAGTATTTCTCACTAAGAATTACATTGGTTTTAAAGAGAACCTGTACTGAGTAAAAATATTTAAAATAAACACATGAGGTAACTTCAAATGAACATTACATAGTTACCTTGCCATCAGTTCCTCTCAGAAGCTCACCATTTTCTTCTGACAATACTCCCTTCCAGTTCTGACAACATTTTGTCAGATCTGAAATATATCAGTTGCTGTCAGTAAAATAGCAGTTGCTGTCAGTTATAGCTGACAGGAAAACTGATGTACCAGGTAATGTCCATGTTTCCCTATGGCTCAAGTGGGCGATGTTACAGTGTAACTGTGTGCTGATCAGAAAGCTGTTATGGGTAGTGATGCTCAAATACCCCTTTTTAAAATTCGAGTTTGGTCGAATTCGAATAGTAAATTATTCGAGGTCAGTCGAATATTCGAGTCGAATAATTTTTACTATTCGATTCGACCTCGGACTTCGAGCTCACTATTCGAGTCGGTATTCGAGCTCATTATTCGAGCTGACTATTCGAATTGGCCTTAAATAGCTTCCAACACTTGTTTTGAGGGTGAATGATGCAAGAAACATCTTTTTTTCCAAGTAACAACAGCAAGTGATTATGTGGGGATGTTCCTTTAAAAAAAAAAAGGTGAAAAGAGAAGTTGTGTCCAGAATTTTGTTCAGTACTGTATATACTTCTTCTTCTTCTTCTTTATCTTCTATCTTCTTCTTCTTCTATATCTTCTTCTTCTATATCTTCTTCTTCTTCTATATTGTCTTCTTCTTCTTTTTCTTCTTCTTCTTCTTCATCTTCTTCTTCTTCATCTTCTTCATCTTCTTCATCTTCTTCTTCTTCATCTTCTTCTTCATCTTCTTCATCTTCTTCTTCTTCATCTTCTTCATCTTCTTCTTCATCTTCTTCATCTTCTTCTTCATCTTCTTCATCTTCTTCTTCTTCTTCTTCTTCTTCTTCATCTTCTTATTCTCCTTCTTCTTCTTCTTCTTCTTCATCTTCTTCTTCTTCTCCTCCTCCTTCTTCTTCTTCTTCTTCTTCTTCTTCTTCTTCTTCTTCTTCTTCTTCTTCTTCTTCTTCTTCTTCTTCTTCTTCTTCTTCTTCTTCTTCTTCTTCTTCTTCTTCTTCTTCTTCTTCTTCTTCTTCTTCTTCTTCTTCTTCTTCTTCTTCTTCATCTTCTTCTTCATCTTCTTCATCTTCTTCTTCATCTTCTTCATCTTCTTCTTCTTCTTCTTCTTCTTCTTCATCTTCTTATTCTCCTTCTTCTTCTTCTTCTTCTTCATCTTCTTCTTCTTCTCCTTCTTCTTCTTCTTCTTCTTCTTCTTCTTCTTCTTCTTCTTCTTCTTCTTCTTCTTCTTCTTCTTCTTCTTCTTCTTCTTCTTCTTCTTCTTCTTCTTCTTCTTCTTCTTCTTCTTCTTCTTCTTCTTCTTCTTCTTCTTCTTCTTCTTCTTCATCTTCTTCTTCTTCATCTTCTTCTTCTTCTTCTTCATTTTCTTCTTCTTCATCTTCTTCTTCTTCTCCTTCTTCTTCTTCTTCTTCTTCTCCAGAATTGTGTTCAGTACTGTATATACTTCTTCTTCTTCTTCTTTATCTTCTACCTTCTTCTTCTTCTATATCTTCTTCTTCTTCTATATCTTCTTCTTCTATATCTTCTTCTTCTTCTATATTGTTCTATATTGTTCTATATTTTTCTTCTTCTTCATCATCTTCTTCTTCTTCATCTTCTTCATCTTCTCATCATCATCTTCTTCATCTTCTTCTTCTTCTTCTTCTTCATCTTCTTCTTCTTCATCTTCTTCTTCTATATCTTCTTCTTCTATATCTTCTTCTTCTTCTATATTGTTCTATATTGTTCTATATTTTTCTTCTTCTTCTTCATCTTCTTCTTCTTCATCTTCTTCATCTTCTTCATCATCATCTTCTTCATCTTCTTCTTCTTCTTCTTCTTCTTCTTCTTCATCTTCTTCATCTTCTTCTTCTTCTTCTTCATCTTCTTCTTCTTCTTCTTCTTCTTCTTCTTCTTCTTCTTCTTCTTCTTCTTCTTCTTCTTCTTCTTCTTCTTCTTCTTCTTCTTCTTCTTCATCTTCTTCATCTTCTTCTTCTTCTTCTTCATTTTCTTCTTCTTCATCTTCTTCTTCTTCTCCTTCTCCTTCTTCTTCTTCTTCTTCTTCTTCTTCTTCTTCTTCTTCTTCTTCTTCTTCTTCTTCTTCTTCTTCTTCTTCTTCTTCTTCTTCTTCTTCTTCTTCTTCTTCTTCTTCTTCTTCTTCTTCTTCTTCTTCTTCTTCTTCTTCTTCTTCTTCTTCATCTTCTTCTTCTTCATCTTCTTCATCTTCTTCTATATCGTCTTCTTCTTCACTTATTTCTCTTTTCAATTTTTTTTTTAAAGAAATGCAGCTATTTTTGAGCGTAACAAATAGCTGGTGGCGCACGCATGTTGGAAGCGCTATTGTATGTGCTCCCTGGCAGTGGAAACACACAGACAGCAGGAGGTAAATTCAGCAGCAGGAGGAGGAGGATGAGTGTGTGGCAGCAAGCAGTCAATGAGGCAGGCAGCGTGACATAATAGCCCTGGTACCTAGCGGTGATACCAGGGCTGTAAATAAACACAGCAGGCAGGAGGTCCCAGACAGCGGTCGTGCAGCCAACATCGTGTCCAATACACAACTGGGACAACACAGTTTTCAACCCGGGCACCTCAGAAAAATTAAACCTTTTTTTTTTAATGGTTTTTTGGTTTTGTTTGTACAACCAATTACACAGATATATAGCTATTGTTTGACGTAATAGCTGGTGGCAGAGTGGCAGCAGAATGTAATTCTGTGTACCCTGGCAGTGGGAAACACAGACCGACAGCAGCAGTAGCAGGAGGAATGGAGGAGTAATGTGAGCAGCTATTGTTTGACGTAATAGCTGGTGGCAGGCCAGTGGCTATGGGAGGAATGTTAGCCACTGACGCTGCTGCTGCGGAACTGTGCATGGTGGCGCGGCCGCGCCCGCGGCTTGCCACAATGCTGCTCCCTCTCCTCCTGATTCCCTTGCTGCCCTTCCCCTTGCCCAAACCGCGCTGGCTGCCACTTCCAGACATCTTCGATGTTTTGGGCGTAAACACAAACGTTTTTGAAAAGGGCGGGTGAAAAGTGGGGTACTTTAATGGAGTGGGTTGGTGGGTGAGGTGACTGAGTGAGTGTCCCGACTCCCTAGTACAGTAAGTAAGTAGTAACAGTCAGGAAGTACAACTAGCAGTTACAATAATCAGTAGTAATCACAAGGAAATAGAGTGTGTGTACACTACAGACAGTGAGTGCACGCACGCGCAAACACGCGCAGGAGCTGGCCTATGAACAGAGAGTGAGTGAGTGTCCCTAGTACAGTAAGTAAGTAGTAACAGTCAGGAAGTACAACTAGAAGTTACAATAATCAGTAGTAATCACAAGGAAATAGAGTGTGTGTACACTACAGACAGTGAGTGCACGCACGCGCACACACGTGCAGGAGCTAGCCTATGAACAGTGACTGAGTGAGTGTCCCTACTACAGTAAGTAAGTAGTAACTGTCAGGAAGTAGAATTTACAATAATCAATCAGTAATCAGTAAGCCTGCAGCAGCTGGCCTGTCTCTATGTAACACAAAAGCTACTAACTAAAATACAATGTCTATCTAACTAACAACAATATAGGTGTGTATAGGAGGTGTATGTGAGCAAAAACGCTAGGTAAATGACCACAATAGAGCTCTTGCTAAGCCAAAGCACAAAGGAGCAACTCTCTCTCTATGCAAGTCTCAGGCAAGGACGGAGAAACGGAACATGGCGGCCGCTATTTATAGGGTAGGGGCTGGCCAGGGTCCCCCTCTGTGATTGGCTGCCGTCAGAGGGCCTGGGAGCCCTCTGATTGGCTCTAAGGACATCAATCTGGGCTATGACGCTATTCGAGCTCGGTATTCGAGCTCGAATAGCGCCGTTTGCTCGAATAGCTCGAATAGTGAATGGGCTATTCGCGTTTACTCGAATAGCCCATTCGAATAGCTGCAGCTATTTGGAGCTCGAATACCGAGCTCGAATAGCTGAAAAAGAGCTCGATTATTCAAGCTACTCGAATATTCGAGCTCTGCTGAGCACCACTGGTTATGGGTAATGGTCATTTTCAAAATGGAGGACGGAAAATTCCCTTGATCACAGTGAACAAACAGGACGCGGGACAGGAGAAAGACACTGAGGAGTAGACTACATGGAAGGTAAGTATGACTTGTGTATGCTTATTTTGACTTTTAATTTTCAGTTCAGGTTTTCTTTAAATAAGTACTGTTAGCACATAAAAGGAACATCCATGAAAGCAGAGTGTGCTTTTACCTACCTGCAATGAAGCCTTTGGGAAAAAAATTAAGGTCTACAAATGGGATGGGTGCTGGAGCCACATTGCCTTCTGGCTAAAATTCATTGATGATGTGATGGGATTTTAATTTTCAACTGAATGTTAACATTTGAAACCTCAGACTAATGTGCACTTGTAGTTATTAGGAAATTTAAGTCTTTGATCTAAAAAATTATAATAGAGGATGGATACTTTGTGACTACCTCTTATAGGAATTATGGACTATGTGTGTATTTTGTGCAGTGTCATTGCCCCCAAAATAGGCAATTGTTAGAACATAGTAGCTTTGAAAATTTAAATGATGTTGCTGTGTAATAGACTCTTGGTATCTGAGATCTGTCCAAACAGTGAAGGCACTTAGAACTGACTTGCCAATAGTGATGAGCAAAAATTTGACTTTCGAGCAAAAATGCCATTGAAAAAATCATTTTGTAATAAGTTTGTCATTTTTCACGGTAAAATAAACGTTTTACATTTTGGCTTATTTGTCCCTGATAACTTAGCACACCTCCAGAACTGCTGGAATGCAATGTTCTGTCAGGTTGTTAATATTACGGAACTAAACTGGGTTTTGGTCTCTTTCAGCTCCACACTCATAGGATTTCTGGTTCATCATGAGCTTGCTTGGCAATCTGTAAATTTGGGTGTTTCAAGTCCTACTCCATAGAGCCACATTAATCCATGCCATTCACTGATGAGGATCAACAAATCCAAAACAGTCTGTATGCATGTTGGATTACTTTGGCTCTGTACAATTAACAAGTTGATAAATCATGGCCTTCTAGAGACTCTAGACATGTGTTTAGCTATCAGGGACAACAAATGATGATTTGCATATTTAGCAGGAAGGCCTAGAACCCACTAGGAGCACTTTTCTGAGCGCTTTATGATTTGAAAGCCCTTGCTAATGTAATGCTATGGATGTGATCCCACTTGAGGATGTGATTTTAAAAAAATCCCCCATAGCATGGCATTGGCAAGAGCTTTTTAAAATCACTAGCGCTTAGAAAAAGCTGCTAGTGAGTTTGAGCCCTTATGCATTGTGGGAGACATCTCAGATCTCACTCCAACCTGATTAATCACAAATACCTTCTGTTTTAAGAAGGCACACTTCTGTTTTTTTTTTCATTTCCAGTAGTGATGACAATCACAAATTCACATAATTGTAATTTAGCATCATAATATGTTATTACAATACAAAATCGTAATGTGAAATTTTGGAGAAAAAAACATAATGAATTTTATTTGTAATGATAATCAGGATTCGTAGTTTGGCAATATTGCATCATTTTTACATGATAATTGTGTTGACGTAATAGCAAAGCAATACAAGCTACCGCCTACCTTCACAAAAAAATCGATACATATGTTAAAGAGAACCCGAGGTGGGTTTGAAGAATGTTGTCTGCATACAGAGACTGGATCTGCCTATACAGCCCAGCCTCTGTTGCTATCCCAAACCCCCCTAAGGTCCCCCTGCACTCTGCAATCCCTCATAAATCACAGCACCGCTGCTGACAAACAGCTTGTCAGATCTGGCTGTGTTTATCTCTATAGTGTCAGTCTGCTGCTCTCCCCGCCTCCTGCAGAACTCTGGTTTCTGCCTGCATCCTTTCCCTCCCTGCTGATTGGAGGGAAGGAGGGAAGGGATGGGGGCAGGGACCGGAGGCGGGGAGCAGCCGAGACTGACACTACAGATGTAAACACAACCTCACAGCACGGCTGTGATTTATGTATGCAGATAAAATTCTTTAAACACACCTCGGGTTCTCTTTAAGGGGTATAGTGGGAACAAATCAAAATAAAGAATGTTTCACAAAGACTTAGGGCTAATTCCCAGTGATGGGTGCAGAATAATAATAATAATTCTGCATGTCAACTCACTGCCCATACATTCTATGGGCCTGTTCACACAGTACTGCGTTGTAATGGATCGCGTTATTCTAACTCGCTGCATGCAGGCTTTATGTTAAAGTCTATGTCCAGTCTCCATTGCAGTTCACACTCATTATAAAGTTCTCAAAAACTGAAATGTCCTTTTGATTTATTTATTTACTTTTTTTTTTCCACTATTCACACAGAATTACACATAATTACAAATGAATTACACAGCATCATTTGAATTTCCAAATTGTGATAACATGTGACCGTAATTGAGCAACTGTACATGAAATGTTGTCAATAAAATACCTTTTAAACAACCAGCAAGCAATAGGACATTTAAAATAGTTTTGCTAGAATTTTTTCACCTACTTTTTGGTACTTTTTCAATTTCAAAGTATTGAAAAGTTATTGTAAAGAGAAGCTGAAAAAAATTATCTTATAGGAGAAAATCAGGAGACAAAAATAATTGCATATGGGGCCCTTGTCAATAAAACGCCTTTTAATCCATCAGGGAGCAAGAAAATACTCAAAATAATTTTGATAGTACTTTTCACCTAGTTTTTGTTACTTTTTTTAAGTGCACTGTGACAGAGGTGCTCTGCTTGCTATAACTGAATTGCTGTTGTTTATCCCCTGCCTATTGCCTGAAGAAGTGGGCTGTGCCCGCGAAACGCGTTGCATCTTTGGGGTATTTTCAATAAATGTGTATATCTATATATTTACAGTCCTTGGTGTCTGCTTTAACGGAGGCGAGTCCACCACTTCCTCCCAGCAATTTTTTTAAAAATGTTATGTACTTTTATCTTTCTGGCACCTCTGTTCACCAACCAATATATGTGTCATTGATGTGTTATACTTTAGACCAGTTCCACGGTGTTGTGACCACGGACCTCACACCCAAGCTTAGGGATACTGTGTCATTTGATGTGTTATACTTTAGACCAGTTCCAGGGTGTTGTGACCAAGGACCACACGCTCAAGCTTAGGGATACTGTGTCATTGCTGTATTATACTCTAGACTAGTTCCAGGGTGTCGAGACCAAGGAACTCACACCCCAGTCTAGGACTTTGTTATACTTATATGTTATGACCATTTGCTCTGTCGACCTTTCTCTTGCTTTCTGATTCGGTACCTCTGCATATCTGCTTACCTGTTGCCAGACCCTGCCTGTACCCGGTTACCGAATCAGTCACTCTCTCTCTGTACCTGACCTGCTCGTGTGTTGCCGACCTGGCCTGCCCGACCACTCTAGCTGTCACTCTCCCTGAGTGCTCAGTCTAACTGTACTAGCAGTAACACCATTCCACCAGGTGTCGGCTGCAACCAGGACTTCCGCTCCTCAGAGAGTCCTCTCTACAGTACTGCCAAGGGCTCTACCCCTTAGGAGTCCTCTGGCTGCAGTATAGTCTGATTCCCAGTATAGCAGGGAATCATTGGCTCCCAGGTTATCGCTATCTCCTCTCCTAGGAGATAGTTCACACAGCCATAGGCCACCTGCTTCTCAGGTGGTCCATGCTCATAGTTTCTGTGTCTCCCGCCCCACGGGAGATAGCCTACTGTTGCACCAAAACACTTACACATTACTAGGTGTCCAGAGGTTAGTCATACTTGTATTATTGGTGATTCTGCAGATCATTAATAATCAGGTATACATCTGTATTCTTGGTGATACTGCAGATCACCAATAATCAGATTCTCTCTGTGTGCTGACACCGATCGTTACAGAACGGCAGACCTGAAAAACAAAATGGACGCACTCCACAGCCGTCTTGATGCACTCACCACTTCGGTGGATAATTTCATCAGAGTGCTGGACGGTCATCAGACCCAGATCACTGCCTTGTCTGGGTCCATACAGGTCCTTCAGGCGGCTGTGAATTCAGTGCGATCCCCTCCAGTTACAGACTTACGTATGTCTGTACCCGAAAGGTTTTCTGGTCATAGATCTGACTTTCAGAATTTTAAAAATCGAGTAATGTCGTATTTTGAGTTGAGACCCAACTTGTCAGGAACTGAGGCACAGAGAATTACATTTATTAAGACCCTGCTGTCAGGGGATTCTCAAACATGGGCATATAGCCTTCAGGTAGGGCATGAGGCTTTGAGGTCAGTCGAGGAATTTTTTAAGTCCATGGCCATAATTTATGATGATCCGGACTTTGCCTCCACTGCTGAGTAGAAGCTTAAGACCTTGCGTCAAGGCAAGGATCCGGTAGAAATCTATGCAGCTGAATTCAGGAAGTGGTCTGTGTCAGCTAGGTGGGGGTCATTTGCACTGTTAGACTGTTTTTTATCAGGGTTGTCAGACGCAGTCTCGGATTTGATGTTGGGACACCCTGAACCAAAAACTATCGATGAGGCAAACGCTTTAGCAGTACAGGTTGATCTCCGTTTACGGTATCAGAAACAAACCCACGGTAAGAACACTGTAAGATATGTCTCCTACGCCTCTCCTACACCCGTCTCACCTCCGCCAGAGCCAATGCAAATTGGACAGTCCAAATTGACACGGGTGGAGAGGAATCGCAGGAAAACAGAACAGCTCTGTTTATACTGTGCAGAGGAGGGTCATAAAGTGCAGAATTGTCCCAAAAAGTCGGGAAACGCTGCCGCCTAGGTGTAGTCAGAGGTAATACCCTAGGCGCACAGTCTTTACCTCTAAACAACAATCGTTTGCTCCTTCCCTGTTCTGTCAGATGGGAGGGCCAGACTGCTACCACTGAAGCTTTCATAGACTCTGGTTCAGCGGCTAACTTTATAGATTACGAGTTTGCAAAAAATTTGGGGATTCCTATACTCCCATTAGACCAACCGGTTTTTGTCACTGCTGTAGATGACTCTCCTCTGCAAAGTAGACATCCTCTGTCTCGAACCCCGAATTTGAGGTTCAGTGTTGGGGTGCTACATAAGGAGAATCTGCAATTTCTGATCCTGCGTATGGCAACCTCCACCATCATTCTTGGCATAAAAGGAGTACAGAGTAGTGTTGGGCGAACACCTGGATGTTCGGGTTCGGGTCCGTTCGCCCTACATGGGCCAGATGTTCGGCATGTTCGGCCCGAACCCCAAACTCCCCGAACATCCCGCTTTTGGGGGCCCTATGGGGTCGCAGGCATAAGGGGGGAGCATGCCCCGGTCGCGGGGGGGGGGGGTCGGAAATTCCCCCCACCCCCTCCACTAGCGCTCCCCCCTCTGCCCGCTTCCCCATAAAAAAGTTTGATGAAAGTACCGGTGGCTGGCCTGGCAGTAGAGTGAGTGAGGAGGAGGAGTCCGGAGAGTGACGCGTTGAGGCCGGGCAGCGGGCGGTTCAGCGTTGTACCCTTGTGGTACTTCTGCCCTTTCTCTGACCTCACGTCCTCTATGTAATGACGCATACGAGGGTACGCGTGACGCCTACCCTCGTATGCAGAGGACGTGAGGTCAGAGAAAGGGCGGAAGTACCACAAGGGTACTACCGCTGAACCGCCCGCTGCCCGGCCTCAACGCGTCACTCTCTGGACTCCTCCTCCTCACTCACTCTACTGCCAGGCCAGCCACCGGTACTTTCATCAAACTTTTTTATGGGGAAGCGGGCAGAGGGGGGAGCGCTAGCAGAGGGGGTGGGGGGAATTTCCGACCCCCCCCCCCCCCGCGACCGGGGCATGCTCCCCCCTTATGCCTGCGACCCCATAGGGGGGCAGTATTCGGCCGAACAGAGCCCTGTTCGGCCGAACAGGGGCCCTGTTCGGCCTGTTCGGCTGGGCATTCAGCTGTTCGGGCGAACCCGAACTAAAAAGGCCGAACACCATGAGGTGTTCGGCCGAACTCGAACATCACCCGAACAGGGTGATGTTCTGCAGAACCCGAACACTAGTACAGAGGCGCCAGCAGAATAAAAAAAAGACCACAATTTTAAAACCAATTAAAAACGTGGTTGGCAAGGGTGGATTTGCCAACTCAACAATTTACACAACCAATTTTGTATGGTATAAACAAATTTAATAGGTACTCCAAACAAACAACATATGCAACGCGTTTCACGGGTCCAAAGCCCGCTTCCTCAGGCAAAAAATAAAAAGCAGGAGTAACTGAAACATAAACATAATGAAATGAAATAAACAAGATAAACCAAAACAATAATAACATACAATAAACAATAATGAAAAATAAAAGACAAATATAGCACAGTACAAGTTAAAACGACCAGGTGTAGGACGTTGCAGAGGCTTATAATTATGGAAAAAGTCTGACATTTATCAGAAATCGAAAGTAGAGAACAAAGGTCCAGCCTTGAGAATATCCATAAAACAATTACTCTGTTAGTAATATTATTATTCTTCTGTGCAATTTCTATCAGCTATAGCAAAATAAAGGGGGGGGGGAGAGGGGGAAATAATGGAAAGGGGGGGTAGTGTGTGTGCCCACATGTATGCGCGCATATATACGCGTTCAGCATGAGGGCAAAGTCCCCAGCGGGTTGTTATCCATAGGATTGGACCTATTACTATAAATAATAATAAAGATCCCCCTTATCCGCATACGCACGCTCGTATATGCATGCCCAGTATACAGCAAGATAAACATACAATGTCCAAGGCAATAATCATACAAAACAAACCAACCCTCTAGTATAGATTGTGTATCAAGGGGGAGAAGAGGTAATGGTGAAACGGGACTTACCAGTGTAGTTGTGCATACGAGTGTAGTGCCTCTATGCAGAGCGGGCGCTGCACCAACTGCTGTTATACTCTTCCTGTGTAATCAGGCGTGAGTACGCTCCAGGTGGGGGCGGGAATCCAGTGAGAGCGGAAGTGTATGTGAATAGACGCGCTCCCATTCCACTCGGGGAGCAGAAGTGTGTCATCTGAGGGCAAGGAGACCTTGGGTGCCATGTTTACTATGGGCAAAATGTCCGTTTTTGTCCTCATAATATTATTTAAGCTTTTTAAGCCAAAATATATGTGGGGAGGGGGGGGGGAAGGAGGGGAGATGTGATAGTAATAAATAATAATAATAATACTGATTATTAATAAAAATGATTAATTTGGAGAACTTTTTTTTTTAAAAACAGGGGTCAATGATATATGATATACACACACGCATTAATTAGCCTAATTATCATATTCCACCACTCATCTAATCATGAGAGGCCAGTTGCACATAGAGTATGTGACAGACTAAACAACCTCCATCACGGTTCCCTGGATCAGAGATATCATTTAGATATATATGTACATATGCAAACATGCACACATGCGCATACATATATATGCACATACCCCCACTCATATGCATACACCCATACACATCTACCCTTGCACACGCATACACACATGTGCACATGCACACACATGCACACGTGTATAGAAACATGGAAACATATAATTATAAAATATGAAATGAATAAAAATAAAAAATAAAAAATAATAAATAATAAAATGTTTTAAAAAGTAAAAATTAAAAGGGAGCGACTTTCTGTGAGATGGCTATCTTATATGTGTTATATACACAATTATTTTTGTTCATCCCATACATAACCTCTATTCATGCCCATACATGACTTACATCGATTTGATTGGCCCCATTGTTAGAATGTTTTCTCCAGTTGCTCATTAAGGCCCATGGGCACCAGAGTTTTAAGGGTTTGGATCCAAAATGTTTCCCTATTTTTTAGCATTTGGATTGCGTTATGGGCTGTGGGATTAATATGTTCAAGTGCTATAAAGGAGACTTCTGCTGCATTTTTATTGTGGGCTTGATCAAAGTGTCTTGAGAGGCTGTGGTTGGGGAAGCCCTTCATAATATTGCGCTTATGTTGCCCAATTCTTTCCCGTAGTTGTTGGCTTGTGCATCCCACATATTGTACCCTACACGGGCAAGAGGCCACATAGATGACAAACCTTGAATCGCAGTCTATGTGTTTTTTTATATGATGAGTGATCCCATTAGTGTGGGCTATAACATGATCTGTGCTCACTATGAATTGACATGCTAAACAGCGCCTTTTTTGGCATGCAAAGGAACCAACTGGTAGGGTTGGGCTTATTGTATCTGACCTTATTTTACTAGGGGCTAGTAGATTACGAAGATTTGGTGCTCTTCGGTATGTCATGATAGGGGCCTTGGGTATATTATCTTGTAAATATGGGTCTTGTTGTAAAATCTCCCATCTTTTAATGAGGATGTTTTTGATAGCCGTGTGTTGAGCATTGTACTTGGTGATGAATCTTAATGTTGTGCTTGAATTCATCTGTGTTGTGTGTTCATGGGTGGTAATGGCAGGAGGTTCCAAGGGATATTTTGCTCTAAGTTTAGCATTTTGTATAAGCTTTTTGGGGTATTTTCGTTCACGAAATTTCTTTATAAGGATTTTTGATTGTATATCGTAATCCAAGGTATCTGTGCAATTCTTATGGATTCATTTGAATTTATTGTAGGGAGTGTTAACTGTCCAAGGTCTGTAGTGAAAACTATTAAAGTGGATATAGTTGTTGGAATCCACTTGTTTGAAATGTGTTTTGGTTTTTATGTTTCCTTCTTTGTGAAAAAGAACCAAATCCAGGAATTCCAGTGATATATTGTTGTGTTGTGAGGTGAAGGATAATTTTGCCCTGTTTGAGTTGAGGTAGTTAACAAATAGTGGAATAAGAGAGGGGTCCCCTTGCCAAATAAAGATTAAATCATCAATATAACGCCTATATAAAACAATGTGATCCTGAAATGGGTTGTTGTTATGAATATATGTGGTTTCTAGTAGACCCATAGCTAGGTTCGCATAACTTGGTGCGAAACTACTACTCATGGCAGTGCCCCCTATTTGTTGATAGGTGGTATCCATGAACTCAAAATAATTGTGTATTAATATAAATTCTACACACTGTGTTAGAAATATTTTTTGTTTTTGTGGCATGTCGGGATCCGACCATAAATAGTATTGTGTGGCTTAAATACCAAATTCATGTGTATATAAGGCCGATACATCACATGTTAACCATCATTTCATTATGTTTATGTTTCAGTTACTCCTGCTTTTTATTTTTTGCCTGAGGAAGCGGGCTTTGGACCCGTGAAACGCGTTGCATATGTTGTTTGTTTGGAGTACCTATTAAATTTGTTTATACCATAAAAAATTGGTTGTGTAAATTGTTGGGTTGGCAAATCCACCCTTGCCAACCACGTGTTTAATTGGTTTTAAAATTGTGGTCTTTTTTTATTCTGCTGGCGCCTCTGTACTCCTTTTATACATTATTATCCACCTGGTGGATGGGTGTGATCACCTTTTTCTTTTTCTACAGAGAGCGACTCTTTTAACCTGAGTGAGGACAGGTTAAATTTCCCCATAGGCGAAGAAAGTGGTTGCCCATATTCGGCAACCTAGACTTGTGAGTATAACCTTATCTGTATTTACACCAATTGTGCTATCAATAATACACTATTGGGGGCTCCCGATTGTATCTCCTTCTCTATATATATCATTATTGGCATGCCCTGGTTACAACTTCACTCCCCTCAGATAGATTGGGTTTCAGGTCATCTAACGAGCTGGTCTACCCATTGTTATCATCATTGTTTAGCGAAAGTAACCGTGTGTAACACCAAGATTCAGATTAAAGGTGTGCCAAAACAATACGCAGAATTTGCTGACGTGTTCTGTCCCAAATCGGCAGATAAACTTCCCCCTCACCGTACCTTCGACTGTCCCATCGATTTGAGATCTGGTTGTATGCCTCCCAGGGGTCACCTCTATAATCTGTCTGGGCCTGAGAAACTAGCTATGCAGGAATACATCAGGAAAAAATTTGGCTAAGGGGTTCATCCGTCCCTCTCATTCACCAGCAGTGGCAGGATTCTTTTTTGCAAAAAAAAAAAGGATGGAGGCCTTCGTCCTTGCTTTGATTATCGAGGCTTAAACAAGATCACAGTGAAAAATCGTTATCCTTTACCCTTGATTGACGATTTATTCACTCAGGTTACCAACGCCAAGATTTTCTCTAAGCTAGATCTGAGAGGTGCATACAACCTAGTTCGCATTAGGGATGGTGACGAATGGAAGACGGCCTTTAACACACCCGAAGGGCATTACGAGTATCTGGTGATGCCCTTCGGGTTATGTAACGCGCCGGCCGCAGAACATACTATCATAGTTTATACAGATCATAAGAATCTGGAGTACATAGAGGGTGCCAAGAGACTCAGCCCCCGTCAGGCCCGGTCGTCCCTGTTCTTTGCAAGATTCAGATTTGTAATCACGTATACCCCTGGTAGTAAAAACATCGAGGCCGACGCCTTGTCCAGGGATTTCGAACCCGAGACAGTACAGCCCTCAGCCCCTGAGACCATTCTACCTCAGAAGGTAGTACTGGCAGCCACTGAGACCTGGAAGGATTGGACAGTCACTCTGAGTCCTTACCAACAGGATGTTCCAGAGGGGAAGCCTGATGGGGTCATGTTTGTGCCACTGCCTTTCCATCTACAACTCTTGCAACTGTTTCATTCCCACAAGAATGCTGGTCACCCCGGGGCCACCAGAACCCAGGATTTACTGGACAGATGTGCTTGGTGGCCTACATTGGCAACAGATTGTAAGGAGTTTGTAAGAGAATGTGCAGTATGTGCTAGGAGTAAACCCTCTCGTCAGGCCCCTGTTGGTACCTTACAACCCTTGCCAGTCCCAAGTGAACCATGGACCCATGTGTCCATGGATTTTGTGGGCAAACTCCCCAGGTCTGAGGGCAAGACAGTCATTTGGGTGGTAGTGGACAGATTCAGTAAGATGGCTCATTTTGTTTCTTTGAAAGGACTCCCCTCGGCCCAGGAATTGGCTGATCTCTTCATCCAGCACATTTTCCGGCTGCATGGTATTCCGGAAAATGTAGTGTCAGATCGGGGAGTTTAATTTTTTTCTAAGTTTTGGAGAGCCTTTTGCCATCAGCTGGATATGGACCTTGCATTCTCATCAGGCTACCACCCACAGACCAATGGCCAGACCGAGAGAGTTAACCAATTCCTAGAACAGTTTCTCAGATGTTATGTTGCAGATGCGCAATCTGATTGGGTAAAATTTTTGCCATTCGCAGAATTTGCGCACAACAACCTGAAAAGCTCCTCTTCAGGATTTTCCCCATTCCAGGTAGTCTCGGGAAGATCACCTAAGTTTGCTCCATTGCCGGTGGCATCTACACCATTCCCGGCTCTGGAGGATTGGCAGAGGGCTTTAAAGGAGATTTGGGGAATGGTTAAGAGGAACCTGGGGAAAGCTTTCCAAACCCAGAAAAGACAGGCAGATAAAAGGCGGTCGGTAGAGTGGAAGTTCTCTCCAGGAGATTTGGTGTGGGTATCCACTTGGCATTTGGCCTTGAAGCAGCTGTCACCCAAACTGGGTCCTAGATTTATAGGACCATTCCCAGTGTCCAAGAAAATTAATAATGTCACTTACGCGATTGATCTCCCAGCCAGTATGGGAGGTTTGAGATAATTCCATGTGTCTCTATTGAGGCCATCAGTGCACATGGATTCCTCTCCCTCCCCCCCCTGTGTTTTTTGATGACCAACCAGAATATGAGATTGAAAAGATCCTGGACTCTCGCTTAGTGCAGAATTCCGTACAGTATCTGGTCCACTGGAAAGGATACGGTGTGGAGGAAAGATCTTGGGTGCCAGATTGTCACATGCATGCGGAGGAATTAAAGAAAGAATTTCATAACTCACATCCTGGGAAGCCTGGTGGGAAGTGTCTGGAGTCCACTCCTCGGGGGGGGGGGGGGGTACTGTAATGGATTGCGGAAACACCGCCATGCGGTCTGACAGCAGGGCGGCTGTTTCCGCGTTCAGACCAGCGGTTTCCACACAGCAGCATGCGTCTGGTTTGTCTGAGCCTAGTAGTGCACACAGATGGAGAGCTGCGCGCGCGCTAGGAGGCAGGACCTTTATGCCAATAGGAGAAGGATCAGCTGATCAGGACGATTAGCTGATCCCAGCGCAGTGGGTGATTGGCTGAGTGGGACTGGGCGGCGCTGAGGAGCGCTGCACTATATATACTTCTTGCCTGTCAGTTGCTGGTTGTCTGCCGTTGTGAATACTAATGTGTGAGCACTCAGACCAGTCAGATCACACAGTGTGTTAGAACCAGGAGGACCTGGGAATTCACACTTAGCCAGATTACGTTTGTGTTATATGTTAGACCAGTTCCAGGGTGTTGTGACCACGGACCTCACACCCAAGCTTAGGGATACTGTGTCATTGATGTGTTATACTTTAGACCAGTTCCAGGGTGTTGTGACCACGGACCTCACACCCAAGCTTAGGGATACTGTGTCATTTGATGTGTTATACTTTAGACCAGTTCCAGGGTGTTGTGACCACGGACCTCACATCCAAGCTTAGGGATACTGTGTCATTGCTGTGTTATACTTTAGACCAGTTCCAGAGTGTTGTGACCAAGGACCACACGCTCAAGCTTAGGGATACTGTGTCATTGCTGTATTATACTCTAGACTAGTTCCAGGGTGTTGAGACCAAGGAACTCACACCCCAGTCTAGGACTTTGTTATACTTATATGTTATGACCATTTGCTCTGTCTACCTTGCTTTCCGATTCGGTTTCTCTGCATATCTGCCTACCTGTTGCCAGACCCTGCCTGTACCCGGTTACCGAATCAGTCTCTCTCTCTCTGTACCTGATCTGCTCATGTGTTGCCGACCTGGCCTGCCCGACCACTCTAGCTGTCACTCTCCCTGAGTGCTCAGTCTAACTGTACTAGCAGTAACACCATTCCACCAGGTGTCGGCTGCAACCAGGACTTCCGCTCCTCAGAGAGTCCTCTCTACAGTACTGCCAAGGGCTCTACCCCTTAGGAGTCCTCTGGCTGCAGTATAGTCTGATTCCCAGTATAGCAGGGAATCATTGGCTCCCAGGTTATCGCTATCTCCTCTCCTAGGAGATAGTTCACACAGCCATAGGCCACCTGCTTCTCAGGTGGTCCATGCTCATAGTTTCTGTGTCTCCCGCCCCACGGGAGATAGCCTATTGTTGCACCAAAACACTTACACATTACTAGGTGTCCAGAGGTTAGTCATACTTGTATTATTGGTGATTCTGCAGATCATCAATAATCAGGTATACATCTGTATTCTTGGTAATACTGCAGATCACCAATAATCAGATTCTCTCTGTGTGCTGACACCGATCGTTACACACAGTGTTGAAAACTTAGAAAATGACAGAAGAAAATATTAATTAAACAAGGGCCTATGTGTACATCAGCATCCTTTGTCAGCATATTTTTATAAATCTTAGTTGGTCACCATTAAAGTATTTTCTCTTTGCTTTTATACAACTGTTTCCTGTTCACCCGTGTTCACCACCTGTCTTTGGTATCTGTATTTTGCTATAAAGAGAATGGACATTTTAAATCTCTTAAAAGTTACTTAATATGTGATACTTAATAAAGTTTATTAAGAAAAGAAAAAGGCAAACGTTTTGTAGAGTTGGCAATACCTGCATCAACCTACAGGAATAGCAGTATCTGATAACTAAACACTAGATAAGAAATGTATTTTGCACATCATTGATTTTAAACAAATGTAGCCAAATACCAGCAGATTTAAGTCAGCAGGTGGAGATTTACATAGAGGCAAAACAGTTGAGGACTTGCTATATATTCCTTTACACTCTTGCTCAGAAGACAACTCTAAGAAATTATCTCAGTAACGTTTTTTCTTAGCTTACACTTTAGCTGTGAATCAGTCTCTCTGCAGCAGCTTACGTGGAGTTTGGTTGGTGAGAATTAACCAGTCAGGTCTTCCTCATCATGACTATCGATCCTCAGAGTCCCATCACTGTGGCTTTCCTTACTGTGATTACATTTGAGAGCCTTATTGGAATTTTAAGCAATCTCTTCATTGGTCTGGTGCTTCTGCATGGCTATTATAAAGGGATAAGCGTTCATCATGGTAATGGAATCCGGATTGCCATGAGCAGGTCCAGCATTGTCTTCTCACTTGTGTCATCTGTCACAATGTTCTGTAGTGTCTTCTGTCAAAAATGTTTAATAAAGTTAAAAATGCTATTTTTTCTATTAACAGTCTATAGCTTGGGTGCACTGTCATTCCATACTGCAGCCCTCTGTTTCTTCCAGTTTATAAAAATTATTCAGTTCCAGACTGGTTTTCTTGGCTGGGTGAAGAGGAAGATCAACATCATTGTCCATTGGCTGCTATTAACAGGAGATGTATTGTCCTTGTGTTTCAGTTTCCTGGCTTTTCCCCTCTCTAATGTTAATAAAGAACACTCAACAAGCAGCTCAAATCTTCCATCTACCAATGTAACTTTTGGGGAAATTTCAATGAACTCCCGTATAGCTTTTTTCTTGATCACTGTATTTTTGCTCTCATATTTGTCGGTTTTGGTGACCACCGTATTGGCAGTTAGGACCCTTAAAGAGAATCTGTATTGTTAAAATCGCTCAAAAGTAAACATACCAGTGCGTTAGGGGACATCTCCTATTACCCTCTGTCACAATTTTGCCGCTCCTCGCCGCATTAAAAGTGGTTAAAAACAGTTTTAAAAAGTTTGTTTGTAAACAAACAAAATGGCCACCAAAACAGGAAGTAGGTTGATGTACAGTATGTCCACACATAGAAAATACATCCATACACAAGCAGGCTGTATACAGCATTCCTTTTGAATCTCAAGAGATCATTTGTGTGTTTCTTTCCCCCATGCACTGAAGTTTCAGGCTGCTCTTTTCTTCCTGCAAACAGCTTTGCCCTTGTTTGTAATTCCTCAGTATGTGAAAGCCCAGCCAGCTCAGAGGACGATTTATCCAGCTGATTAGAGCAGCTTCTCTCTTCTCTCTTATCTAAATAACACACAGGCAGTGTGCATAGAGGGGCCAGGAAGGGTGAGTTCATAGCAGAACCACAACACTGAAGAACTTGGCAGCCTTCCAGACACAGGCCGACAAGTCTGACAGGGGAAAGATACATTGATTTATTACAGAGACTGTCATAGTAGAAAGTGCTGCAGTTAGCCAGAACACATTAGAATAGCTTTTGGAACATGTAGGATGATAAAAAACAGGATGCAATTTTTGTTACGGAGTCTCTTTAAGCTTCAAAGTCAGAAAATGAAATACATGAATTTATCTGGAGATGTCAGTACAAAGACTTATAAAAACACTGTGTTCAAAATGACACGATTCTTAATATTCTACACTTTTTATTATTCTGTTTTGTTTCTTGCATATTTTTTTAGCACTGATTATCAAAATATTGGGTTTTGGGTCGAACAGATAATTATTTTCTTCTACTCACCAGCAAATTCTCTCCTCCTCATCCTTGGTAACCACGAATTGAAGAGAACGTTCAAGATGATGTTTGATTGTTTTGCTATTTTCCAATGCCAAAGACATGGAAGACCTAAGTAAGCTAATGAAGTAGAACTTTGTGAAACAAAAGTGCCAGGAAAAATAAAATACTCTAAAATCAGTTTAAAATGGGAGGTAGTGGTAGACTTACCTCCCAAGTGAAGACATGAGTTGTCAAATTCAAGCAAATATGAAAACTTTATTTAAGTACCCTTCCATTTTGTGCAGCACATTTTGCAGGTAAAAACCCACTTCCTCAGACAATATTGGAGTCACTTTCTTGTAGTCTCTTTGCTTAAAGTGCCTGCTGAAGAGGCAGGGTTTTACCTGTGAAATGCATCACATAACGTGGAGTGGACACCTATAAAGTGTATTGTTTGTTTGAATTTGACAACTCAAATATTTGCTTGGGAGGTACGGTAAGTCCACCACTACCTCCTACATTAAACTGATTTTAATGTATTTTATCCTTCCTAGTGCCTATGTTTCAGAAGGTTCAACTTTTTTGTCTACCCTTGTTGGAGTGGTGTAATCCTTTATTTGTACATCTACAGAGAGTGACTTCGTAACCTGAGTGTGTTCGGGTGTAATCTCCAAACTTGCCTGTATAGTGGTTGCCTTACTGGTAACCAGTGTTGCTCAACTATGAATTCGGGTGAAACCCGGATAGTTGCTATCCAGATTTCACCCAGTAAACCTGTGCGGGGTGGGTCAAGCTTACCTGTCTGACGTCTTCTTCATTCGTCCCTCGGCGCCTCCCACGATGCGTTCCACGCGCATCATGTGACTACAAACACTTCCTCCTTTAACCCGGAAGGAGGAAGTGTTGGAGTCACGTAACCGCGTGTGGACCGCATCGTGGGAGGCGCCGAGGGACGAACGAAGAAGACGTCAGACAGGTAAGCTTGACCCACCCCGCACAGGTATCTGGGTGAAATCCGGATAGCAACTATCCGGGTTTCACCCGAATTCGTAGTTGAGCATGCCTGCTGGTAACCCACTCTCATGAGTAACATCCTTGAAATGAGTACCTTTATTGGTAATAGCCAAGAAAGAACAGCATGGGTGATAATTGTGTCATAGACTTGGGAAGATTAGCACAACAGAGGACCTTCCAAGGATGTAGTGAGATACTGAGATTGCAATGAAACATGCTGGAGGTACTGCATCCAATAAAATGAGGCTGAAGGCAAAATAAATACTATTTACATATGAGATGTCTATGCACATGACAGGAATCTTGGAATTCTCTATTTTATTATTATTATTTGGTATTTATACCAACATCTTCTGCAGTGCTGTACAGAATATAAAGTCTTGATTGTCTTTCGGAGGATCTCACAGTCTAATCCCTACCATAGTCATATGTCTATGTATGTATCATGTAGTGCATGTATCATAGTCTAGCGCCAATTTAGGAGGAGCCAATTAACTTATCTGTATGTTTTTGGGATGTGGACGGAAACTGGAGTGCCCGGAGGTAACCCATACAGACATGTAGAGAACATACAAACTCCGTGCAGATAGGGCCCTGACTGGGATTCAGGTCAAGGACCCAGCCCTGCATGGCGAGAGTGCTTACCACTATGCCACTGTGCTGCCCTTAGACTTCTAATAACGCAAGAAGATTGGTTCTCTACTGACTTACATACCTGCAATTTCCCATTCCAACTGCAGGTGGTATCTTGTGCTAGGATTTTATTTGTTTCTTATGGCGCAGCTTTAGAAGGTTCTCAACAGCATTACCTTTTGACATTAATCATTCAGAAATAATGAAGTGCCTATTTAAAGAGGAATTGTCGCGAAAATCTTAAAATTTAAAAACAAATACAAATAAGAAGTTCATTTCTTCCAGAGTAAAATGAGCCATAATTTTATTTTCTCCTATGTTGCTGTCATCTTGGTATTTGGGTATCACTGCCAAATCAGATGAATAATACCAGTAGAGATGGCCCGAACCTCTGATTTTAGGTTCGCGAACCCCAAAAGTTCGGTTCGCCCGAACTTCCGCGAACCGCAATAAACTTCAACGGAGAGGCGAACTTGAAAATTTAGAAAAAATTATGCTGGCTAGAAAAATGATCGAAAAGATGTTTCAAGGGGTCTAATACCTGGGGGGAGACATGGTTCAGCAGAATAGACATCAAAAGTCCCAGAAACAAAATCTGGATTTGACACAAAGCAGTGTTTTAAGGTCAAAAATCTCATTGAATGTTCAATTGCAGGCCTACACTGCTTTACAACATCAGGAAGTGTACTCCTCCCTTCCTCCCCTCTTTCTCCTCAGGAGGGTCTTGTCCTTATGGGAATTGTAGGATTTCAAAAGCCAGCTTATATACCTTGGCCGGGAATCGAACCCAGGTCTAGTGCTTGGTAGGCAGCTCTCTTCAATACTATACCCCCACCAACACTACATGCTGAAGTCAGCCTAGCATGTACCATTATGATATATCCAAGAGAAAAATGAGCTTGCTTAGGGATTTGTAGGATGTCAAAAGCCAACTCACATTGGCCAGGAATTGATAGCGCTCTGTAGGCAGCTATCCTAACCATTATACCACCAACACAACACACTACAATGCTGCATGCTGAAGCCAGCCTAGCATGTACCATTATGATACATCCAAGAGAAAAATGAGCTTGTTTAGGGATTTGTAGAATGTCAAAAGCCAACTCACATACATTGGCCAGGAATCGAACCCAGGCATACCGCGTGGTAGGCTGCTGTCCAAACCATTATACCACCAACACTACAAGCTGAAACTTCATGGAGCAGACTTACTTCCTTCCTCCAAAAGACAAACATACATCCCCAGAAAATCATTCAACAGCAACTGAGTGCACAGTCTTTGTGGTACACAGTCTCTGTGGCACAATCACAAGTGTGAATGCAAATTTTAGTGAATGAAAATTGGTTCACGGCGACGAATGTCCGTGGCGGATAGCTGAAAAAAATGTAAAAATGTACGCAATGCGGCCCCCGGCCTCCGAGGTCGGCAAACTGCCAGCGGGGGACTGGAGCAGCAGTGAGTGACTACGAGGGCACAGGATGGCTGCATGGGGCTGGTAGAAGCCCCAGGTAAGTGAAACTCATTTTTTTATTTTGCTTGGACCTTCCCTTTAAGGGAAGATTGGAAGTGTATGTCCAGCTTTTATTTGCAAAGCATGATTCAGAATAAAATTGTCAAGAGATAGCTTTTACTCAAATACAGTCAAATACAGTCAAAGATGTGGAGTTTGCATACAAGCAAATCAATCAATAATTCAGTGTAAGGCTTTTTATGCTCTACCTCATGCTCTACCTCAAAGCATAGTCATCTGCACAAGATTGCCCCAGTGGAGTTTCCCTTCTACCAACCAAAGTTAGGTGGGTTTTAGAAGTGAAGAAACTTGGCTAGTCTATCTAATCATGACTTTGGATCCCAGGAGTTCCAACACCGTGGTTTGCCTGACTGTAATCACATTTGAGAGCTTTATCGGAATATTCAGCAATCTCTTCATTGCTCTTGTGCTTCTCCATGCCTCCTGCAAAGAGAAAAACAGACACTATGGTAATATGATCCGGATTGCCATGAACAGGTCCAGCATTGTCTTCACAGCTGGGTCATCAGTCACATTGTTCTGCTACATTTTTTGGCCAAGAGCATCTAAAACATTGCAGCATTTACTTTCAGCAATAATAATGTATGGACTAATTTCCAGTGCAAGCCACACTGCTGTCCTTTCCTTCTTCCACTTGATCAAGATTGTTCAGTTGCAGTCTGGAGTTCTTGGCTGGGTGAAGAGAAAAATACATGTCATTGTCCCTTGGTTGTTAATAGCAGTGGAAGTCTGGTCGCTGTGCTGTAGCACTCTGAATTTTATCCCCTTTACTGTTAGTGATGTTCTTTCAATAGACAGCTCAGATCTTCCATCTGCTAATATTACTTTGGGGAAAACTTCCAGTGTAGGTTATATCTGGTTATCTATATTCCTGTTTCCATATTTTTCAGTGGCATTGACCACCATCTTGACAGCTGCATCCCTCAAGCTTCATAGTAATAAGATGAGAAACATGAAGCTGTCTGGAGGTGTCAGTATAAAAACATATAAACAAACTTTGCATAAAATGTTACGTTTTAATATTCTATACAGGATTCTATGTTGTTTTGTTTTTTTCCTATTTTCACTATTCTGTAGATGACAATGTTTTTTGGACAGAGCAGATATTAATATTTTTCTATGCTCCATTCACTTCTCTCCTCCTCATTCTTGATAACACTAAGCTTAGAAGTTCTTGCAAGATGAGAATTGATTGCTCTGCATTATTTTCCTATTGTCAAAGGCACAGGAAACGGCAGCCCTTTGCCAACCTTGACCCCTGACTCTGACATTTTTTACCTTCATTCCTCACCCTTTTGATTCCCATTTTAAACTAACTCTAGATGGAACACTAAGTTGGGCACTGAAACTAGATCCACTGGCCCTGGAAGTTTTCCCCTAGATGATATTCTAACACCTTCAACGTAAACCACACATAAAATGCCCTTTAAAACACCGGTAGACAAGAAAATACTCAGAATAGTTCTGTTAGTACTTTTTCGCCTACTTTTTGGAACTTTTTCAGTTGACAAGTGCTGAAAAATAATGTTAAACAGAAGATAAAAATGAGCTCCTAGGAGAAAACGTATGGGAAAAAAAAGTGAATTTGAATAAGGGTCATTGTCCGATATGCAATTAACTTTTTCTCCTGAGTTTTCTCTTAGAAATTTTTAAACTTCTTTTTAAAATAACTTATCAGCACGGTGCAATTGAAAAAGTACCAAAAAGTGGGGGAATAATTACTGCCAAAGTTATTTTGTTTTCCTTCTTGTGGAGGTTTAAAAGGCATTTTATTGACAACGTGTGAAAATATCACCTAGGAGAAAACTCAGGAGAAACATTATATTGCATTTGGGCCAATGTCTCTTTGAGTAATATTGGTCATTAGTGAAGGTTAAGGATCAGCTGCATAATCTGACCTGAAGACCTTTTTATATAAAGTGACTATGATAAAAGGGGAGGGAGGTAGAGCAACATGATCTACGTTTCTACTATGTTATTCTTACTGCACTGAACACTGCACCGGTACCATAACCCAGTTTTCTCCTAGGTGATAATTTTAAACTTGTCTATAAAATACATCTTAAGTCACCAGAAAGCAAAAAGCTACTCAAACTGATTTTCATAATACTTTTTCACATATATTTTGCTACTTTTTTAGTTGAAATGTTATTTTAAATAGACGATGAAAAATGATATGCTAGGAGAAAACTCAGGAGGAAATGTTAATTGCATATGGGCCCATGAGTGATATTGTGATTCCTTTTCATCACATGAGACTTCTGTTTCAATCTGGTTGAACGTGTAGCGATAAGTCTGTATAGTAAGTGATAGAGTAATATCAGGTAGCTAGCAATTGTTTACATGATATTCCAAACAAGCAAGTCTAGCATACAATCAAAGATTTTTGCAGTAATTTGTTAAAATTATAACATCTTTTAATATGACATTTTTGATTTATTTTGTTGAAAAATGTATGACATATGTGATCTGAAATGATATGAAATTATATTTGATTGATGCTTTAAATCGTTTTTATGGTATTATTTAAATGAATAAAAGGATGAATACAACTGTGTATTTATTTATTTAAAATTTTTATATAGAGCCGACATATTACGCAGCACTGTACAGAGTATATTGTCTTGTCACTAACTGTCCCTCAGAAGGGCTCACAATCTGGTTCCTAGCATAGTCATAAGTCTATGTCATATAGTGCATGTATCATAGTCTAGGGCCAATTTAAAGGGATACTGTAGGGGGGTCGGGGGAAAATGAGTTGAAGTTACCCGGGGCTTCTAATGGTCCCCTGCAGACATCCTGTGCCCGCGTAGCCACTCCCCAATGCTCCAGCCCTGCCTCCAGTTCACTTCTGGAATTTCAGACTTTAAAGTCTGAAAACCACTGCGCCTGCGTTGCCGTGTCCTCACTCCCGCTGATGGCACCTAGAGCATACTGCGCAGGCGCAGTATGGTCTGTGCCTGTGCCGTGCGCTCCTGGTGACATCAGGGGAAGCGAGGACACAGCAACGCAGGCGCAGTGGTTTTCAGACTTTAAAGTCTGAAATTCCAGAAGTGAACCGGAGGCGGGGCCGGAGCATTTGGGAGTGGCTGCGCGGGCACAGGATGTCTGCGGGGGACCATTAGAAGCCCCAGGTAACTTCAACTCATTTTCCCCCGACCCCCCTACAGTATCCCTTTAAAGGGGAAGCCAATTAACTTATCTGTATGTTTTGGGGGTGTGGGAAGAAACCAGATTGCCTGGATGAAACCCATGCAGACACGGGAAGAATATATAAACGTTTTTCAGATGTTGATCTGACTGGTAGTCGAACCAGGGACCAAGCGCTGCAAGGAGAGAGCGCTAACCACTAACGCCACTGTGCTGCCACGTATGGTCACTTGTGGGGCATTGGGGGCTATCTTCAATAATTTCTTTCTCCTGACTTTTGGTTCCCCTAGGGGATTATTTTTCATCTCCTCTTTCAAATATCTTTTTAGCACTTTGTAATTGAAAAAGTATCAAAAAGCAGATTAAAAAATTCAATCAAAAGTATTTTAAGTATTTTCTTCCTTGCTGGTGGTTTAAAAGGCATTTTATTGACAAGGTGTGAAAATTACCTAGGAAAACACTCGGGAAAAAGTTAATTGCATGTGGGCCTGAATGTAATGAACATATTTTTACATGTTTTTAAGTTGACAGAAAGTATTCTATTTCCAATGACCAGCGAGAACAGGGGCAAAGCTTACATATACCGACCCCCAAGCAAAATTCTGTAGTTTTTCAAGAATTTTACAAGCATTTTATCTGGTAAAATAAGGCAAAATTGACACATAAATACAATCAAATCTCCACCACCAGTAGCACCAATAATCTAGATGCGCTTACCGGATTCTTATGGACCTTAATTATAGGGTCCTAGATAGAGCCTCATCAGACCAGCAGATGGTTTCCTCCCTGCCAATCTCCACATATAAGATCGCTGTCAGATGTTATCCTACATGATCCATCATAGCTCACAATATGCATAGGAAAAGATAAAAGGCTCATCTAAGCGTATGAATCTTTTTAATTTTCAAAAGATAAAAAATGATTAAAACAAAGCGTAACTCACATACGGGCCCTTGCAACATGGACCTCAAAGATACAAAAGTGTGTCAATAATAAGACGCCGTCCAGCCAAACGTCTTCAGCGCCCGACCAGTTTCACTACTATAGTTTAGTCAAGGGCTATAAGAGAAATGGCTGCAAACTGCAAATTTAGAAAGGCGTTCCTCCCTCGGACGCCAACCCGGAGTTACTTCCTTATTGATCCAAGATGGCGCTGTGTGCCACGCAGCATCACTTCCGCTTCCGCCTGGTTGCAATGCCGACCCGGTGATGTGTGGTATGCTCACACGTCACCACGCACAGGAAGCCGCGTCAATAATCCCCTTCATCCGCATATATGGTCGCATCTAAGCGTACCACATATGTGTAATTGTAAACATTGTTTTTTTGCATTTCTTATAAAATTAATGTTACCTAATAAAAATACATATAACCCACACAATGATTCTTTAAAAAATGTTTAGATGTAAGACTAGTCAGCAGCGTCCCATACACAATTCATTTAGACAACAAACTCCTTCCCGCCATCTAGTGGTCAAAAATTATACTGCATACCTCAAAAACTTTTTTCTTTTCATACATCAGAAATAAAACAATGTAGGTCCAATTCTATATTTAGACCATATGGGGCCATACAATTAAATTCATGTATCCATTTAGTCTCCAATATTGAGACTTCCCTTATTTGATTTGATCCCCGCCAATTATTAATGTACTTTTGAATTCCACAGAAAATTAATCCTGAGGGATCTTTTTAATGTTTTAACCTAAACTGTTCTGACACTGAATGACTCTCCACCCCATTTTTTTATATTATTAACATGTTCCGCTAAACGTTCTTTTAGCCTTCTTTTAGTCCTTTCAACATATTTTAATCCACAAGGGCAAATTAATAAATATACCACAAACTTGGATTCACATGTGATAAATTCTTTGATGTCATAATCATTATCAAAAACAGTTTGTTTCCTTGGAGTTTGAGTACATGTCGTGCATACAGTACATTTTCTACACTTAAAAAAACCTTTCCCCCCAAAAAAAAACTTAATCACCTATAGTGTGGCTGATCCATCGCACTTCCAGTTTTCATATCTTTAATATGTGGGGCCTTCCTAAAAAAAAACCTCAGGTCGTTCTGGTACTAATTAGCCTAATATTGGGTCTACCTTTAACGGCCAGTGTTTATTTAAAATGTTCTTGATGTTATTGTGTTGTACACTGTAATTGGTCACAAAGGGACATAATAGTTTTCTAATATTATCTTTCATGGAAAGGTTTTATTGTACCTTGTATGGGTACCATAATATTTTTAAGGTTGCCATATACTGGTCGATTGTCACCAGTTCGACCAAAAGATTGATCCCTCTCTGATACAATCTGATCAGAGAGGGATCTATTGGCTGCCCATACACTGCACACAGATTTCAGCATGAAATAGATTTACAACCTGTGGAGCTGCCACTGCCTCTCCTCGCCTCCCTGGCCAGCAGCAATACATCACCTGTCCGCCGGTGCAAGTCTCCGGGTCTGTGCTGCCCCTCTCTCCAGCTGGCCTTCTTCTCTATCTTCTCTTCACTTCCTGTCCCGAGCAGAAGTTCAAACAGTAGAGGGCACTCTACTGTTTTAACTTCCCCTTCTCACATGATGGGACAGGAAGTAAAGAGAAGATGGAGAAGAAGGCCAGTCGGAGAAAGGGACAGCACGGACCCAGGGACTCGTGCTGACCGACAGGGGATGTATTGCTGCATCAGTCATCGCCGAATCGAACGCCGCTAACAGTGTGCTCCCGACCCGCTGGTGATCTAGCAAAATTTTCCACTTGGACAGATCGAGTGAATCAATTTGGTCGATCGGTCAACATTTGCATTAACGATTTCACAGCAGATGCATTCACAGTGATTGAATCTGCTGTATATTGGTGGGAAATCGATGTAGTGTATAAGCTCCCAAAGAGAAAAAAAATAAATAAAAAAATAAAATTTTATATATATATATATATATATATATATATATGTATATATATATATATATATATATATATATATATATATATATATATATATATATATATATAAAATCGTATGTATGTATGTATGTATGTATGTATGTGTGTGTGTATGTGCCGCGATCACGCGAAAACGGCTTGGCCGATTTGAACGAAACTTGGTATACAGATCCC
This sequence comes from Hyperolius riggenbachi, assembly GCF_040937935.1. NCBI lineage: Eukaryota > Metazoa > Chordata > Amphibia > Anura > Hyperoliidae > Hyperolius > Hyperolius riggenbachi. The sequence continues at coordinate 71,290,412 of NC_090652.1, forward strand.
TTACTACCTGGGATGATTGGTTCTGGGGGTCTCGGATCCCCCCTGCACATGTGGGCGGAGCTACAAACAGCAAATCAGATTTCACCCATTCAAGTCAATGGAAAAAATGTAAAAGGCTGCCATTCCCACAGTAATCAAGCCAGAGTCCCCACACTTGGCACAGGAGGTGACTTAGTGACCGAGGTTACAAATCCAGGAAAAGTGGGCGGAGCATAAAACAGCCAATCAAATTTCAGCCGTTCATTTTAAATGGGAAAATGTAAACTGCAGCCATTCTTACACTGTTAATCGCAGGGTTCTCAAACTTCCCACACTTGGTCACTGGATGAATGCGATTAAGATTCAAGAAAATGGGTGGAGCCTAAAACAGCCAATCAAAATGTACCTATTGATTTTCAAGGGGAATATTTAAACTGCTGCTATTTTTACACTTTTAATGGCAGCGGCTTCAAACTTGCTACAGTCAGTCATTGGGTGACTGGGGTCCAAATTCACTAAAGGGGCGGGGCCACAAACAGCCAATCAGATTTCCTTGGTGGATAAACTGCTTCCATTCACACATTTTTTATGCCAGGAACCTGAAACCTCACAAACTTGGTCATTGAGTGACTGTGTGTCAAGGTTACAAAAAGTGGGCGGAGCCAAAAACAAATTTTACTGGGAAAATATAAACTGCAGCCATTCTTACACCGTTAATGGCAGGGTTCGCAAACTTTACACAGTTGGTCATTGGGTGACTGAGATTAAGATTTTGGAAGGTGGGTGGAGCCTGCAACAGCCAATAAAATTTCACCTTTTGATTTTCATAGGGAATATTTAAGCTGCTACCATTATCTTATACTGTTAAAAGCAGATGCCTCAAACCTGGTACAGTTGGTCACTGGGTGACTAGGGTCCAAATTCAGAAAGGGGGCGGAGCCACAAACAGCCAAATTTGTTTATTTTTCAGTGGGAATATACAAACTACTGATACCAAGGACCCCAAAGCTGATAAACTTGATAATTGAGTGACTGTATGTCAAGGTTAGAAAAAGTGGACGGTGCCAACAACTAAATTTTTAACATGGCAGGGTTCCCAAACGTTACACAATTGGCCACTAGGTGACTGGGATGAATATTCAGAAATCTGGGTGGAGCCTACAACAGCCAATCAAAATGTACCTATTGATTTTCAAGGGGAATATTCACATTGCTACCATTCTTACACTGTTAATGGCAGAGGCCTAAAACCTGATACAGTCAGTCATTGGGTGACTGGGGTCCAAATTCACTAAAGGGGTGGAGCCAAAAACAGCCAATCAGAATTGTTAGATTGATTTCAGCCATTCTGTTATTGTCAGGGTTCTTAAACGTGACACAGTTGGCCACTGGGTGACTGGGACAAATATTCAGGAAAGTGGGTGGAGCCTACAGCAGCCAATCAAAATTCACCTTTTGATTTTCAAGGGGAATATTTACATTGCCACCATTCATGCACTCTTAATGGCAGAGGCCTAAAATCTGCTACAGTCAGTCACTGGGAGACTGGGGTTTAAATTCTGAAGGGAGCGGGCCAAAAACAGCCAATCAGATTTGTTTAATTTCAATGGTAAAATACAACTTATTGATGCCAAGGACCCCAAAGCTCATAAACTTGGTCATTGAGTGACTATATGTCAAGATTAGAAATAGTGGGCGGAGTCAAAAACAACTAACTTTTTACATGGGAAAATGTAAACTGCAGCTTTTCTTACACTCTTACACTGCAGGGTTCTCCAACTTCACACAGTTGGTCACTGGGTGACTAGGATTAATATTCGGAAAAGTAGGTGGAGCCTACAAGAGCCAATCAAAATTCCCCTATTGATTTTCAAGGGGAATATTGAAACTGCAGCCATTCTTACGCTGTTAATAGCAGAGGCCTCAAACCTACTACAGTCGGTCGTTAAGTGTCTGGGGTTCAAATTCAGTAAAGAGGCAGAGCCAAAAATAGGCAGATTTCTTTGTTGGATAAACAGCTTCCATTAGCACAATTTTGATGCCAGGAACCCAAAAGCTCACAAACTTGGTCATTGAGTAGTGACTGTGTGTCCAGGTTACAAAAAGTGGATGGAGTCAAAAACAGATTTTTCTGGGAAATTATAAACTGCAGCCCTTCTTCACTGTTAATGGCAGGGTTCTCAAACTTAGCATAGCTGGTTACTGGGTGACTGGGATTAATATTCAGAGTTGGTGGAGCCTAAAAATGCCAATCAAAAATCAAATGTCACTTTTCAAGGAGAATATTAAAATTGCTGCCATTCTTGCACTGTTAGTGGCAAAAGCCTCAAACCTGGTACAGTTGGTAATTGGGTCACTGGGGTTCAAATTCAGAAAAGGGGACAGAGCCACAAACAGTTAATTAGATTTGTTTCATTTCATGGGAAAATACAAATTATTGATGCCAAGGACCCCAAAGCTCACAAACTTGGTCATTGAGTAGTGACTTTGTGTCCAGGTTACAAATAGTGGGCGGAGCCAAAAACACGTATCACTGGGAAAGTGTAAACTGCAGCCCTTCTTACAATGTTTATTGCAGGGTTCCCAAACTTTGCCCAGATGGTCACTGAGTGACTAAGATTAATATTCAGGGAAGTGGGTGGAGCCTATAATAGCCAATCAAAATTCACCCGTTGATTTTCAAGTGGAATATTTAAATTGCTGCCATTTTTACACTGTTAATAGCAGATGCCTCAAACCTGCTACAGTTGGTCGTTGGGTGACTGGGATTCAAATACTGGAGAGGGGGTGAAGCCACAAACAGCCAATCTGATTTGTTTAGTTTCTATGGAAATATACAAATTGTTGATGCCAAGGACCCCAAAGCTCACAAACTTGGTCATTGAGTGTTTGTGCGTTAGGGCTAGAAAGTGGGCGGAGCCAACACCAGACAAATACATACACAGGCAATGCCGGGTCATCAGTTGGTGGAGACAAATACAAATTTCACTGGGAAAATGTAAACTGCAGCCATTCTTACACTGTTAATGTCAGGGTTTTTAAACTTTGCACAGTTGGTCACTGGGTGACTGGGATTAATATTCAGAAAAGTGGGTGGAGCCTACAAAAGTGAATTGCTACAATTCTTGCACTGTTAATGGCACAGGCCTCAAACCTGGTACAGTTGGTTATTGGGTGACTGGGGTTCAAATTCAGAAAATTCAGAAAAGGGTGTGGAGCCACAAACAGCCAATCACATTTTTTTATTTCAATGCAAATTAGTGATACCAAAGATTGCAAAGCTCACAAACTTGGTCATTGAGTAATTGTGTATTAGGGTTAAAAAAAGTATGCAGAGCCAACACCAGCCAGATAAATACCCGGGCAAGGCCGGGCAATCAGCTAGTATATATATATATATATATATATATATATATATATATATATATATATATATATATATATATATATATATAATTAAGATTTAATTAAGATAAGAAAAGTAATTTTTAAATGAAGGTAATCAGGAACAACTTTTAGTGATTATTTTCCTTGTAAATGTGCTGAAAGGTTATTTTTATTACTGTAATTAGATTAAAAATAAGTCATCTGTAAGAAGTTTTGTGAATTGACTCCAATGTTTCTACAAACTGTGAAGATGGCAAATTCCATTAAATATTCCATTGATAATATTACATGTGAAGTATGAAGAGGAGGCACTCCTTCCAATAAGTAGATGGGATGTGCCAAAGCCGTTGTCTGCCTTTTGTATCACGGTTTAACATTTGGAGTGACTCCATTGGTAGAATTATAAAAAAACATTGGCCTACCTTGTCACACTCCTTCCCCTCCATTTATGAATTCCAACAGCCTCCGTTGCTTTCTTACAAACGTGCGCCCACTCTGTGTGACAGGTTGGTTCACGTGGAGATGAGGACACTTGTTAGACCCCCGGCGTCATCCACTCGCAAAGGGACATTTCCCTGTCTCAACTGCGTGCATTGTCACTCAGTCATTAGGTCTCCTTATTTTGTTCACCCACATTCAGGCAAAAGATTGTACATTAGGGGATGCTTTAATTGTGACTCTCAGTATGCTGTCTATTTACTTAAATGTCCCTGTGGACTTATTTATGTGGGCCAAACAACATCTAAAGTCAAAGTTAGAATTACGGCCCACAAATCCGCTATACGTAACAAACTGATTGATCAGGCAGTTCCGGCACACTTTGTCGCAGCGTTAATCAGTTGCTATATCAGATCATTGAAACAATTCAACCCAGTAAAAGAGGGGAAAGCAGACTCAAAAGACTTCTTTATAGGGAAGCCTTTTGGATCAGGACACTTGATTGCCTGCATCCAAGGGGGCTTAATAGAGAATATGATCTACTGCCGCTCCTGTGACGCTTGACTATATCTGACTTTGTGTTGCCATATTATCTAGCTAATTAGCATAGTGGCATATCTCATTTGGGGTGTCCCCACTGTATTTTTTGTCATAGATGTCTTTATGTTATTATATGACTGTTTCTATTTTCCGTCCGTGCAGAGTGCTGGCTTCCCCGTCTCTATGCGACCATCTCGCACGGGGGTTGGTGTTGCCATGGAGACGCGGCTACGCGGACGTCTGCAGGGTGACGTATACGCGTAGAGGTACGCAATGTATGCATTACCATCAGCGTTGCATGCGACCTTTGTGTCCTGCGTCATGCCCTGAGTGACCTATCAACTTAGATGGGTTACGAGGCGTGCGTGTTGGCCGCTCTCCAATGCGGTGGCTGCGTCCGCTTTTCTGAGGGGCGTGGCCAGGCCGCAGATGGCGCCGCTTGTCCTCCGTGGAATGTTTGGCCGCATGTGGCGGAGAGGCTGGTTCAGGTGAGCTGTTGCTTCTCTATTGGTCCATTCTATTGGTCCATGTAGGGGATCCAGAATTGGTTGATGTTTCTCAAAACGGGAGTGGTTGATATATAGGTGGGGGGTATATAAAGTTTGTATCATGTATATTCACTTAGCCTGTCATATGCTTGATAAAGAAATGTCCTTCGAAACGTCGCATTCTTGTGACAGGCTGTTTTGATGAAATCTTAATAAAAGAGCTGAAATACATTCTGGATGGTGCCAGCCTATCGTTTGCCATTGATAATATTACAGGTTTTTGGAAGGACAAATATTTTTTTTTTTCTTATTCTTCTTCTCCATGGGGAGAATGGAAGCGTATGTTCAGTTTCTATTTGCAAAACATGCTACGGAGAAAAATGTACAAGTGACAGCTTCTACTAAAATGTAGTCAAATATTCCATGGCAGGGTATGTATACAAATGTAAAGTTTGCATGCAGGCAAATGAATAAATAACTTGAAGTCATTCTCTTTTTGCTCCCCCTTTAAGCTGACTTCTCTTCAAAAAAATACCTCAGTGGAGTTTTCCTGTCACAGAATTTAGAAAAAGCACAAGTGAAGCACAAGTGGAACGTCATTGGGGAGAAGAGTTGGAGAAGTGAAGAAATTGGGCTAGTCTGCCTCATCATGAATATTGATCTGAAGAGTTCCATCACGGTGGTTTGTCTAAGTGTGATTGTATTTGAGAGTCTTATTGGGATATTCAGCAATCTCTTCATTGCCCTGGTACTGTTGCATGGCTCCTGCAAAGAGAAAAACGGACATTTTGGAGATAAAATCAGGATTGCTATGAGCAGTGCCAGCATTGTCTTCACAGTTGGGTCATCTTTCACCTTCATCTTTTCCTCATTTTGGCCGAGAGCATCTACAACTTTGCAGGATTTCTATACAGCACTAACAGTCTATGGCCTCATTTCCAGTGCAAACCACACTGCAGTCCTTTGCTTCTTCTACTTCATAAAGATTGTTCAGTTGCAGTCTGGAGTTCTCGGCTGGGTGAAGAAGAAAATAAATGTCATTGTCCCCTGGTTGTTATTGGCAGTGGAAGTCTGGTCTCTCTTCTGTAGTTCTTTGAAGTTTATCCACAATGATGATAGTAAAGTTCTTCTGTCAACGAACAGCTCAGATCTTCTATCTGCTAATTTTACTTTGTGGGATTTAAAAAAAAAAATCTGTTATAGGCTATGACTACTTGAATTATTGTTTGGTCAGTTATATTTTTGCTGCCATATTTTTCAGTGGCAGTGACTACCATCTTGACAGTTAGATCCCTCCATCTTCATAATTTTAAGATGAGAAACATGAAGCTGTCTGGGGGCGTCAGTATAAAAACATACAAAGAAACTTTGCATAAAATGTTACGTTTTTTAATATTCTATACGGGATTCTGTTTTGTTTTGTTTTATGAATGTTTTTACAGTCTTACAGATGACAGTTGTTTTTGGACAGTACAGATATTAATGTTCTTGTACTCTCCATCTAGTTCTCTTATTATTATTCTTGATAACACTAAGCTGAGAAATGCCTGCAAGATGATAATTGATTGCTCTACAATATTTTCTCATTGCCAGGGACACAGGAAAGGTTAACCCTAATTACCTAACTATAGGTAAGCTCAGATTTCGCATAGTAGTAATTTTACATTGAAATTTCGAATTACAATCAGTGTTGCTTTTACATTTTCAGTCATTTTCGCATTGAAAATTCTATTTTCAATTTTTTACTTTTTTTGGGGTGAAAATAGCTTGTATTTTGCGAAAAAGTTAATATTTTACCATGAAAAACATAAAAATGCAAAAAAAAAACCCAACAAAAAACTATATTTTTACCCCAAAATTTTTACAGTGCAAAAACAAAAACAGATAAACTTATTTACAATGGCGTTTCCACTCGAAAATTGAGTTTAACATTATTTTTTGAAAAGTTGATGTTAAAAGAATATTGGCATTTTTGCTCATCCCGAATTACAATGCAAAATCCTAATCTCAAATTTCAGACCATTGCAAAATTAATTTAACATGCAATCTGTAATGATCTGCTCAGCTGCCTGTGCAGGCAGGCAGCTTTTTGACCATTGTTTAGGTTTGCATGCTGCAGGACTCTGGAAAGAAGAGCTTCTGTCAGTTTTACAGCTTGTGCTTGCTGAGGAATTTGCATACGTTGTCATGCAAATTGCCTGGCCTCATTCATTGGAGGCGTGTACTATAAGTACTATGTGTTTCCCACAATGCTTGGCTGGTCATAAGAATTTAGTCCTATGTAACACCCCTGGAGGGGTATCCTGTACTCTGTACTCTGGATGAGTCAGTGTGGCCTTGCTTAGAATCCCCTGCAGTGTCCCTAGAGGCTCGTCTAGGTATTGCCACTATACTCACCTGTTTTTCAGCAGTTTTGGAGTTTCAAGCTAGTTTGACTGCCACACAGAATTCTGGGTACAGTGAGAATGAAGTTAGGGAGTCAGTGTGTGTTCCAGTAAATATTCCTGTACATCCCGCTAATTAGGATGAAGTTCAGTCTCAGGTTATGGTGGAACCATTCCTGGGACATCTGCCCTGTCCACAAAATAAAGTTCCAGTTTTGCCCTGTAACTTGGATAGTTCAGAATCCTTCTTAGAAAACCTGGAAAATGATGTTCCTGAGGTCTTGTTTGATGTTCTGGAGGTCTCCGAGTTCCTCCCAAAGGGTGCAGAACTTGTGGGAGATGTCTCCTGCCCCCCAAGTCCTTCTGAGGTGTTGCCCTCTTCTGTAGGCATTGCTGCCTTGCTGGCTACCTTTTCAGCTCTGGTGGAGCTTCAGTCATGTGTAGTCAATGATGAATTTCTGTCAGATACCATTACAGTCATTGAGATCTCTAAGCCTGAGACCGAGTTTTCTTTTGAAATACCAGTACCTGTGACCTCTACTCGTGATGATTTTCTGCCTGGTCCTGGTTTTGGTCTGGTCGTGCCGGACTCTGAGGTTGGCAGTTCCCCGACATGTCCTGAGGTTTCTCCTGTGCTGGTGTACCCCAGTGTGCTCTGTGACCAAGAAAGCCCAAGTGTGCCTCGGTTACCAGCGTACTCAGATGCTTCCTCGGTGGAGACATGTTCTGATTTAGCCTGCCTGCTTGCATGCCCAGAAGTGGTCCCTGAAAGTCCTGATCTTGATGGGTGTCCTGCTAATTCTGAATCTGGAACTGTCATAGGTTCCATGGGGGTGCTTGGTAGCTCTCCATGTGAGCCTGGTGAGCGTTCTGGCTTCTTGGAATCTCTGCGGAGCTTCAAGGCGTTCTGGGAGATTCTGAGAGAAGTTTTGCTTGGTACCCTGAATACGATCAACAGCGGCTTTTGTTTTGAAAGAGACACTTCGAACAGATTTTGTGGCAGATTTGGTATTTTTGGACGCTCCTTGGAAGGTGGTGGGTATTGTCTGGAGGGTGTCGGTGGCTTCTTCTCTGGTATGCACAGTCCTGATGGGTGTTGGGACTTGTAGTGCTGATGGGCATGTTTCGGTGGTTTCTGTTTCTGATGAGGTCGGTTTCGGGTGGACTGACTATGGAATTGGACCTTGTCGGGCTGTCCCGACCTTCATGAGTCTTCGGTTGGAGTCTTTTGCTAATAGCAGTTTTGAGGGTCGTCTGGAATTCGACCCTGGAGGGGGGGGGGGGGGGGTACTGTAATGATCTGCTCAGCTGCCTGTGCAGGCAGGCAGCTTTTTGACCATTGTTTAGGTTTGCATGCTGCAGGACTCTGGAAAGAAGAGCTTCTGTCAGTTTTGCAGCTTGTGCTTGCTGAGGAATTTGCATACGTTGTCATGCAAATTGCCTGGCCTCATTCATTGGAGGCGTGTACTATAAGTACTATGTGTTTCCCACAATGCTTGGCTGGTCATAAGGATTTAGTCCTATATAACACCCCTGGAGGGGTGTCAGCCTTACTCTCTGTTTGAAGATCAGCTTAGAGTAATTCCTGGAAAACTGCACTAGGCAGGTTTCCTTAGTGCAGTTAGGATTGCTTATCTGTTTGTTTGTTCTGTTGCTATTGTCTTGTCCCAGCGGTGGTCGACAGGAAATGGTTCTGATCTCTGTTCTTGGAGTATAGCTGGTGCAGTGGTTGCTACCAGCTATCTCTTCTGATCTGTCTCACTTGGATCGCACTAGCACCTTGCGCTAGCGCTGTGGATCCTTCTGTTCTGTTTCCTTGGATCGCGCTAGCCACTTTCCGCTAGTGCTGTGGATCCTTCTGTTCTGCTATTCTGTACCTGGATCGCGCTAGCCACTTTCCGCTAGTGCTGTGGATCCTTCTGTTCTGCTACTCTGTACCTGGATCGCGCTAGCCACTTTCGCTAGCACTGTGGATCCTTCTGTTCTGTCTTCCTGGATCGCGCTAGCTACTTTAGCTAGTGCTGTGGATCCTATCTCTCGCTTGTCCCTGTTTTCGTGTGTCTGTCTTGTCTGCTACGAACGCTTGCTGGAGGCTCGGTGAGGTAGCCGTTAAGCAAGCGCTCGCGTCCTCTGTTACATGTTTGTCTTGTCTTGGTTAGTTAGGCGTGCTTGTCTCTATTGTGCTTATCACGTGGAGACCGCGCACAAACGCGTGCACTGTTGCGAATGAGTACGGTGTTCGCGTTCAGTTAGCGTTTGTTATTTTCCTTGTTATTCTCATTGTATTATTTGCTGTGCCTTTGCTAACCTCATGTTCTGTTCTGATCTGCCTAGTGTCACGTCTGGAGATCGCACCTCTCGCGATCACGTTCTTATTTCATATCTGCTGTTGTGTGTGCACTGTCGCGGGGTGGCGACTAGGTTGGCGCGCACACATACAACCTGTCCCTTTGCTCGTTCTCATTCGCAATCGCCTCTCTTGCGATTGCGTTCTGCGCTTCGTACAATTCCTGTCTGGCATTTGTGGAGGTACAGATGATTGGTTTCTCTGCACTACCCAGCGCCATCTGCCAACAGGAATTTCCCTCTACGGGTGCGTAGCACCTTTTGCTGGGTGCCTGCAAATATACGCTTGTGGAGGATTTCCGCCGTATCAGCGCACGCGTTGTGCGCTGATCACGGAGAAAGTTCCACAATCGTTACACAATCATAATAATTAGGAACAGTGAGTTTGCAATGATGTGTAATTTAAAACAAACATTTCTTATGGCCATAGACTTTAAAGAGACTCTGTAACAACATTTTTAGCATTATTTCTTCCATCCTATAAGTTCCTATAACTGTTCTAATGTGGTCTGTCTTACTGCAGCCTTTCCAAGTTGCACAGTCACTGTAATATCTCTGCTATCTAATCTAATCTTCATTTCTTTGTAAGCTTTGTCGGCTCAGGCAAGAATGTGCTGCTCTGCTTGTGATAAAGATAAGCTATACACACCCTCTCCATGCCCCCTTCAGGCTCTGTATGAGTCACAGACTGAGCTTATCTGAGCCTATCACAAGCTGGTTAGCAGCCATGTCTTTTGTTTGTAAACACTGCCTAAAACTGGAAAGTACAAGCCAGGATTGCAACAGGGAGTGGCAGAAGAAGCACAGAGAGGCCCAGGAGAACATAATGAATACTGTAGAACGGTATTCTTTTTATTGTAAGAATTTTAGAGTACAGATTCTCTTTAAAGGGAACCTGAAGTGAAAATAAACATTAGTTTTTTTTTCCTTTTTGGTGATGCTTGCAAGGGCCAAAAATACCTAGGTGAGAAGTAGGGAGAGACCGGGAGCCCAATGGTGCAGTATCGTTAAGTATAGGGAGGATAAAATCATATAAATATATACTCACAAAGGTGGGGTGCAGTTCCTGCAACCACCGTATAGGCCTGCAGGGAATTAACTGTCCCTGCTTGGTACTCCAGGTCCTGCTGGATACTGGATGGTCGCTTTGCTGTAGTACAATATACTTTCCAGAAAAACTGCAAAGCTATTACCTCCAAAGGAGGTCTGACTGGTAGTGGGTAGGATGGAGGCGCCCAATGTATGTTCTATTTTGGTATTTTTAAATGCAAATAACAAATTATGTAATAAAAAGAGAGGTAATTGCTTACCTCTCCAGAAGATATAGACACCAGTTCAACTGGAAAAAAAAAAAGTTTTTATTCAAAAAGCAATCTGATAACGCGTTTCACGGGTCATGGCCCGCTTCATGAGGTCTATACAAAATGCCTTGATAGCATAGGGGATGAGAGGCGCCTATACTCTATCCCCTATGCTATCAAGGCATTTTGTATTGACCTGAGGAAGCGGGCCATGACCCATGAAACGCGTTGTCAGATTGCTTTTTGAATAGAAACTTTTTTCCCAGTTGCACTGGTGTCTACATCTTCTGGAGAGGTAAGCGATTACCTCTCTTTTTATTACATAATTTTTTATTTGCATTTAAAAATACCAAAATAGATTATACATTGGGTGCCTCCACCCTACCCATTACCATTACCTGAAACAAAAACATATGCATAAACATATGCAATGATGGTTTGTATGTGTATTACAGATAAGAAATAGAACATTAGTAGCACAGATATGAATCTCATATTGTTTCCAGTACAGGAAGAGTTACTGTAGGAAGAAACTTCAGTTGTTATCTATGCAAAAGAGCTTTTCTGAGCTATATGACTAATGTAAGGCTCATACACACATCCAACTTAATGCACAACCAACCACACAACATGACCAACCACCCAACAAGTTGTTTACTGGACAAATAAGTACACACACACCAATCATCTAAACAACCAACTCACTTAAATACTAGGCGTGCAAGCTAAATGACAAACTTCACAACATGTTCACATTCAAAAACACTGAAGTTGTTCAAAAGACTTTTACACACATTGCAACCTGCCTGATAGTTGGTCAGATTGATCCACCAATTGAATTTGGCAAATAACCTGTTATCAATTGGTCATCTGGTTGTTTGTCAGCTGTACCCAACTTATCTTCCTTACACACAAGTTTTTGAAGATAGTTAGACAGATTGTTAGTAGGTGTGCCTGAGCCTTTAGTCAGAAAGCAATGTTATTTTCTGAAGCACTTATTTTAACCTTTCTATCACTGTTTCTTGTTTGGTTAAGGTTTTACTGCCAGGAAGTTCAAAGGGTCATTAGCTCTGCTCTGTTTCATAGTTAAAAATACAGCATGTAATTTGTAAACTGCAAATATTAGACGATGATGCAATGTTATAAAAAAAATGCTATATAACTGAAAATAAAAATATGAGACTCTTTTCTTTGCTACTAATGTTTTATTAACCACTTTAACCCCGGTGGTACGAATTTCTCCGTCCCTTTTTCCATCCTTTAACCCCCAGGGACGGAGAAATCCGTACCTTCCGCGCTACCGCCGCTGTCCGCGCCGCCGCCCGCTCGCCCGGAGATCAATGAACGGGAAAATCTATTCCCGTTCATTGATCTAAGCCCCCGCAATGATCCGCTGCTTCTATTAGAAACAGCGCGATCATTGTGATTCTCCCAGCCTCCTACTGCTTCCTGTAAGCGTCCTTCCGGACGCTTACAGGTCGCATGTAAACAGACTCACTGTGGCCATCTTGTTTTCAAATAGTAAACTACACCCTAAAGTAAATTACACATACAAATACATTGTATTACACAATAAATTAACTCATTACCTCCCACACTCCCCAATTTTTTTTTGTAATTTAAAAAAAATAAATAAATACAATAAAAAAATAAATAATAAATAAACAAAATAGTTACCTTAGGGTCTGAACTTTTTTAAAATTTATGTCAAGAGGGTATAACACTATCACTTTATAAACTACGGGCTTGTAATTAGGGATGGACGCAAAACTGAAAAAAATGCACCTTTATTTCCAAATAAAATATTGGTGCCAAACATTCTGATAGGGACATAATTTAGACGGTTTTATAACCGGGACAAATGGGCAAATACATTTCATGGGTTTTAATTACAGTAGCATGCATTATTTAAAAACTATAATGGCCAAAAAAGGAAAAATAATATTTTTTCCCACATTTTTTCCTATTTTCCCATTAAAACACATTAAGAATAAAATAATTCTTGGCATAATGTCCCACCTAAACAAAGCCTAATTGGTGGCGAAAAAAAACAAGATATAGTTCATTTCATTGCGATAAGTAATAATAAAGTTATAGACGAATGAATGGATGGAGCGCTGAAAGGTGAAAATTGCTCTGGTGTTTAAGGGGTAAAACCCCTCAGTGGTGAAGTGGTTAATTAACTGTACTATACATACAATTCATTATAACATAAGGGTTGTTTTTTTTGTTGTTGTTTTTTTGTTTGTTTCAGTGTCACTTTAATGCATTTATGCGAAAATGGAAAAGTGTTTTCTTCTTCACGGAAATTGGTTTTCGTGTGCCCCAATAACTTCAATGCATTTACAGTATGTGGATATGTTCTTTCAGTTCAAATCAAGATTACCCACAACATTTTAATTATGATCAGAATCGTAATGTGAAATTTCATAAAACTAAAATTACTCGTTACAATCAACACTACCCCTAATTCCAAGCCCTAGCCAGGTGAACATCTAAAAAAAAAAAAGCCCATAGTCCCTGATCTGGAGGGGAAGGGGGGGGGAAGCCAGATCAGAAAGAGCCTCTTACCTCCTCTCGCCGCTACACCTGTATCTAGTGTTGGGCGAACATCTAGATGTTCGGGTTCGGGCCGAACAGGCCGAACATGGCCGCGATGTTCGGGTGTTCGACCCGAACTCCGAACATAATGGAAGTCAATGGGGACCCGAACTTTTGTGGTTTGTAAAGCCTCCTTACATGCTACATACCCCAAATTTACAGGGTATGTGCACCTTGGGAGTGGGTACAAGAGGAAAAAAAAATTTAGCAAAAAGAGCTTATAGTTTTTGAGAAAATCGATTTTAAAGTTTCAAAGGGAAAACTGTCTTTTAAATGCGGGAAATGTCTGTTTTCTTTGCACAGGTAACATGCTTTTTGTCGGCATGCAGTCATAAATGTAATACATATAAGAGGTTCCAGGAAAAGGGACCGGTAATGCTAATCCAGCAGCAGCACACGTGATGGAACAGGAGGAGGGTGGCGCAGGAGGAGAAGGCCACGCTTTGAGACACAACAACCCAGGCCTTGCATGAGGACAAGAAGCGTGCGGATAGCATGCTTTGTACCACCATGCAGTCATAAATGTAATAAAGATAAGTGGTTCAATAAACAGGGACCACGCGGCAACGCTAACCCAGCAGCAGCACACGTGATGGAACAGGAGGAGGCGCAGGAGGAGAAGGCCACGCTTTGTGAGACACAACAACCCAGGCCTTGCATGAGGACAAAAAGCGTGCGGATAGCATGCTTTGTACCGCCATGTAGTCATAAATGTAATAAAGATAAGAGGTTCCATAAACAGGGACCGGCAACGGTAACCCAGCAGCAGCAGCAGCAGCAGCAGCAGCACACGTGATGGAACAGGAGGAGGCGCAGGAGGAGAAGGCCACGCTTTGTGAGACACAACAACCCAGGCCTTGCATGAGGACAAAAAGCGTGCGGATAGCATGCTTTGTACCGCCATGTAGTCATAAATGTAATAAAGATAAGAGGTTCCATAAACAGGGACCGGCAACGGTAACCCAGCAGCAGCAGCAGCAGCACACGTGATGGAACAGGAGGAGGCGCAGGAGGAGAAGGCCACGCTTTGTGAGACACAACAACCCAGGCCTTGCATGAGGACAAAAAGCGTGCGGATATAGCAGCAATGCTTTTTGCCGCCATGCAGTCATAAATGTAATACAGATGAGAGGTTCAATAAACAGGGACCGGAAACGCTAAACCATCCCAGATGTTCATCGGTCATGTTACTTGGTTGGGGTCCAGGAGTGTTGCGTAGTCGTTTCCAATCCAGGATTGATTCATTTTAATTTGAGTCAGACGGTCTGCATTTTCTGTGGAGAGGCGGATACGCCGATCTGTGATGATGCCTCCGGCAGCACTGAAACAGCGTTCCGACATAACGCTGGCTGCCGGGCAAGCCAGCACCTCTATTGCGTACATTGCCAGTTCGTGCCAGGTGTCTAGCTTCATGCCCGGTTTCAGGTCCAGCGGTGCCAGCCACAAATCCGTCTGTTCCTTTATTCCCCTCCAAATTTCCTCCCCTGTGTGCTGCTTATCCCCAAGGCAGATCAGCTTCAGCAACGCTTGCTGACGCATGCCAACAGCTGTGCTGCACTGCTTCCACGATCCTACTGCTGCTGGTGCTGGGTTAGCATTTCCGGATGAGGTACAGCTTTGAGATGCGTTGGAGGAGAAGGAGTCAGAGAGGTAGGTGCTGCTGTTGTTATCCAGCTGTTTGCGGCGTGGGCAACACCCGCGCCGTAGCAGGTGAGGAATCGCTGCCAGGCTCCACAAGGTTCACCCAGTGCGCGGTAAGGGAGATGTATCGACCCTGGCCGAACGCACTCGTCCAGGTGTCAGTGGTGAGGTGAACCTTGCAGGCAACGGCATTCTTCAAGCTTCGGGTTATTTAGCTGACCACGTGCTCATGCAACTCAGGCACTGCAGAGCGCGCAAAGTGGTAGCGGCTGGGAACCACGTAACGTGGGATGGCCACTGACATCATGCCCTTGAAGCTGTTTGTCTCCACCACTCGATATGGCAGCATTTCGCAGGCCAGAAGCTTGGCTATGCTGGCTGGCTGTTACTGCCACGGCCCGGGGGTCATTTGCTGGCAATTTCCTCTTGTGCTCAAACATCTCAGAGACAGACAACTCAACCGTAGCGCTGCACACCGAAGGGCTGTTGGTTGTTGTGTTTGATGAACACTGGGAGACCTCAAGAGCACTAGTCCGGAAAGTGACAGTGTCAGCATCGTCTGATGTTTGTGAATGTTGTGAACCACGCAATGGCTGGGCTACTGCTGCTGCTGAGGCGGGTCTGGTGGTGAGTCTGGTGAACCCAAGGGAGGCAGTGTTGCTGGTGGTACCCTGTCCTGCCGCGTTTGCCCACAGAGTGGGATGTTTGGATAGAATGTGGCGGCTCATGCTGGTGGTGGAGAGGTTGTTAATACTTTTCCCCCTGCTCAGGCGGGTCTTGCACACCTTGCAAATCGCCATGGTAACATCCTCAGTGCAGTCTTCAAAGAAAGCCCAGACTTTAACTGGCTGAGGATTCGGACCTCGTGCGTGATGTGCTGGTGCTGCTTAACCCACTGCTGGACGCTTGAGAGGTCATCCAAGTAATTATCTGGTCCTGTTCTTTTGGATCTGTGAGGGTTGTTGTCCTGGACAACATGGGCAGTATTGAGTGGGTTTTCTTGGGTGCTCCCCTGTGG
Source organism: Hyperolius riggenbachi (assembly GCF_040937935.1). Taxonomy (NCBI): domain Eukaryota; kingdom Metazoa; phylum Chordata; class Amphibia; order Anura; family Hyperoliidae; genus Hyperolius; species Hyperolius riggenbachi. The sequence goes on from NC_090652.1 coordinate 71,306,535, forward strand.
CCTGTACGTGAACCGTCAGGGGAAACACCTCTTCCCTTGCCCCTCCCTCTTTCACCGGATTTCTTCCTCATTTCACTTATCCTTAAAGTACACGCTGACTGGCAGCAGTACAGTGGCAGTACAGAAATGCTATACAGTGGTGGGTGAGCGGTGTACCACTATTGTCAGCAGTGACACAGAGCACAATGCTATACAGTGGCGGGTGAGCGGTGTACTACTGTTCCCAGCAGACACAGAGTGGAAGTAAACACAATGCTATATAGTGTGGCTGAGCCGTGTACACAGAGTGGCATTAAACACAATGCTATATAGTCTGCTATATAGTCACCCCGAACAGGGTGATGTTCTGCAGAACCCGAACAGTGGCAAACACTGTTCGCCCAACACTACTGGGAGGGAACGCAGATTTTAGTACCTAAACACACGATACAACATGTTTTCCGGGGTCGGACTCTGAGGCACATACAGATGGTCCCGATCATCATCCTCATCATACAACTCTTCTCCTGAGTCTGACCCACCCACCACCTCTGCCACCCCAACATCCCCAGACACAGACCCCTCATCGTCCTCAACATTAACTTGGGATGCTGGCCTGAGCCAGACCTCCTCCTCCACATCAGGCCCCATCATCTCCTCAATGGCAGCCCTCATTAATCGCTCTGGCGACGGACTGATGGACACAACGTTCTCCTCCGGGGAGGGCTGCTGCTGACCACTGGCTGCTGGGGTGGATGTTATAGCTTGCGTGGGGCGTTGGCTGTTGCTGTTGTTGGGAGTGCTGCTCACAGCGGAGGTCTCTGGGGAACTCATGTTGAGCTCATATAGTGGTTGACGGTGAGTGGAGTATTACTGATCCCAGCAATATACACACTGACTGGCAGAGTACGCAATGCTATATAGTGTGGCTGAGCGGTGTACACAGAGTGGCAGTAAACACAATGCTATATAGTCTGGCTGAGCGAGCGGTGTACTACTGTTCCCAGCAGAATCAGAGTGGCAGTAAACAATGGTATATAGTCTGGCTGAGCGGTGTACACAGAGTGTCAGTAAACAATGGTATATAGTCTGGCTGAGCGAGCGGTGTACTACTGTTCCCAGCAGAATCAGAGTGGCAGTAAACAATGGTATATAGTCTGGCTGAGCGGTGTACACAGAGTGTCAGTAAACAATGGTATATAGTCTGGTTGAGCGGTGTACACAGAGTGTCAGTAAACAATGGTATATAGTCTGGCTGAGCGGTGTACACAGAGTGGCAGTAAACACAATGCTATATACTCTGGCTGAGCGAGCGGTGTACTACTGTTCCCAGCAGACACAGAACAGTAAACAGAATGCTATATAGTGTGGCTGAGCGAGCGGTGTACCACTATTCCCAGCAGACACAGAACAGTAAACAGAATGCTATATAGTGTGGCTGAGCGAGCGGTGTACCACTATTCCCAGCAGACACAGAACAGTAAACAGAATGCTATATAGTGTGGCTGAGCGAGCGGTGTACCACTATTCCCAGCAGACACAGAACAGTGAACAGAATGCTATATAGTGTGGCTGAGCGAGCGGTGTACCACTATTCCCAGCAGACACAGAACAGTGAACAGAATGCTATATAGTGTGGCTGAGCGAGCGGTGTACCACTATTCCCAGCAGACACAGAACAGTGAACAGAATGCTATATAGTGTGGATGAGCGAGCGGTGTACCACTATTCCCAGCAGACACAGAACAGTGAACAGAATGCTATATAGTGTGGCTGAGCGAGCGGTGTACCACTATTCCCAGCAGACACAGAGTGGCAGTAAACAGAATGCTATATAGTGTGGCTGAGCGAGGTACACAGAGTGGCAGTAAACAGAATGCTATATAGTGTGGCTGAGCAAGCGGTGTACTACTATTCCCAGCAGACACAGATTGGCAGTAAACAGAATGCTATATAGTGTGGCTGAGCGAGGTACACAGAGTGGCAGTAAACAGAATGCTATATAGTGTGGCTGAGCAAGCGGTGTACTACTGTTCCCAGCAGTGACACAATGACAGGGGGGACCCTGGCTAGCGTGGCTGGAGCGCGAACTACCCTGCCTGCCTACCCAAAGCTAAACCCACAGACAAATAGCGGAGATATGACGTGGTTCGGGTATTTATTTACCCGAACCACGTGACAGTTCGGCCAATCAGAGCGCGTTCGGGTCCGAACCACGTGACCCGTTCGGCCAATCACAGCGCTAGCCGAACGTTCGGGGAACGTTCGGCCATGCGCTCTTAGTTCGGCCATATGGCCGAACGGTTTGGCCGAGCACCGTCAGGTGTTCGGCCGAACTCGAACATCACCCGAACAGGGTGATGTTCTGCAGAACCCGAACAGTGGCGAACACTGTTCGCCCAACACTACCTGTATCCCATTTACCTTCAGTTTTGATTAAGTGTCAAAGAAATGTCCGCAACCTAGGAGTCATGACACTGCAAATTTAGTTTTGTGCTCTCCACCGAGAACATAGAGCATTGAGAAGAGGAAAAGGGGAAGGGGAGAGGCAAGGGAGAGCCAGTGAGATGCTGGCTCTGAGAGGCAGGGAAGGGATGAGCCAGTGAGATGGCGGCTCTGAGAGACAGGGAAGGGATGAGCCAGTGAGATGGCGGCTCTGAGAGGCAGGGAAGGGATGAGCCAGTGAGATGGCGGCTCTGAGAGACAGGGAAGGGATGAGCCAGTGAGATGGCGGCTCTGAGAGGCAGGGAAGGGATGAGCCAGTGAGATAGTGGCTCTGAGAGACAGGGAAGGGATGAGCCAGTGAGATGGTGGCTCTGAGAGGCAGGGAAGGGATGAGCCAGTGAGATGGTGGCTCTGAGAGGCAGGGAAGGGATGAGCCAGTGAGATGGCGGCTCTGAGAGGCAGGGAAGGGATGAGCCAGTGAGATGGCGTGCTCTGAGAGACAGGGAAGGGATGAGCCAGTGAGATGGTGGCTCTGAGAGGCAGGGAAGGGATGAGCCAGTGAGATGGCGGCTCTGAGAGACAGGGAAGGGATGAGCCAGTGAGATGGCGGCTCTGAGAGGCAGGGAAGGGATGAGCCAGTGAGATGGAAGCTCTGAGAGGCAGAGAAGGGATGAGCCAGTGAGATAGCTGCTCTGAGAGGCAGGGAAGGGATGAGCCAGTGAGATGGAGGCTCAGAGAGGCAGGGAAGTAATGAGCCAGTGAGATGGCAGCTCTGAGAGACAGGTAAGGAATGAGCCAGTGAGATGGTGGCTCTGAGAGACGGGGAAGAGATGAGCCAGTGAGATGGTGGCTCTGAGAGACAGGGAAGGGATGAGCCAGTGAGATGGAGGCTCTGAGAAACAGGGAAGGGATGAGCCAGTGAGATGGCGGCTCTGAGAGGCAGGGAAGGGATGAGCCAGTGAGATGGCGGCTCTGAGAAACAGGGAAGGGATGAGCCAGTGAGATGGCGGCTCTGAGAGGCAGGGAAGGGATGAGCCAGTGAGATGGTGGCTCTGAGAGACGGGGAAGGGATGAGCCAGTGAGATGGTGGCTCTGAGAGACAGGGAAGGGATGAGCCAGTGAGATGGAGGCTCTGAGAGGCAGGGAAGTAATGAGCCAGTGAGATGGCGGCTCTGAGAGATAGGGAAGGGATGAGCCAGTGAGATGGAGGCTCTGAGAGACAGGGAAGGGATGAGCCAGTGAGATGGTGGCTCTGAGAGGCAGGGAAGGGATGAGCCAGTGAGATGGCGGCTCTGAGAGACAGGGAAGGGATGAGCCAGTGAGATGGCGGCTCTGAGAGACAGGGAAGGGATGAGCCAGTGAGATAGTGGCTCTGAGAGACAGGGAAGGGATGAGCCAGTGAGATGGTGGCTCTGAGAGACAGGGAAGGGATGAGCCAGTGAGATGGCGGCTCTGAGAGGCAGGGAAGGGATGAGCCAGTGAGATGGTGGCTCTGAGAGACGAGGAAGGGATGAGCCAGTGAGATGGTGGCTCTGAGAGGCAGGGAAGGGATGAGCAAGTGAGATGGTGGCTCTGAGAGACAGGGAAGGGATGAGCCAGTGAGATGGCGGCTCTGAGAGGCAGGGAAGGGATGAGCCAGTGAGATGGTGGCTCTGAGAGACAGGGAAGCGATGAGTCAGTGAGATGGTGGCTCTGAGAGACAGGGAAGGGATGAGCCAGTGAGATGGTGGCTCTGAGAGGCAGGGAAGGGATGAGCCAGTGAGATGGTGGCTCTGAGAGACAGGGAAGGGATGAGCCAGTGAGATGGTGGCTCTGAGAGGCAGGGAAGGGATGAGCCAGTGAGATGGTGGCTCTGAGAGACAGGGAAGGGATGAGCCAGTGAGATGGTGGCTCTGAGAGGCAGGGAAGGGATGAGCCAGTGAGATGGTGGCTCTGAGAGGCAGGGAAGGGATGAGTCAGTGAGATGGTGGCTCTGAGAGACAGGGAAGGGATGAGCCAGTGAGATGGTGGCTCTGAGAGGCAGGGAAGGGATGAGCCAGTGAGATGGTGGCTCTGAGAGACAGGGAAGGGATGAGCCAGTGAGATGGTGGCTCTGAGAGGCAGGGAAGGGATGAGCCAGTGAGATGGTGGCTCTGAGAGACAGGGAAGGGATGAGCCAGTGAGATGGTGGCTCTGAGAGGCAGGGAAGGGATGAGCCAGTGAGATGGTGGCTCTGAGAGACAGGGAAGGGATGAGCCAGTGAGATGGTGGCTCTGAGAGGCAGGGAAGGGATGAGTCAGTGAGATGGCAGCTCTGAGAGACGAGGAAGGGATGAGCCAGTGAGATGGTGGCTCTGAGAGACGGGGAAGGGATGAGCCAGTGAGATGGTGGCTCTGAGAGACAGGGAAGGGATGAGCCAGTGAGATGGTGGCTCTGAGAGACAGGGAAGGGATAAGCCAGTGAGATGGTGGCTCTGAGAGACAGGGAAGGGATGAGCCAGTGAGATGGCGGCTCTGAGAGGCAGGGAAGGGATGAGCCAGTGAGATGGTGGCTCTGAGAGGCAGGGAAGGGATGAGCCAGTGAGATGGCGGCTCTGAGAGGCAGGGAAGGGATGAGCCAGTGAGATGGTGGCTCTGAGAGACAGGGAAGGGATGAGCCAGTGAGATGTCGGCTCTGAGAGACAGGGAAGGGATGAGCCAGTGAGATGGTGGCTCTGAGAGGCAGGGAAGGGATGAGTCAGTGAGATGGCAGATCTGAGAGACGGGGAAGGGATGAGCCAGTGAGATGGTGGCTCTGAGAGACGGGGAAGGGATGAGCCAGTGAGATGGCGGCTCTGAGAGACAGGGAAGGGATGAGCCAGTGAGATAGCGGCTCTGAGCGGCAGGGAAGGGATGAGCCCTTGAGATGGTGGCTCTGAGAGACAGGGAAAGGATAAGCCAGTCAGTTGGCAGCTCTGAGAGACAAGTAAGGGAGAGCCAATGAGATAGCGGCTTTTAGAGACGGGGAAGGGATGAGCCAGTGAGATGGTGGCTCTGAGAGACAGGGAAAGGGTGAGCAAGTGAGATGGCGGCTCTGAGAGACTGGGTAGAGTTGAGCCAGGGAGATGGCAGCTCTGAGAGGCAGGGAAGGGATGAGGCAGTGAGATGGCGGCTCTGAGAGACAGGGAAGGGATGAGCCAGTGAGATAGTGGCTCTGAGAGACAGGGAAGGGATGAGCCAGTGAGCTGGTGGCTCTGAGAGGCAGGGAAGGGATGAGCCAGTGAGATGGTGGCTCTGAGAGGCAGGGAAGGGATGAGCCAGTGAGATGCTGGCTCTGAGAGGCAGGGAAGGGATGAGCCAGGGAGATGGCGGCTCTGAGAGACAGGGAAGGGATGAGCCAGTGAGATGGCGGCTCTGAGAGACAGGGAAGGGGTGAGCCAGTGAGATGGCAGCTCTGAGAGACAAGTAAGGGATGAGCCAATGAGATAGCGGCTCTTCGAGATGGGGAAGGGATGAGCCGGTGAGATGGAGGCTCTGAGAGGCAGGGAAGGGATGAGCCAGTGATATGGCGGCTCTGAGAGACTAGGAAGGGAGAGCCAGTGAGATGGCGGCTCTAAGAGACAGGAAAGGGATGAGCCAGTGAGATGGCAGCTCTGAGAGACAGGGAAGGGATGAGCCAGTGAGATGGCAGCTCTGAGAGACAGGGAAGGGATGAGCCAGTGAGATGGCGGCTCTGAGAGACAGGGAAGGGATGAGCCAGTGAGATGGCGGCTCTGACAGACAGGGAAGGGATGAGCCAGTGAGATGGCGGCTCTGGGAGACAGGGAAGGGATGAGCCAGTGAGATGGTGGTTTTGAGAGATGTTTTGAGAGATGGGGAAGGGATGAGCCAGTGAGAAGGTGGCTCTGACAGACAGGGAAGGGATGAGCCAGTGAGATGGCGGCTCTGAGAGACAGGGAAAAGATGAGCCAGTGAGATGGCGGCTCTGGGAGACAGGGAAGGGATGAACCAGTGAGAAGGTGGCTCTGACAGACAGGGAAGGGATGAGCCAGTGAGATGGCAGCTCTGAGAGACAGGGATGGGATGAGCCAGTGAGATGGTGGCTCTGAGAGACAGGGAAGGAATGAGCCAGTGAGATTGCGGCTCTGGGAGACAGGGAAGGGATGAGCCAGTGAGATGGTGGTTTTGAGAGATGTTTTGAGAGATGGGGAAGGGATGAGCCAGTGAGATGGTGGTTTTGAGAGATGGGGAAGGGATGAGCCAGTGAGATGGAGGCTCAGAGAGACAGGGAAGGGATGAGTCAGTGAGATGGCAGCTCTGAGAGACAGGGAAGGGATGAGCCAGTGAGATGGCAGCTCTGAGAGACAGGGAAGGAATGAGCCAGTGAGATGGAGGCTCAGAGAGACAGGGAAAGGATGAGTCAGTGAGATGGCAGCTCTGAGAGACAGGGAAGGGATGAGCCAGTGAGATGGCAGCTCTGAGAGACAGGGAAGGGATGAGCCAGTGAGATGGTGGCTCTGAGAGACAGGGAAGGGATGAGCCAGTGAGATGGTGGCTCTGAGAGGTGGGGAAGGGATGAGCCAGTGAGATGGTGGCTCTGAGAGACAGGGAAGGGATGAGCTAGTGAGATGGAGGCTCTGAGAGGCAGGGAAGGGATGAGTCAGTGAGATGGCAGCTCTGAGAGACAGGGAAGGGATGACCCAGTGAGAAGGTGGCTCTGCCAGACAGGGAACGGATGAGCCAGTGAGATGGCGGCTCTGAGAGATGGGGAAGGGATGAGCCAGTGAGATGGTGGTTTTGAGAGATGGGGAAGGGATGAGCCAGTGAGATGGTGGTTTTGAGAGATGGGGAAGGGATGAGCCAGTGAGATGCCGGCTCTGAGAGACAGGGAAGGAATGAGCCAGTGAGATGGCGGCTCTGGGAGACAGGGAAGGGTGAGCCAGTGAGTTGGAGGCTCTGAGAGGCAGGGAAGAGATGAGTCAGTGAGATGGCGGCTCTGAGAGACGGGGAAGGATGAGCCAGTAAGATGGCGGCTCTGAGAGATGGGGAAGGGATGAGCCAGTGAGATGGTGGCTCTGAGAGATTGGGAAGGGATGAGCCAGTGAGATGGTGGCTCTGAGAGACAGGGAATGGATGAGAAAGTGAGATGACGGCTCTGAGAGACAGGGAAGGGATGAGCCAGAGCCTTAATTTGAACTGATCCTGTAATCTTACATTTCTTCAATATGTTCCTAACTGTGGAAACAGACAGCTGAGATCTTTGAGACAGCTTTCTGTATCATTCCCCTAAACCATGATGGTGAACAATCTTTGTCTTCAGGTCATTGGAGAGTTGGTTTGGGACGCCCATGTTGCTACTCTTCAGAGAAAATTAAAAGAGGAAGGAAACTTACAATTGACCCCCTTTAATACTCTTTCTCATAATTGGATTCACCTGTGTATGTAGGTCAGGGGTCACTGAGCTTTCCAAGCCAATTTGAAATCCAATAATTAGTTCTAAAGGTTTTGGAATCAATAAAATGACAACTGTGTCCAAATGTATGCACCTGCCTAATTTTAATTTAAACAATTATTTTGCACTTTCTGTAAATCCAATAAACTTCATTTCACTTCTCAAATATCACTGTGTGTGTCTCCTATATGATATATTTAACTGACATTTTTTATCATAACGTCCAATGATTTATACATGAAAATCATGATGATTAACAAGGTTGGCCAAATTTTCCCATCCCATTGTTTTAGCCTCTTAAAACAGCCTATTGAGTTTAATTTAATTCTTAAAACTTTCAAGGCAAATTCATGGGACCATCTGAAGTTTAAGGAAATTTTTGCAAGAACACCAGAGGTGTTCTGACTCATCCCTTATAATGGTAATTAGTGGAGGTCAAGGATCAGCCAAAGAACATTAACTTGAATGCAGGGATGAGCTCCAGGTGAAGGAGGAAGCATAGTAGTCACATGATGCAGCTTGAAACGCAGCTTGAGATGTGACTTGGGATGCATTAAAGAAGACAGAGGCCAGGTATGTTAACCCCCCTCACCCGCCCCATCAAGTAAACTAATTATCTGGATGAAATCTGAATGAAACTCATTCGGATTTCATCCGGGGCTCATCCCTGCTTGAATGAGGCCATTTTTATGTAACGTGACTATGGTAGAAGTGGAAAAGGGTGGAGCAGCATGATCTACAGGGAGTGCAGACTTATTAGGCAAGTTGTATTTTTGAGGAATCATTTTATTATTGAACAACAACCATGTTCTCAATGAACCCAAAAAACTAATTACTATCAAAGCTGAATATTTTTGAATGTAGTTTTTAGTTTGTTTTTAGTTTTAGCTATTTTAGGGGGATATCTGTGTGTGCAGGTGACTATTACTGTGCATAATTATTAGGCAACTTAACAAAAAAAAAATATACCCATTTCAATTATTTATTTTTACCAGTGAAACCAATATAACATCTCAACATTCACAAATATACATTTCTGACATTCAAAAACAAAACAAAAACAAATCAGTGACCAATATAGCCACCTTTCTTTGCAAGGACTCTCAAAAGCCTGCCATCCATGGATTCTGTCAGTGTTTTGATCTGTTCACCATCAACATTGCGTGCAGCAGCAACCACAGCCTCCCAGACACTGTTCAGAGAGGTGTACTGTTTTCCCTCCTTGTAAATCCTACATTTTATGATGGACCACAGGTTCTCAATGGGGTTCAGATCAGGTGAAGAAGGAGGCCATATCATTAGTTTTTCTTATTTTATACCCTTTCTTGCCAGCCATGCTGTGGAGTACTTGGACACGTGTGATGGAGCATTGTCCTGCATGAAAATCATGTTTTTCTTGAAGGATGCAGACTTCTTCCTGTACCACTGTTTGAAGAAGGTGTCTTCCAGAAACTGGCAGTAGGACTGGGAGTTGAGCTTGACTCCATCCTCAACCCGAAAAGGCCCCACAAGCTCATCTTTGATGATACCAGCCCAAACCAGTACTCCACCTCCACCTTGCTGGCGTCTGAGTCGGACTGGAGCTCTCTGCCCTTTACCAATCCAGCCACGGGCCCATCCATCTGGCCCATCAAGACTCACTCTCATTTCATCAGTCCATAAAACCTTAGAAAAATCAGACTTGAGATATTTCTTGGCCCAGTCTTGACGTTTCAGCTCGTGTGTCTTGTTCAGTGGTGGTCGTCTTTCAGCCTTTCTTACCTTGGCCATGTCTCTGAGTATTGCACACCTTGTGCTTTTGGGCACTTCAGTGATGTTGCAGCTCTGAAATATGGCCAAACAGGTGGCATCTTGGCAGCTGCACGCTTGACTTTTCTCATTTCGTGGGCAGTTATTTTGCGCCTTGGTTTTTCCACACGCTTCTTGCGACCCTGTTGACTATTTTGAATGAAACGCTTCATTGTTCGATGATCACGCTTCAGAAGCTTTGCAATTTTAAGAGTGCTGCATTCCTCTGCAAGATATCAATGGCCTCAATTCACTAAGCTTATCTCCTGTCTTTAATAACGTTTCTAGAGTTATCACCATGGTGACGAGGCATGTAGTATTCAGGAAATATTTTACCTCAGGCAAACCTAAAGTTAACTCTTCTGTCTTTAAAATAACTCCAGAATTCTTAAGTTAAAGACAGGCTGTTAATTAACTGTGTGTGAAAATAACTACAGAGGAGGTAAATTAACCGCTTGCCGCCCGCGTCACGCCAGTAGGCGTGGCCGCAGCGGCAGCCCCAGGACCAGCTAACGGCAATTGGCGGAAAGTCCTGGGGCAGCAGTTTACGGGAGATCGTGCGCACGGTGCGCGCGCATCTCCCGCTTGGTGGGCGGAGCTGAGCTCCGCCTTCAGTCTCCGAGCGGCGATCGCCGCTCGGGAGATTGTTACACAGCAAAACCGCCGTGTATTTACATGTGCAGCGCTGCGATCAGCAGCAGCGCTGCACTGGGGACAGTTGTGTGACACGGCTGTCCCCCTGGGGGACAAGAGAGTGATTGGCTTTCATAGGCCGAAGCCTATGACAGCCGATCGCCATAATTGGCCGGCTGGGGGGAGGGAGGGGATTTAGAAAAAAAAAAAAAAGAAAATGGCAAAAAATATTAAAAAAAACAAACAAACAAATATTTATAAAAAAAAAATAAACACAGGGGGGGGGGGGCGATCAGACCTCACCAACAGAAAGCTCTGTTGGTGGGGAGAAAAGGGGGGGGGGATCACTTGTGTGCAGAAGTATACGGCCTTGCAGCTTGGCCTTAAAGCTGCAGTGGCCAATTAAGGTAAAATTAGGCTGGTCACTAGGGGGGTTTACCACCATGGTCCTCAAGAGGTTAACTACAGAGGAGGTAAATTAACCACCCTGGCGTTCTATTGAGATCGCCAGGGCGGCTGCGGGAGGGTTTTTTTTAAATTAAAAAAAAAACTATTTCATGCAGCCAACTAAAAGTTGGCTGCATGAAAGCCCACTAGAGGGCGCTCCTGGAGCATAATTCCGATCGCCTCCGGCGATCAGAATTAACAAGGAAGGCTGCAATGAGCAGCCTTCCTTGTTTGGCTTTCCTCGTCGCCATGGCGATGAGCGGAGTGACGTCATGGACGTCAGCCGACGTCCTGACGTCAGCCGCCTCCGATCCAGCCCTTAGCGCTGGCCGGAACTATTTGTTCCGGCTGCACAGGGCTCGGGCGGCTGGGGGGACCCTCTTTCGCCGCTGCTCGTGGCGGATTGGGCAGCACACGCGGCTGGCAAAGTGCTTTTTATTTGATTCAAATCGGCCCAGCAGGGCCTGAGCGGCACCCTCTGGCGGTAATGGACGAGCTGAGCTCGTCCATACCGCTAAGGTGGTTAACTACAGAGGAGGTAAATTAACTACAGAGGAGGTAACTTAAGGAATGAAGAGATAAGATAGCTCTCTCACTGCGTGGTGGTATGTTTTCTCTTGCCCTATTATCTCCAGCATGATCTTAGTTATTTGAGGCCATTGACTATCATTCATAAAGCATTACCGCATGCGGTAATGCAGAAAACAGCTGACTTTACCGAGCACTTAGCAAAATGTCAATTTATAAAAGCTGTTACCGCATAAAAAGCTGAAATTCCCGAGCAGTGAGGTAAATTGCCGCCTTATGCGGTTATTAACTCAACACATGTCAGTGAATGTCAATTCATAAAGATTAGAGCAGGCGGTAATGGCATGGAGAATACCACCTGCTCTAAAGAGGTAATAAGAGAGCGATAACAGCAAAGTTAATGGAGACAGATCTCCCAAGCAGCAGCTGAGCGATCCGAACAAACAAGGCTTACCATAAATACCCCAGGCTGTGTTTTTAACCTATTGGGTACCTGTTTTCAAATGTATTTCACATCAGAAAGCCTGCATATGTAAAGTTTCTTGAAGTTCTTCTAAGCTGTGACAATTAGATAGATTGTTTAGAAAGACTTATAGACAGATTCAGAGCAGATTCCGGGTAAGGAGAGGCAGTATAACAAAAAATGCACATCTAAAGTTGGGGGTGCCTCTTTTACAGAGAACAGGAATGTAACAATTTTGTAACAATGTTACCGACAGCTGGGCTTTGGGAAAATACTGCATTTCTATCGCAGCTGTGAAAATGTTAATGAATTAGCACACAGAAGTCTAAAATACCGAATGCAGTATTTTTCCACCCAGATTTTTTTTACCGCACATGCTTTTATGAATGATAGCCAATGGCTTCAATTCTGGTAGGCTTATCACTGAAATACCACACATTTTACCCCACTTTATGCATTTATCACACGTTTTACTGCATGTTTTACCACATGTTCAGAAATGCAGAAAAGTCTTTCAGAATTGCTAAAAAATTGAGGAAAATACCACATGAGGTATTTTACCATCGAAAAAATATTTACCTCACATAGCTATTAGAATTGAGGCCATTTTTTTTCAGTATTCACTAAGCACCAGCAAGTTATTTCTAACTTGAAGTGAAAATCGAAGTCCAAGTTACACGTATTGGCTATCATTCATAAAAGTGTGGTCAGTAACAAAAATCTGTGCGGGAAAATACCGCTTTCGGTATTTTAGACTGGGTGGTCATTCATAAAAATGTTGCCAGTTGCGATATAAGTGTGGTGATTTGCCGAAAAAGGCTGCTGGTAGGCTGGCGGTAGGCTTGCGGAAACAGAGAAGCTGCCTGAGTCCCTCCGTGCGCTGCTCTCTCTGCTGCTGCTTGGGAGGTCTGTCTCCATTAACTGAAATGTATTCCGCATGCTTATCGCTACTTCCAAGGGAGCGGTATTCCCCGTCCGCATACCGCTTGCTCTAATGTTTATTAATTGACATTTTGTTAAATTTTTTAAGATAATCACCGCACAAGGCAGTAATTTATCGCTCTGCTCGGGAATGTCAGATTTTCATGCGGAAACAGCCTTTATGAATACACATTTTGCTAAGTGGTCGGTAAAGTAAGCTGTTTTCAGCATTTCCGCATGCGGAAATGCTTTATGAATGATAGCCATTGTCAGGTATGTTGACGCACCAAGCCATGTTAGGACACTTGCTTTAAACAAATTATTGTAAATTCCTTCTGTTTTTAGAGGGCAAATCACACTTAGCTTTGCTTTTTGGTAGGAGAGTTTTTCTGTCTCTTTTAGTCCCCTATACTTTCCTAGTGGATCTGGGTCACCCCGAGCTGCTTGGTTACTGTGATGTAAGTGAAAAAAAGCTGACCCTAGACTACAATAAACATATAACTATGGTAGGGACTGGATTGTAAGCTCCTCCGAGGGACAGTTAGAGACAAGACTATATATACTCTGTAAAATACTGTGGAAGATGTCGGCGCTATATAAATGCTTAATAATACTAGTACAAAATGCACAGCCTGCAAAATAAATATAGACGTGTTTCTAAATCTAGTTGCTTACACTCCAAGCATTATCCACTATAAGGTAGAAAACGCAGGGTCGGTTCTCTCATGAAGCAAGGTGAAATATTTGCATCAGGCACAGAGATTACAGGGGCAGCATTTCTGCACTGTGTTTACACTAACAGCATGCAGTCAGAGTAGGAGGAGAAGCGAAACTCACAGACTCACAGCCAGCCAGTGTGCTATTGTGTCGAGCTGCAGCATGTCATGTGAGAACGTTAAATGAAGCAGAGTAAATTGTCGGGTGCTGTGTGATCATTCCTACTGGGGGGGGGGGGGGGGCGTATTCTCACACATTTGTCTCAGGCAGCAAAAAGTCAAGAACTGGCCCTGAGAAATACGCTAGTCTTAATGAACTCCATTCATGTTGAGCCTCATTTTCTTCATATATTGATTGTGACTCACCTGCAATTTTAAAATACATCAGACATTTTTCATCTTCCATCCCACAAAACATCATTCATTTTAGAAAAACAAAGAATAAGAAGCACCAGATCATCAGTCATTTCAGCAGGCTATGAAATACTATATGCACAGGGAACCCAGCATACGGGGCCTATTTGCATTAGCTGGTTAACGTCAATCGTATTTAAAGCCAGTGTGACAGACAGTATGTTATTCTGCAGATCAAGAGGAAGACACAGCTGAGGAAATGTCTCCGCAGGGAATCATTATAATTCTTGCCAGTTTAATGGAAGGAGTTATTTCAATGACTTTTAATGCATGTATCATTGTTATTTATAGTAAAAGCATCAAGGCCAGCTCTAAACGGAAGTTATCTGAAGTAATACAGCTGGTTATGGGGCTGCTGAACATTTCCACAACTTGTTCAAACACAGCTCAGATTCTACTTGGTGTTTTTTGGCCCCTCGTCATATATAATAGGTGGGTTTTTTCAAATCTTGCCTACGTACAACTGTTCCACACGTGCTTTAACTTCTGGCTTACAGCCTGTCTGTGTATGCATTACTGTACTAGCATCGCCAGCTTCAGGAACCGGATCTTCATCTGGATGAAAAGGGCTTTCTTGTCTTACCTGCCCCACCTACTTCTTTTTTCAGGACTTGGAACGTGTGTGATGACATTTCCCCTGGTCTTCACTTTTCAGATCATACCTCAGCAGTTGCATGCAGGGAACAGCACCACCGTAGATTCATTAGTATCTTACAATGTTTGTCAACAGGTGGTTTTGATAATGTTTGGTTGTGTCTTGCCTTTTGCCTTCACGTGTTTCTCAGTAATAGCCACAGCGTCCTCACTGGTGATACACATTCAGAGAATGAAACAAAACAAACTCACCCAACCTATACTAGAAGTTCACCTAAACGCTCTGAGAACAATGTTTTTGTTCCTCATCTTGTCTGTGTTATATCTTACAGCAGAGGCCATGGTATATGCACAACACACACTTGATAATCCTATCATATTTATTGGCTGGTTGATGATTACAATCTTTCCAATAGCTGAAGCTCTAATTATTATCCAGGCCAGCCCAAAGCTCTGGAAGACCCTACTGAGAAAATTCAGGAGTTTAGTGGGGAACGAGACTTAAGCTTGGTGGATCAAACTCAGCCAGGGAGGTTGATACAGACTGGGTAAACAGGGAATACTATTTGGAAGGATGCGGGGTTCAGTAGACCACTAAAAGGCAAGGTAATAATAGGGGGGCTAGATGGCCAGGAAATACTATTGGCAGGGTGTCCACTAGATGACCAGGGAATACTATTAAGGCCTGGGACCACTAAATGACCAGGGAATACTATTGGGGGGTGATGGGGGTCAATAAGAACGCCAGGCATTACTATTGTGGGCATGGGGGACCGTTAGATGACCAGGGAATACTATTTGAGGAACCACTAGATGCTATGGGGGACCACTAGATAACCAGGTAATACTATGGGAGAACCACTAGGCTAACAGGGGATACTCTGGCATCAGGGCAGCGTGCCTAGGATCAGGTCAGCTGGCCTGCCCAGCAGCAAGCCATACCAGCCAGTATTTAAGCCAGGTTAGACAGCACAGCATGCAAGCCATTGGGGGTAACTAGACTTAATAGGGCCCCCTGCAAAAATGATAGTATGGGTCCCCCTTGGTCCCCAAACCACATGCGGGTCACATGATCGGGAGCTGGTGAATGGCAGCAGAGAGTATTCTGCTGGAATTGCACATGCTCCTGCAGAAGGTTTTTGTGAGCAAACAGGAAGGGTTTTTTTGGTTAATTGGCTGCACTTGTGGTTGGGGAGAGGGAGGAGGAGGGCTCCCCAAAGCCTCTGGGCCCCCTTGTGATGGCAGGGGTCGCAGGGGTGATTGCTACACCCATGCAAGCCAGGCATCTCTGCCTGGTTATTTCTATGGGACACTGTGTAGTGATGTGATATGCTGCATTTTATTTTATTTCTTTATTTATTCTTTTTTGGGGAGGTGGGGAGAGGCATTATTTTTTTGTATTAATGGAGAAGGGGCTTCATGCAACATTTTTATGGCCAGGCCCATTTACACAAGTTCATTTAAATTTGGTTCCACCAATGACCACAATTACATTCTGGTGCATGGCCATGTCCATTTTCTGCAGGCAAAGGTGCTCTGGATCTTTTAGGATCCTAGCAACACTCCTGACTTTAGGTAATAATATTAATTATGATAATAATAGTGTATTGTACTATTAGATTTCTACCGTCTATACTTTATCTTTTGACAGACGGGAATTCCGGACCTGTACCGGCATGTGCAGCGGCAGGTCACCCAATCTCTGGCACAAAGTGTTGGTGTTAATGTTCATCTGACTACAGACACCTGGGCCCATATGCAATTCACATTTTCACCTGAGTTTTCTCCTAGGTGATATTTTCGCAACTTGTAAATAAAATGCCTTTTAAACCACCAGCAAGCAAATAAATACTCAACATAATTTTGACAGTACTTTTTCACCTCCTTTTTGTTACTTTTCCATTGCTAAGTGCTAAAAAGTTATTTTAAATCAAAAATGAAAAATTATCTCCTAGGAGAAAACTCAGGAGAAAAAGTTAATTGCATATAGGCCTTAGTCTTTAAAGCACAGACAGAGAAGGTACTTTACCATATTTTCCACCTTATAAGATGCACTTTTTCGTCTCCAAAAGTTGGGGAGAAATAGAAGAGAGATCAAGAAATAATTGATAATCTCCATGTAATTTGTGCACATTAGCCCATATGCAATTCACTTTTTCACCCGAGTTTTCTCCTAGGTGATAATTTTAAACTTGCCAATAAAATTTCTTTTAAGCCGCCAGCAAGCAAGAAAATACTCAAAATAATTTTAATAATACTTTCTCGCCTACTTTTTGGTACTTTTTAAGTTGAAAAGTGCTGGAAAGTTATTTTAAATTGAAGATGAAAAATTATCTCCTAGGAGAAAACTCAGGTGAAAAAGGGAATTGCATATGGCCCATTGTTTGATCCACAATCAGCCTGCATGTAATCATCTTACTACTGGCAGACATGAAAAAAAAAAAACCAGACAGCACCAACTGCCATTATTTATAACCATGCGATAGGCTAAAAGGATGGAGTTTTTTTGTTTGTTTTTTATAGATATAAATATGCACGGAGAGAGATACTTGGCAGTTGGTTGCTTGGCAATTGGAAACAGCAATTATTCCTCACAATGCAACAAAGTTCAAACTATCAGGACCTAGGTTGTGACATCACATTGTAGGAGGAGTTTAACCACAATAATAGCAGTCATACAGATCCCCCTGATGATCTAAATGAGAAAAAGTAAATATTTCTCATGGGAAGGGGGGTAATAACAGTTACTCATTGGGATGAAGTTCAATCCTTGGTTACAGTTCCTCTTTCAAAAGAGACTCTGAAGCCTCTTAAAATTCCACTTTTTATTTAACAATCCCCTTCTACACTATCACCCCATGTAAAACGCTGCTATCCTGTGGCAGAATGCTGTTTTTAACCGTCCCAAATCCCCGGGGCAATGTTGGGGGAACACTTCCTTGTAGAGGCAGAGCTTAGCTCTGTAGCTCTGCCTCTACTCACATCAATTGCCGCTGATAGACGCCTCTCCCCACCCCTCTCAGCCTTCTTTCACTGCTCCAGAACCGCTGGAATGCAATGATGTGTCAGCTTGTTAATATGTACAGAGCCATAATAATCCAACATGCATACAGACTGTTTCGGATTGTTTGATCCTCATCAGTGCATGGCATGGATTAATTTGGCTCTATGGAGTAGGGCTTGTAAATCCGAGAGGCACAGACTAGCCAGCAAGCTCATGGTGACCCAGAACTCATTGGAGTGTGTAAGGGACTACAATGGTCCTAAAAGCCCCCTTACTAAGATGTTAAGAAAAACAAAAGTTTCCTTTCCTAAAACAGAAAGAATTTGCGATAAGTCAGGTTGGAGTGAGCTCAAGATGTCTCCCAGGCACCACTGCTGAATATATGCAAATTAACCATTGTACCCTTAGAAGCTAAACACACCTCCAGAACCGCTGGAATGCAATGATGTGTCAGCTTGTTAATATGTACAGAGCCATAATAATCCAACATGCATACAGACTGTTTCGGATTGTTTGATCCTCATCAGTGCATGGCATGGATTAATTTGGCTCTATGGAGTAGGGCTTGTAAATCCGAGAGGCACAGACTAACCAGCAAGCTCATGGTGACCCAGAACTCATTGGAGTGTGTAAGGGACTACAATGGTCCTAAAAGCCCCCTTACTAAGATGTTAAGAAAAACAAAAGTTTCCTTTCCTAAAACAGAAAGAATTTGCGATAATTCAGGTTGGAGTGAGCTTGAGATGTCTCCCAGGCACCACTGCTGAATATATGCAAATTAACCATTGTACCCTTAGAAGCTAAACACACCTCCAGAACCGCTGGAATGCAATGATGTGTCAGCTTGTTAATATGTACAGAGCCATAATAATCCAACATGCATACAGACTGTTTCGGATTGTTTGATCCTCATCAGTGCATGGCATGGATTAATTTGGCTCTATGGAGTAGGGCTTGTAAATCCGAGAGGCACAGACTAGCCAGCAAGCTCATGGTGACCCAGAACTCATTGGAGTGTGTAAGGGACTACAATGGTCCTAAAAGCCCCCTTACTAAGATGTTAAGAAAAACAAAAGTTTCCTTTCCTAAAACAGAAAGAATTTGCGATAATTCAGGTTGGAGTGAGCTCAAGATGTCTCCCAGGCACCACTGCTGAATATATGCAAATTAACCATTGTACCCTTAGAAGCTAAACACACCTCCAGAACCGCTGGAATGCAATGATCTGTCAGCTTGTTAATATGTACAGAGCCATAATAATCCAACATGCATACAGACTGTTTCGGATTGTTTGATCCTCATCAGTGCATGGCATGGATTAATTTGGCTCTATGGAGTAGGGCTTGTAAATCCGAGAGGCACAGACTAACCAGCAAGCTCATGGTGACCCAGAACTCATTGGAGTGTGTAAGGGACTACAATGGTCCTAAAAGCCCCCTTACTAAGATGTTAAGAAAAACAAAAGTTTTCTTTCCTAAAACAGAAAGAATTTGCGATAATTCAGGTTGGAGTGAGCTTGAGATGTCTCCCAGGCACCACTGCTGAATATATGCAAATTAACCATTGTACCCTTAGAAGCTAAACACACCTCCAGAACCGCTGGAATGCAATGATGTGTCAGCTTGTTAATATGTACAGAGCCATAATAATCCAACATGCATACAGACTGTTTCGGATTGTTTGATCCTCATCAGTGCATGGCATGGATTAATTTGGCTCTATGGAGTAGGGCTTGTAAATCCGAGAGGCACAGACTAATCAGCAGGCTCATGGTGACCCAGAACTCATTGGAGTGTGTAAGGGACTACAATGGTCCTAAAAGCCCCCTTACTAAGATGTTAAGAAAAACAAAAGTTTCCTTTCCTAAAACAGAAAGAATTCTGGTTCTGGAGGTGTGTTTAGCTTCTAAGGGTACAATGGTTAATTTGCATATATTCAGCAGTGGTGCCTGGGAGACATCTTGAGCTCACTCCAACCTGAATTATCGCAAATTCTTTCTGTTTTAGGAAAGGAAACTTTTGTTTTTCTTAACATCTTAGTAAGGGGGCTTTTAGGACCATTGTAGTCCCTTACACACTCCAATGAGTTCTGGGTCACCATGAGCTTGCTGGTTAGTCTGTGCTTCTTTCACTGCAAGAGGGGGGGGGGGGGAGGAGAGGCGGCGATCTGCGGTGATTGATGCTAATAGAGGCAGGGCTACAGTGCTAAGCTCTGCCTCCCCGGGCAGCAAAATCCACAACCAGGAAAGTCATTGATTTTTGCCCCGGTATTTGGGGGGGTTAAATACAGCATTCTACCGCGGGATAGTGGTGTTTAACATGGGGTGATAGTGTAGAAGGGGATTGTTAAATAAAAAGTAGAATTTTAAGAAGCTTCAGAGTCTCTTTAAAGGTGGCCACACACCATACAATTTTTTAAATATCTGTTCAATTTAAGAATTGCAATCAATTTTTCTGACTGATTGTAACATTTCAAAAATATGACCAATGTACCACACACCTATGTTAATTTTTTTCCTCAATTATGATAAAAATGATTGGAAACTCAGAGAAAATTGCTAGGGTGCGTATATTAATAAATTAACAATCCAACACACACCATACAATCTTTAGTAGAAATTGAAGAGAAATATCTGGCATTCCGGATCGATTTAAATCGAAAAAAAACGTGAAATCCGATCGGATTTTTCAGTCGAATGAAAAAAAGCTTTCGATTTTTTCGAGAGATCCGATCGTTTTTATCGAATTACTGTAAAATCGGATCATTTTATTGTATCGTGTGTGGCCACCTTAAGGCGGGCACCTTTTCCAGATGTACAAGTCTAATACCAGCTTCTCAAGTCTACTTAATTGATTTAGACATGAATGACTATGTTGAGTTATTTTGATGGGATGCTGACTACTTTATGTTATAATTTAAGTAGGCCTCAGTTATTTGGACTGAGTTAGTCAAAAAGGCTTGATGAGCAGACCTGTCCTTTAAGGGGATATTCTCTGTAGAGAGAAAATCTGCAGTTCTGTCAGCAGAACTAGAACATACCAAGAAGCTGTTCTGAACAAGGCCGCAGGTCTCCCTGACCTGGACATGGAACAATAAACATCAGCCATGTTTTGTAAATATCCACATTCCTGCATGTATGTCAAATGCCTCATTGATTATTAATCGAGTAGGCGGGTATGATGACACCACGAGTGGGTCCACTAATAGACTGATATAGGGGGTGGCGAAGATGATGTCATATTTAACTCTTTCCTAGTCGGTATTAAATCTGGAGCGAGCAATGGAGAATTCACTTCTTCTGCTTCTTCCTTCCGCACTAGCTCGCAAGGCCGACTGGGACCTCTAAGCATGTTCTTCCCTTATGTAATCTGATCTAATGTCTGCTGTACATAGGTAGTTTAGTGGAACGTAGGTTAGCAAGAAGTGCCTGAGTGACTTCAGTAGGGAGTCTAATCACGAGCTTGTAACGCAACATGAAGATTGGCATGGCTAGGATATGATGAATGTATCTATCTGTATTTCTGTAGTCCTGAATAAATAACGTAAACATTGAAGAAGCCTGAGAAAGTCTATCTACTGTTTGCTGTGTGGAGAGTCAAGTGATCTCACAGTCTGTGAGACGATGGTGTCGAAGCAAGGTGATAAGAACAGTTTATAACAGTGGTGCTGAAATCCTTCCCTGCCTAGCAATACAGGCAGACGGGGCCGGGGCCGAAGAAAGTGGTTTCAAGATATTCCACAGCAAAACAAGCAGAATAGACGGACACGGACTGTAAAGCTTATCAAGCTGATACTGATAAGCTGGTGTGAGTGTGTGGGAGCCGAGCACACACGGGCTGAAATTCGAGGGAACCAGCGGCGAAACTCGTGGATGTTAAACTTTGACTGTAAGTGCACGCAGTCATAGCCTAAACCGGATCACAGGTGACTGGAAGGCTCCGAGGCCGGCTGGCAGCTGCCGCTGGAGATCGATCCGCTGAGCCAGTGTGGGTACACAGAGATGACGCTCAGTAATTCCAGGGATGATCCACTCAGTTTCGTGGAGTTGCCAAAAGCTGGTCGAATTAGCAGGCGTACGAAGTCCTCTGCTCAGGCAAGTTTGATTTACGTTGTATTTGGTGTTATAACAAGGAGAGGATAATGTGTTAATGTGTACATTCTGTGTTAATTGCAGTGTGGAGGCTGCGGGCTTCTCATCTCTCCTGTGCGTGAAGGGAGGGGTGAGGAGAGGTGCAGCTCCGATGTAAATAAAGAATGTGTTTTCAGAGTTTATGCGCTTTGATTGTTTCTTAGGATTCGATGTTCCTGTGTGGCAGATGTTTTGTTTTCTCTTTCTCTGGGTTTTGTTTTGTTTTTCTCTCCCTGTCCAGAGACTGGGCAGGATGATAGATAAGGGGGGGAGGGTCCCCCGCGGCAGAGGGAAACCATCAGTGTTAGTGGTGGACAGGGGAGAGAGGTAGCAGAGTAGACAGGAGAGAACAGTTGTAGAACTTAGAAGTAAGTTTTTTCTCGGTGAGCTGCAATGGGGTGAGAGCTTCCAAAGGTGAAGTGAGCTTCCAAAGGTGAAGTCCGCGGGAGCATATTTTAAACAAGTAAGTACTGGGGATAGTACTGAGGTAGGGGGGTGAAGTTTAACTCCAATCTACCAATAAGAGTAAACAGAGTTCATGAGAACCATAAAACAACGAGATCAATTACGGTATATATTGATCATTTTAAAGGGTAAAGAGTACAAGCCGCAGGGCGAATCCCAAATCATTAATAAGAATTGATTTGTTTGTATTTCGATTTCAGGTGTTTGGCAATATGGAATGGAGACAGCTGCAGTGCTGGCAGCAAGGATGGAGATATCAGTCGGATAAGCGAAAGGTTCCAGATGCCAATCTAAGCTTGGAGGAACACGAGATTCCTGAAATCGTAAAGAGACTAAAACACGAGATTCCTGAAATTGGAAAGAGACTAAAACACGAGATTTCGGAGATCGGAAAGAGACTAACAAAACTGTCTGAGCAAAGCATAATGCAAAGTGCTAATGTTTTTCTTTCCCAAGGTGGTGCTTTTATAATGAAGAGTACCGTGCTGATGGTGATCCTAGGTTGCCATTCCGTCCTAGGAGAACAAAGAGAGGACATTCTCATGTATAATAAGGGGTTAATGAGAATGCAAGGCCCAAGCATGTTAATGTTGGGTGACAAAGGTACTGATCCTTTCACACCTCCCTCTGATTGGCACAGATGGACCAAGCAGGGATGGAGGGAAAGAGCACTTGTGCCAGGAGAAAACAAATTTCATGGCACAATGTGGGTGAAAGGTCTGAAGGGTCAGGTGTGCGGGCAGTGGGGATTGAATGGCAGTGTAAATCTGCTATTTAATACCACACTCCCAGAATCAACGCACCAATCCAAAGGTTTGTTAAAAGGTACATTGCAGTACAATGGGTACGTGCAAAAGGTGGAGTGTGTGATTCAGGGGTACCTTGTCTTGGTTGTGCAGAGTGAGATGGTTCCAGATTGGAGAGGAACGAGTAGGAGGCGTCAATTCTCCTGCCGGAGAGACGCGGGGGACAACATCAAACTCTGGAGCTAACAACAGAGAGTGCCTCTGAAACAACTTTACACACGTAAAGGCTGGAAAGCCGAGGGTGGGTGGTTCTCGAAACAAGAAGTAAAAATCGAGATCAAGCCACATTTCCAGGTGACAAAGATGGTGGGGAGAGCGGTCCCAGGGGAGGGAAAGCCCACACAGGGAACCCCATTCACACCACACGGGTCACAACAGGGGACGATATTACACAGTCCATATGCAACAGCTTATCCTCATGATAGTTGGGTAAGTGAAGAGGTACTCTTAATCGAACGATTGCAGAGAGTACAATCTTCCCGACCTCAGGTACATAGTGTGCCTCAGGAGATAAGGGGGAAGAGGTCCAATCAGGACAGCTGGGGACATATTTTGTCAGCGAGAGATTGGACAAGGGGAGGTATATTAATTTTTCTGGGGAAGGATCTTTTGCATGGCAGCTTCGAGATGTTTGGGTGAACAAATGGAAACGGTGCAACATTCCTTTAGGCACCGCCACTTCCTTAGTTCCCACCTCAACCCGGGTCTTACACCAGGACCTGAGAGGTCAACCTTTTTTGGTGCTAGACGGGGAGGTGAAGCAAGTAGAGTTGTCCTCATGCGGGCAATTCTTGCAGAAGTACCTGCGTTGGCCGGGGCAAGTCAAAATTGAGCCTGCAGGCTCAATAACGCAGAATGCGAGGCTACCATTCAAAAGATCCACCCTGAAGCCCAACCGATAGTTCCGGTGGCTGAAGGAAAGGTTTGGTTTTTTAACATAAGTTCTAATGATACATTCAAGGTATATTCTCATAATTGTTCCGATAAGGGGAAGTTTCCAAGGGGAACATATTGTGGGAGCGGAGATCCCATATGGATCCAGTCATCCAGGTTGGATGACGTTGTTTCTCAAATTGTTAAGAGAACTCTAAAGTGCAAAGTTTCACGGGTAGTTCCCGTCCTGAAAGAGAACATGACATGGGACAAAGGGGAACAGGTTTTGATCCAAGACGACCACATTTTGTTACAAAGGTTAAACAAACAGTACACTAAGTTAGAGGTAAGATTTCACCATGATACAGGTGATCTTCACGAGGTAGAATACAAAAATGAGCAGGTGAGTTCCAGTCTGACCTGGTGGACAAAGGTTCCGGTGATGTTCCAGGGACACTCGGACTGGGCCTCTGCGGTTCCAAAGTTCTTTCTACACCCACTGGTCGTCTGGATGGGGATGACAACTTTAGGCATCATTATCCAGGTGAGGTTGCGTGTTAAAATTACGTAAAACAAATTAACCTGGTTTAGAGATTGGTGCCTCATAAACAATCTCCTGAACCAATAGTTTAAATTAAGGGATATACAGGGTTACGGGTATAGGTTTAGTAGTACCTGGGATGGAGCTGATTGTATAAAGGCGCTCTTTTAGAAGGCACCTGGCACTGCTCCGTTTTGTAACAAACAAACAAGTTTCACTTTTCTGTGGTCATGCAAGTTTGTGAGTGATACGCAAGTGACGCAAATGCTGAGCATGTGGTATTGAGGGACTTAGAAGTAGGGCCTCCCCAGAGAGCCTGGTTACAGGAAGACCAAGAGGTCTTGCTCTCTCTCTTCCAGGGGTAACCGCCTAGAGCACAGAAGTTGTGTGAGCACGAACATCGAAAAGTGAAATCTAAAGAAAAGAAACCAGGTATGGGTTAGGTTCAGAAGTGGGGATCTGCGGATCAAGCCTTTTTAGGGGGGATTGTTATAATTTAAGTAGGCCTCAGTTATTTGGACTGAGTTAGTCAAAAAGGCTTGATGAGCAGACCTGACCTTTAAGGGGATTTTCTCTGTAGAGAGAAAATCTGCAGTTCTGTCAGCAGAACTAGAACATACCAAGAAGCTGTTCTGAACAAGGCCGCAGGTCTCCCTGACCTGGACATGGAACAATAAACATCAGCCATGTTTTGTAAATATCCACATTCCTGCATGTATGTCAAATGCCTCATTGATTATTAATCGAGTAGGCGGGTATGATGACACCACGAGTGGGTCCACCAATAGACTGATATAGGGGGTGGCGAAGATGATGTCATATTTAACTCTTTCCTAGTCGGTATTAAATCTGGAGCGAGCAATGGAGAATTCACTTCTTCTGCTTCTTCCTTCCGCACTAGCTCGCAAGGCCGACTGGGACCTCTAAGCATGTTCTTCCCTTATGTAATCTGATCTAATGTCTGCTGTACATAGGTAGTTTAGTGGAACGTAGGTTAGCAAGAAGTGCCTGAGTGACTTCAGTAGGGAGTCTAATCACGAGCTTGTAACGCAACATGAAGATTGGCATGGCTAGGATATGATGAATGTATCTATCTGTATTTCTGTAGTCCTGAATAAATAACGTAAACATTGAAGAAGCCTGAGAAAGTCTATCTACTATTTGCTGTGTGGAGAGTCAAGTGATCTCACAGTCTGTGAGACGATGGTGTCGAAGCAAGGTGATAAGAACAGTTTATAACACTTTACATTGTATCAAAGCGTCATATCTTTAATGCTGTCCCCTAAAAAGATATGATAAAATATTTACAAAATTGTGAGAGCTGTACTCACTGTATTGTAAATGCAAAAGTAAAAAAAAATAAACAAAAAAAAATCTCTGTGAAAGCATAAAATGTCCACATCCTGCAAGATTAATATAAAATAGCTTTTAAAGTGGCACTTAAGTCAACTAAAAAAATGAGTTTTACTCACCTGGGGCTTCCCTCAGCTCCCTGCAGCTGATCGGTGCCCACGTAGATTCGCTCCGATCCTCCTGGACCCGCCGGTGGCCACTTCCGGTTTCGCCGTCACCGGCCATCAGGCTGGGAACGCGAGTGATTCTTCGCGTTCCCAGCCACAATAGCACCCCCTATACTGCTATTGTGGCCTTCCTTGCCGCAATAGCAGTATAGGGGGTGCTATTGTGGCTGGAAATGAGAAGAATCACTCGCGTTCCCAGCCTGTTGGCGGCTGATGGCGAAACCAGAAGTGGTCACCGGCGGGTCCAGGAGGATCGGAGCGAATCTACGTGGGCACCGATCAGCTGCAGGGGGCTGAGGGAAGCCCCAGGTGAGTAAAACTCATTTTTTTTAGTTGACTTAAGGTTTACTTTAAATCTAGATGCTACAATGTCACTTTTAAAGACAGTGGCCTATATGCAATTCACCTTTTCACCTGAGTTTTCTCCTGGGTGATATTTTCACAACTTGTAAATAAAATGCCTTTTAAACCACCAAAAAGCAAACAAATACTCAAAATACAGCAATTGACAGTGCTTTTTCACCTACTTTTTGGTACTTTTTCTATTGTAAAGTGCTAAAAAGTTATTTTAAGTCGAAGTTGAAAAATTATCTTTTAGGAGAAAACTAAGATGAAAAAGTGAATTGCATATGGCCAATATGTCCTCTTTAAGGTGTGCTAAGCTGGTATTATTAATGAACTCCATTCATGCTGAAATCGCACTTCTTTTGTATTTAAATTTCAAATTACCACCCCGTGTTCTTATGTTCAAATAAAGCTAGGTGTGACTCAACTGGGGTTTTCCCCTGGGGTATAAAATCCTTTCACAATGGTACAAAACCCCACATGCTATCCACAAATTCTTCCCTTCCACCGCAGACCAGTACTGGAGATGTGGTAGTGCAGAGGGTTCTTTATTTCACATATTCTGGGAGTGTTTGAGCCTCCAATAATTTTGAAGGCAGGTTCAGGTTCTGAAAGAATAGATTACCACAGAAAAAAATGTCACATTCTCCTTGGAGGTTCTTGCTCCGTGATACTACTTCCTCCATGAAATTATACAAGAAATCACTCGTGATTCACCTAATAAATGCTGCCAGTGCCAGGGAGCTTATTCCAGCCCACTGGAAAGCACCTGACCCTCCCTTGATACCTGAGTGGTTCGGGGGATTGATGTGGTGGCAAACAAGGAGGAACTGGTCCTCTCAGTGCAGGATAGGTTGGAGCGCTATATTATTATGTGGTCAGTCTGGGAGGACTTTAACCACTTCAGCCCACAGGGTTGAGATTTTTTTACATCCGAGCAACTTTCACCTCCCATTCATTTGCCAATAACTTTATCACTACTCATCACAATGAATTGATCTATATCTTGTTTTTTCTGCCACCAATTAGGCTTTCTGTGGGTGATACATTTAGCTGAGAATTAATTTATTCTAAATAAATTTTAACAGGAATATTAAGAAAGAAATGGAAAAAAATCATTATTGCTCAGCTTTTGGCCATTATAGTTTGAAATTAATACATGCTACCATAATTAAAACCTATGTACTTTATTCACCAATTTCTCCCGCTTATTACACCATTTAAATTTTTTCCCTATCACAATGTATGGCGCCGATATTTAATTTGGAAATAAAGGTGCATTTTTTCAATCTGCGTCCATCACTATTTAGAAGCCCAGAATTGAATAAATCATATTGATATACTCCTTTGACATGCATATTTAAAAAGTTCAGACCCTTAGGTAACTATTTATGTTTTTGTGTTTTTTTTAATATTGTAATTTTTTTTTTTTAATTATTAAAACTTGTATGTGGGTATTTTTTGGTGTTAAGAAAAACAAAAAATTGCTTTCCTAAAACAGAAAGAATTTGCGATAATTCAGGTTGGAGTGAGGTTGAGATGTCTCCCAGAGCACCACTGCTGAATATATGCAAATTAACCATTGTACCCTTAGAAGCTAAACACACCTCCAGAACCGCTGGAATGCAATGATGTGTCAGCTTGTTAAATTGTACAGAGCTATAATAATCCAACATGCATACAGACTGTTTCGGATTGTTTGATCCTCATCAGTGCATGGCATGGATTAATTTGGCTCTATGGAGTAGGGCTTGTAAACCGAGAGGTACAGACTATTTTTTGGTGTGGGAGGTAAACAGGATATTTAATGTTTAAAAATGTATTTATTTAATACAAAGTGTGTTTTTGGTGTAGTTTGCTATTTGGTCACAAGTCAAAAAGTCCTGGGAGCGATCGATCTCGCTCCCAGGAAGAAGAAAGAAGACCAGAGTTCAGAAAAGCCGCAGCGTCTGAAGAGACGCTGTCGGGTTTTCTCCGGGGGGGTTCGATCAGTGAATGGGATTTATAATCCCTTTCATTGATCGATGGGCTAACGGCCAGCAGCGGGGGGGCGCACGGGGGGGCCCGCGGGAGTGCGCACAGCCTACCTGGACGAAAATTTTCGTACAGGTAGGGTGAAGTGGTTAAAGACTCTGTTACATATTAAGGAATTATAGGGTGTTAGTAAGACCCCAGGAGAGACCCCCGCATTGCTACCGTGGATGCTATTTTCTTTAACCTTCTCATTCTTTTCATTTCACTCTCCTCTTTTCCTCTTCTCTCTTGACTCTCTATTCCATTCATACAGTCTGCCTCAAAACAGGTTGCATGAGTATGTAAAGGAGTTTGTAGGACACAATGTTCAGCTGCTGATCAGATCTAATTCTGGGTACACACGATGCGATTTCGCACTCGATTGGCGGGATCGATCAATTATTTCCGACATGTTTGATCAGGTTTCAATCGATACAGCCGTCGATGTTGCATACTTTACATGAGAAAATCGACGGCTGTATCGATCGAGACCCGATCAAACATGTCGGAAATAGTCGATCGACTGGGAAATCACATTGTGTGTACCCAGCATAAGATCTCTCTAGCATGATGTACCTCAGACTACTTAGATTGTTGAATTGTTAGGTTATACCATCTTCTGCAACTGCTTTAGTTTGTTTACTTTTTATAACACCTTGTTTTACTTGATCTATGTCCAGAAATGAAACCCATTTTTGTAATTTCACTTTTTTTAATAAAGCTTTCAATAGTAAAAAAAAACCCAAAAAAAAAACAAGCTGAGGTTTTCCAGTATGTGATAAATCGTTAGTCAGTGATCCCATAAAATATTATACAGTGGAAGAAAGTCACCAGATGAGTATTCCAGCAGGTAATGTAATACTCAGCACAGGTAGCCAGGATACAGGCACGATTTGCATTAGCTCCATCGTTAATGTCAGGTGTGTTTAAAACCTGTGTTTGACAGTATGTTATTCTGCAGACCAAGGGGAAGAAGCAGCTGACAAGATGGCTACACGGGGGATCACAATGGTGATCATCAGTCTTATGCAAGGGTTGATTTCAATTACTTTAAACATGTCTATCATTGTTATTAATAGTAAAAGCATCAAGACCAATCTGAAACGGAAGGTGTCTGAAGTAATACAGCTGGTTATGGGGCTGGTGAACATCACCACAACTTTTTCAAATGCAGCTCAGGTGGTACTCAATATTTTTTGGCACTCCATCATATACAATAGGGGGTTTTCTTCAGCTCTTGCCTTTCTACAACTGTTCCACATGTGCTATAATTTCTGGCTTATAGCTTGTCTCTGTGTGCATTACTGTACCAGCATCACCAGCTTCAGGAACTTGGTCTTCATCCATATAAAAAGGGCCTTCATGTCTCACCTGCCCCACCTGCTACTTCTCTCAGGACTAGGAGTGTTAATCCTAACACTTCCCCTGGTCTTCACTTTCCAGATCATGCCTCAGCAGTCACACAAACAAAACAGCACCATCGTGGATTTGTTAATATCTTTCAATGCTTCTCATCAAATACTTGTGAATATATTTGGGTGCTTCTTGCCCTTCGCCTTTACAGGCTTCTCAGTGATAGCCACAGTGTCCTCACTGGTGGAACACATTCAAAGAATGAAGCAGAATAAGTTCACCCAACCTACATTAGAAGTTCACATGAATGCTTTGAAAACGATGCTTTTGTTCCTTATCATGTCTGTGTTATATTTTGCAGCAGAGACCATGCTTTATATACAACACTCCCTCGATAATCCTATCCTTATTATTGGCTGGTTTGTTATTACAATCTTTCCAACAGCTGTAGCTCTCATTATTATTCAGGCCAGTCCAAACCTCTGGAAGACCATACTGAGAAAATTCTACACCCGGAGTGGGGAACAACACTTAGGCTTGAATTGACTTTACATAGCAGTAACAATAATGCATCAAGCTATGAGATGCAATGAGATGTATATACTGTAGATGTTCTGTATTTTGGTCCAATTGTATTCCAAATTCATCTTTATTTCGGGTGGGCAAGTTGAATGTAGCATCTCTGACCTTTTTTGTGGAGGCTCTGAGAAGATTTCATGCAGCACTTTAAAGGACCTCTGTCACAAAAATCTTAAAATTTTAAATGTATGTAAACATATACAGATAAGAAGTACATTTTTCCCAGAGTAAAATGAGCCATATATTACCTTTCTCCTATGTTGCTGTCACTTACAGTAAGTAGGAGAAATCTGACAGAACCAACAGGTTTTGGACTAGCCCATTTCCCCATGGGGATTCTCAGGGATTTCTTTATTTTCAAAAGAACTTAGTGAATAGCAATTGCTCCGTCCAACTGCCAAAAAAGTGTATGGTGAGCAGGGAGGCTGGTCAGCATCTTTGTATAATTTTTTTTCAGGGACTGTCTTTATAAAGAATAAATGTCATGCTCATAATCCCCTGTGGAGAGATGGACTAGCCCAAAACTTGGCAGGAATGTCAGATTTCTACCACTTACTGTAAGTGACAGCAGGGGCGTAACTAGAAGTCCCCGGGCCCTGTGTAAGAATTTGAGCGCCCCCACCCTGGGGCCCACTCATGGCCGTTTTAGGGGGCCAGGAGGGGTCACAGCGCTCCCCTCCTGCCTCTATGTAGCATTAGCAGCAGCAGTGGCAGCAGCTATAATTACCTCCATTCACCACCGGAGGTCGCCGATCTGCAAGGGCTTCACATTACTTTCACATTACTTCCTGTTAACAGGAAGTAATGTGAAGCCCTTGCAGAACGGCAACCTCCGTGGTGGATGGAGGTAATTATAGCTGCCGCTGCTGCTGCTGACGCTTACATAGAGGCAGGAGAGGGAGCGCAGAGGGGAGAGCCCGAGGTGGGGGAGGAGGGGACCGCCCCCCCTCCCCACCGACGTGCTAACTAGCTCTGCCCTCATGCTGCGACTCCTCTTGCTTCCCTATTGTTACACCAGTGAGAGACAGAAACACATAAGAAACTTAATTTATGGTTTATTGTACTCTGGAAGAAACATACTTCTTATTTGCATATGTTTATATATATATTTAAAATTTTACGATTTTCGTGACAGTGGTCCTTTAAGTCTGAGTCCTTCTCAGAAGACCAGAAAATAGATGTCACCTCATCACCTCATCCTGATGTCTCCTCATCAATGAAGCCTTAGCGTGGAGATGAAATCCTGAGACTTGAGTTTCTTTGAAATTATTTGATGCATGTGTATTGGTACATTTACAGATCAAAATATCCTTCATGTCCTGTTTCTACTAAATGTGAATTTGTAATGTGATTATTTGCATTGAAACTGAAACCAATTCATGTCAATGAAGCAATTTCCATTAAATGCAAATTTGTAATTGTGGTGCAATGCGGAAAAAATATGAATTGCACATTTTATGCAGCACGCATCAGTTTCTCATACAGTAATTGATAGCTATATATGGATTTCCGCATCAATATTTAGATAAAAACGTGGATATCTGCAAACAGAAAAATATATGCGGAATGCAATATACTAGTGGAAATAGACCCTTAATGTACCATTGGTCAACGACTACATCTCATTCTTACATAGTTACATAGTTATTTGGGTTGAAAAAAGACATACGTCCATTGAGTTTAACCAGAGAACAAAGTACAACACCAGCCTACTCCCTGACATATCCCTGTTGATCCAGAGGAAGGCGAAAAACCCATACAAGGCATGGTCCAATTAGCCCCAAAAGGGAAAAAAATTGCTTCCCGACTCCAGATGGCAATCAGATAAAATCCCTGGATCAACATCATTAGGCATTACCTAGTAATTGTAGCCATGGATGTCTTTCAACGCAAGAAAAGCATCTAAGCCCCCTTAGCCCTCTATCAAGACACAGAAAAATGAAAACAGTAACACATCAGGAGAACTTTGAATTCACTCCTCCAAAGCACCAAGATTAGTCATTGCTACATGACATGATAGTGACTCTTAAATCTAGTCTATTTGTGTCTGATTTTGATTAACTGTTTATGTTATATTTTGTGATATTGGGCTTGATTTTTTGAAAACTTATGTCATGCGTTACATGTAAAAATTTGTACAGTGCTCCTAATTCGAAAAGAGACTTGCAGTTTCTCTTTCTTTTCTCTTTTCTTTATTACCAGATCTTCTCTTATTACACAAACAACCTATTAAATGGAGAATCTCCATATAGCATAATACCATACTTGTTGGTCTCATTTCACTTGTGCAGGTGGTTAACCAGGGGTCTAGTCCTGGAAAAAGAAGTGAGTGGACTCACCCTAAAAACCTCTGCGCCGCGCAGAGCACGGGGCGCCAAAAATGGGTGTGGTTAAGCATAGTGTGGGAGTGGTCATGGGTGGGGCCAAATATACATGGCCTTAGAAGTGGTATAAAAGGACTGCCAGGGGACATTTGAGCTCTGTCGTAGTGTATCTCCAAAAAGTAGATGTAATCTCACAGCATTTCACCAAAAATACACATAATCTGGCAGAGGTTCCCCCAAAATACAGATAATATGGCAGTGGTTCCCCCAAAATAGACAATCTGGCAGCAGCAGTTCCCCCAACATACACATAATCTGGAAGCAGTTCCCCAAAATACGCAAAAGCTGGCAGTAGATCACCCAAAATACACGTAGCACCCAAAATACGTGCAATGTGGCAGCAGTGGTCCCCCAACATACCCAATCTGGCAGCGGTTCCCCAAAATACACGTAATCTGGCATCAGCGGTTCCCCAAAAATACAGATCTGACAGCAGTTCCCCCCAAATAGGTACCCCCAGTATAGCTAGACAGGTCTATAGGTGTCCCCAGTATAAGTAGCCATGTGTATAGTTGTCCCCAGAATAGGTGGCCAGATGTAGAGATGTCACCAGAATAGGTAGCCAGGTGTATAGATGTCCTTAGAATAGGTGGTCAGGTGTATAGATATTCCCAGAATAGGTGGCCAAGTGTATAGATGTCCCCAGAATAGGTAGCAAGGTCTATAGGTGTCCCCAGTATAGCCAGGTGTCCCCAGTATATGTAACCAGGTGTTCAGGTGTCCCCAGTATAGCCAGGTGTATAGGTGTCCCCAGTATATGTAGCCAGGTGTATATGTGCCTAGTATATGTAGCCAGGTGTTTATGTGCCTAGTATATGTAGTCAGGTGTATAGGTGTCCCCAGTATATGTAGCCAGGTGTATAGGTGCCCCCAGTATATGTAGCCAGGTTATATGTGCCCAGTATATGTCGCCAGGTGTATAGGTGTCCCCAGTATATGTAGCCAGGTGTATATGTGCCCAGTATATGTAGCCAGGTGTATATGTGCCCAGTATATGTAGCCAGGTGTATATGTGCCCAGTATATGTAGCCAGGGGTATATGTGCCCAGTATATGTAGCCAGGTGTATAAGTGCCCAGTATATGTAGCCAGGTGTATAGGTGTCCCCCCAGCTGGAGGGGAGCAGCGCAGTGGAGAGGAGCATTGTGCACAGCGTGGGGAAGGGCGGACGTTTCCCCCCCCCTTCCCTCACCTTCGGGCTCCTCTCCCTGGCTCTCCCTTCCATAACATTGTGGCAGTGGCTGGCTGTGCTGGCTGGCAGCGGCATCAGTGGGCGGGACTTACCTCCTCCAGTGTTCCGGGTTGACGCTGTTCGTGCAGCTAGTCTGGTCTAGTGAAGACCAGAGCAGCGTCGCGCACAGCGTCAACCCGGAACACTGGAGGAGGTAAGTCCCGCCCACTGATGCCGCTGCCAGCCATCGCCACCAGCCACCACAGCCATGTTATTATGGAGGGGAGAGCCAGGGAGAGGAGCCCCAAGGTGAGGAAAGGGGGGGGGGAACGTCCGCCCTTTCCTACGCTGTGCACAATGCTCCTCTCCACTGCGCTGCTCCCCTCCAGGGTGCTAGGGGGGACGGCGTCCACTCTTCCAAAAAAGTGAGTGGATGTCGTCCCCCCGCGTTCACGCAGGACTCGACCCCTGTGGTTAACTCGTGTGTACTAGTGATGGGCGAACAGTGTTCGCCACTGTTCGGGTTCTGCAGAACATCACCCTGTTCGGGTGATGTTCGAGTTCGGCCGAACACCTGACGGTGCTCGGCCAAACCGTTCGGCCACATGGCCGAACTAAGAGCGCATGGCCGAACGTTCCCCGAACGTTCGGCTAGCGCTGTGATTGGCCGAACGGGTCACGTGGTTCGGGCCCGAACGCGCTCTGATTGGCCGAACGGTCACGTGGTTCGGGTAAATAAATACCCGAACCACGTCATATCTCCGCCATTTCTCTGTGGGTTTAGCTTTGGGTAGGCAGGCAGGGTAGTTCGCTCTCCAGCCACGCTAGCCAGGGTCCCCCCCAGTCATTGTGTGTCGCTGCTGGGAACAGTAGTACACCGCTCGCTCAGCCACACTATATAGCATTCTGTTTACTGCCACTCTGTGTACCTCGCTCAGCCACACTATATAGCATTCTGTTTACTGTTCTGTGTCTGCTGGGAATAGTAGTACACCGCTCGCTCAGCCACACTATATAGCATTCTGTTCACTGTTCTGTGTCTGCTGGGAATAGTGGTACACCGCTCGCTCAGCCACACTATATAGCATTCTGTTTACTGTTCTGTGTCTGCTGGGAATAGTGGTACACCGCTCGTTCAGCCACACTATATAGCATTCTGTTTACTGTTCTGTGTCTGCTGGGAATAGTGGTACACCGCTCGCTCACCCACACTATATAGCATTGTGTTTACTGTTCTGTGTCTGCTGGGAATAGTAGTACACCGCTCGCTCAGCCACACTATATAGCATTGTGTGTACTGCCACTCTGTGTACACGGCTCAGCCTGACTATATAGCATTGTGTGTACTGCCACTGTGCACCTCGCTCAGCCACGCTATATATAGCATTGTGTTTACTGCCACTCTGTGTACACCGCTCAGCCAGACTACATAGCATTGTGTGTACTGCCACTCTGTGTACACCGCTCAGCCAGACTCTATA
The DNA here is from genome assembly GCF_040937935.1 of Hyperolius riggenbachi. NCBI lineage: Eukaryota > Metazoa > Chordata > Amphibia > Anura > Hyperoliidae > Hyperolius > Hyperolius riggenbachi. The sequence continues at coordinate 71,341,535 of NC_090652.1, forward strand.
GCATTGTGTGTACTGCCACTCTGTGTACACCGCTCAGCCAGACTATATAGCATTGTGTGTACTGCCACTCTGTGTACACCGCTCAGCCAGACTATATACCATTGTTTACTGACACTCTGTGTACACCGCTCAGCCAGACTATATACCATTGTTTACTGACACTCTGTGTACACCGCTCAGCCAGACTATATACCATTGTTTACTGACACTCTGTGTACACCGCTCAGCCAGACTATATACCATTGTTTACTGACACTCTGTGTACACCGCTCAGCCAGACTATATACCATTGTTTACTGACACTCTGTGTACACCGCTCAGCCAGACTATATACCATTGTTTACTGACACTCGGTGTACACCGCTCAGCCAGACTATATACCATTGTTTACTGACACTCTGTGTACACCGCTCAGCCAGACTATATACCATTGTTTACTGACACTCTGTGTACACCGCTCAGCCAGACTATATACCATTGTTTACTGACACTCTGTGTACACCGCTCAGCCAGACTATATACCATTGTTTACTGCCACTCTGTGTACATGGCTCAGCCAGACTATATAGCATTGTGTGTACTGCCACTCTGTGTACACCGCTCAGCCAGACTATATAGCATTGTTCACTGCCACTCTGTGTACACGGCTCAGCCAGACTATATAGCATTGCGTACTCTGCCAGTCAGTGTGTATATTGCTGGGATCAGTAATACTCCACTCACCGTCAACCACTATATGAGCTCACCATGAGTTCCTCAGAGACCTCCGCTGTGAGCAGCACTCCCAACAACAGCAACAGCCAACGCCCCACGCAAGCTATAACATCCACCCCAGCAGCCAGTGGTCAGCAGCAGCCCTCCCCGGAGGAGAACGTTGTGTCCATCGGTCCGGCGCCAGAGCGATTAATGAGGGCTGCCATTGAGGGGATGATGGGGCCTGATGTGGAGGAGGAGGTCGGGCTCAGGCCAGCATCCCAAGTTAATGTTGAGGACGATGAGGGGTCTGTGACTGTGTCTGGGGATGTTGGGGTGGCAGAGGTGGTGGGTGGGTCAGACTCAGGAGAAGAGTTGTATGATGAGGATGATGATCGGGACCATCTGTATGTGCCTCAGAGTCCGACCCCGGAAAACATGTTGTATCGTGTGTTTAGGTACTAAAATCTGCGTTCCCAGTAGTGTTGGGCGAACAGTGTTCGCCACTGTTCGGGTGCTGCAGAACATCACCCCGTTCGGGGTGACTATATAGCAGACTATATAGCATTGTGTTTACTGCCACTCTGTGTACACGGCTCAGCCACACTATATAGCATTGTGTTTACTGCCACTCTTTGTCTGCTGGGAACAGTAGTACACCGCTCACCCGCCACTGTATAGCATTGTGCTCTGTGTCGCTGCTGGCAATAGTGGTACACCGCTCACCCACCACTGTATAGCATTTCTGTACTGCCACTGTACTGCTGCCAGTCAGCGTGTACTGTAAGGATAAGTGAAATGAGGAAGAAATCCGGTGAAAGAGGGAGGGGCAAGGGAAGAGGTGTTTCCCCTGACGGTTGTGCTGGGGAGCTGTACTCCACGGCGGCGGCCCCCCACAATGACATATGACGAGTTTGAGGAGATGGAAGAGGAGGGTATGGACAATGTGGACATAGACCCAGATTTTGTTTGTGAACGAGAACATCGCCGTCGTAGCAGCAGCACAGATGAGTCTGTTGAAGAACCCACTGCTGCACGAGTTCGCCTTGTGCCACAAGGTAGGCGGCGCGCAATTTCAGGCACCACAAGCGTGGAAGTTCAAGTGAGAGGCAAAAGAGGCGCAAACAGAAATCGCCAGCAAGGCAGGTGCTCCAAATTCTGGGCTTTCTTTGAAGACTGCACTGAGGATGTTACCATGGCGATTTGCAAGGTGTGCAAGACCCGCCTGAGCAGGGGGAAAAGTATTAACAACCTCTCCACCACCAGCATGAGCCGCCACATGCTATCCAAACATCCCACTCTGTGGGCAAACGCGGCAGGACAGGGTACCACCAGCAACACTGCCTCCCTTGGGTTCACCAGACTCACCACCAGACCCGCCTCAGCAGCAGCAGTAGCCCAGCCATTGCGTGGTTCAAAACATTCCAAAAAATCAGATGACGCTGACACTGTCACTTTCCGGAGTAGTGCTCTTGAGGTCTCCCAGTGTTCATCAAACACAACAACCAACAGCCCTTCGTTGTGCAGCCCTACGGTTCAGTTGTCTGTCTCGGAGATGTTTGAGCGCAAGAGGAAATTGCCAGCAAATGACCCCCGGGCCGTGGCAGTAAGAGCCAGCATAGCCAAGCTTCTGGCCTGCGAAATGCTGCCATATCGAGTGGTGGAGACAAACAGCTTCAAGGGCATGATGTCAGTGGCCATCCCACGTTACGTGGTTCCCAGCCGCTACCACTTTGCGCGCTCTGCAGTGCCTGAGTTGCATGAGCACGTGGTCAGCAAAATAACCCGAAGCTTGAAGAATGCCGTTGCCTGCAAGGTTCACGTATCCGCCTCTCCACAGAAAATGCAGACCGTCTGACTCAAATTAAAATGAATCAATCCTGGATTGGAAATGACTACGCAACACTCCAGGACCCCAACCAAGTAACATGACCAATGAACATCTGGGATGGTTTAGCGTTTCCGGTCCCTGTTTATTGAACCTCTCATCTGTATTACATTTATGACTGCATGGCGGCAAAAAGCATTGCTGCTATATCCGCACGCTTTTTGTCCTCATGCAAGGCCTGGGTTGTTGTGTCTCAAAAAGCATGGCCTTCTCCTCCTGCGCCTGCTCCTGTTCCATCACGTGTGCTGCTGCTGCTGGGTTAGCGTTTCCGGTCCCTGTTTATGGAACCTCTCATCTGTATTACATTTATGACTGCATGGCGGCAAAAAGCATTGCTATATCCGCACGCTTTTTGTCCTCATGCAAGGCCTGGGTTGCGTCTCAAAAAGCGTGGCCTTCTCCTCCTGCGCCTCCTCCTGTTCCATCACGTGTGCTCTGTGCTGCTGCTGCTGCTGGGTTAGCGTTACCGGTCCCTGTTTATTGAACCTCTCATCTGTATTACATTTATGACTGCATGGCGGCAAAAAGCATTGCTATATCCGCACGCTTTTTGTCCTCATGCAAGGCCTGGGTTGCGTCTCAAAAAGCGTGGCCTTCTCCTCCTGCGCCTCCTCCTGTTCCATCACGTGTGCTCTGTGCTGCTGCTGCTGCTGGGTTAGCGTTACCGGTCCCTGTTTATTGAACCTCTCATCTGTATTACATTTATGACTGCATGGCGGCAAAAAGCATTGCTATATCCGCACGCTTCTTGTCCTCATGCAAGGCCTGGGTTGTTGTGTCTCAAAGCGTAGCCTTCTCCTCCTGCGCCTCCTCCTGTTCCATCATGTGTGCTCTGTGCTGCTGCTGCTGCTGCTGGGTTAGCGTTACCGGTCCCTGTTTATTGAACCTCTTATCTTTATTACATTTATGACTGCATGGCGGTAAAAAGCATGCTATCTGCACGCTTCTTGTCCTCATGCAAGGCCTGGGTTGTTGTGTCTCAAAGCGTGGCCTTCTCCTCCTGCGCCTCCTCCTGTTCCGTCACGTGTGCTCTGTGCTGCTGCTGCTGCTGGGTTAGCGTTACCGGTCCCTGTTTATTGAGCCTCTTCTCTTTATTACATTTATGACTGCATGGCGGCAAAAAGCATTGCTGCTATATCCGCACGCTTCTTGTCCTCATGCAAGGCCTGGGTTGTTGTGTCTCAAAAAGCGTGGCCTTCTCCTCCTGCGCCTCCTCCTGTTCCATCACGTGTGCTGCTGCTGCTGCTGGGTTAGCGTTACCGGTCCCTGTTTATTGAACCTCTTATCTTTATTACATTTATGACTGCATGGCGGTAAAAAGCATGCTATCCGCACGCTTCTTGTCCTCATGCAAGGCCTGGGTTGTTGTGTCTCAAAAAGCGTGGCCTTCTCCTCCTGCGCCTCCTCCTGTTCCATCACGTGTGCTGCTGCTGCTGCTGGGTTAGCGTTACCGGTCCCTGTTTATGGAACCTCTTCTCTTTATTACATTTATGACTGCCTGGCGGTAAAAACCATGTTACCTGTGCAAAGAAACATGACATTTTCAGCATTTAAAAGACAATTTTTCCTTTGAAACTTTACAATCAATTTTCTCAAAAACTATAAGCTCTTTTTGCTAAATTTTTTTCCCTCTTGTACCCACTCCCAAGGTGCACATACCCTGTAAATTTGGGGTATGTAGCATGTAAGGAGGCTTTACAAAGCACAAAAGTTCGGGTCCCCATTGACTTCCATTATGTTCGGAGTTCGGGTCGAACACCCGAACATCGCGGCCATGTTCGGCCTGTTCGGCCCGAACCCGAACATCTAGATGTTCGCCCAACACTAGTGTGTACACTCAGTGTCAACACTCGTGAGCCACACAGTTCTGGTGAAGGTATCCTTTTCCTCGCAACAGATGCTTAATAAATGTAAAACAACTAAAAGCTCTAATGGAAGATGTGCTTTCTCCAAACGGTGATCTCTAAATTGTAATACATGCTCCATTCAGTGTCCCTGCTGGCACCCACAGCACACCATCACCCTCTACTGCATCATTGATACCCACTACAACATATGCCACACTTGCAGCACCACTCCTTGGGGAAGTGACATGTGTGGCTTTTGCATTGATACATGATGGGAATCTTCAATCAACACAAGAATATTGGTCTTTAATTAAGAGCAAGAAAGGACTTTTTTCATTGCTAAATTTTTATACAACTTTAACCCTTTATGGAAATGGATAATTCCACCTGGAAGTGGTGGGTATCTGGGGGTCTCCTTGTTGAGCTGGGATTCAAGCCCTGGTCAAAGGTTCAATTCTTACATCAAAGGCAACAGGCCAACCAGCTTAACCAGCACACTGTTGAAATGTAGTTTAGGCTCTCTGACTCAAAACTACAGATTTCATTTCAGGTTCAGGCCAGGGACCGGGTTAACAAGTTGCAGATTGGACCTTCAGGCTGGAAGCACAGGAAAAAGAAAAATGGGCGCAGGCAGGGGTGGACTGGCTATAAAGACACCTGCATTGTGTGATCCAGGCAGCAAAATCTAGGGGGCAGCATTTGGACAGTTTGGGCCACCTGACACATGCCTTCTCTCCACTCTCCCGCCCGCCTTTCTGGCACACACACTACCCTCCTCAATCACACGTCCCGAATCCCCATCCTCATTTGACCAGTGGCACCTGCCACCCTTCCCTACGACATCATAAGCAGGTGAGGTGTTGATATATTCCTCTTATTGAGGTATGCTACGGGAAAACCTCATCCCCAGTGAGAGATCACCATGGCCAGTCAGATAGGAAGCTTTGGCACCCGACCAATTAGGCGGGGGTGATAGCACCAGACCAGCCAATCACAGCCGCCCACTGCGCCTTTTATTAATTGGCGCCGATGGTCTCACAGGCAGAACCATGGTACCATCAATGGGTCAATCACTGCACTCGATAAGTACTCTGATTTGTTGTGTGATCACTGATAAAGCCTACCCTCTGACTGGCCATGGTGATCCCTTGCTGGTCTAGAATAGGCCTTAGGTGCAAACTGGATTTATAGGACCAGATACATGGGGCAGAAAGGACAACTGGACAGATAAGCAGGGCAGAGTAACCAGGAGAAGCCGTTAGTCCACACAGATAGGCAGTAAAGCGTTACCGTGCAAACATATATTCGAGAAAAGTCAACCAAAGCGACCGATAACAGCAGCTTTGGCTGACAAGTGTTCACCTTTCTAATGCGTGTACAGTGTAAGGTTGATGTCACTTAAGAAGCCAACATGTAGTATCCTTATAAAAAAAGAAAAAAAAACTGATACTTACCTAAAGAGAGGCTAGGCACTGAGTCCTATAGAGTCTTCCCGCATCCCTCACAGTATACTCGCTCCAGCGCTGGCTCCCCATGTTAGAATCCCCTTCTGGAGGAGGCTTTGGAAGTCCTCAGGAGCCCAAGTGTTCCAAAAGACAGGTGGCTCTGTACTGCAACACAGTGTGCTCGAGCAGTGGCATATCTAGGGAATTTGACATCAGGTGCTGATTAATTCCGCCTACCCTCCCCCCCCCACACAAAAAAAGAATATGTTATAGGAGGGTGGACAGAGCTTACCGTTATAAAACTGTACTCCATACAGCGCTGCAGAAGATGCCAGTTCTATGTAAATACACAATAATAATATGGTAGGACTGTGACTGTGTGGTAGGATTAGATTGTGAGTTCTGCTAAAAACAGTCAGCGACATGACTATGTACTCTGTAAAGTGCTGCTGCAGGTGGCTATGGTCCGATTAGATTGTGAGCTTCTCTGAGGACAGTCACAAAGAGGGGGATGAATAAGAGGAGGGTGGATAAAGAGGTAGTGGCACAAGACAGAGGGCCTGGTGGGAGAGGAGAAATGTCAGGAAAACCACTCACCGGGACTGCATACATCACCAGTGCTGTTTGGTAGGGACATGCTATTAAGAGAAGCCACTAAAATCTGAAATAAGGAAAGGGTTATGGGGAATTCAACAGGGTGGGAGGGGGAGCTGGGAAAAAAAGAGATAAGATTACCTGCAATCAAGCTAATGTAAATTGCCTGGAGCTTGTTTCTCTGCTCACTACAGAAGTCGACCATCAGCACGTTTATCACTGGCTTTTGCAATAGCAGACTTCCCTGCATTATTAATTAACTACTCTGATCAGAATAAATAACCAATACTCTAGGACTCTCTGTTGTTACAGCAGCCAGCGCACATGGCTACTAACGACAGGCAAATTCTGATTCTGAAGCACTAAACATATCCTGCCACCTCTCCTTGCCAATTTCCCAGCTGCAGCACAGCAATCATTCTCTCTACTCACCCTGTTGCTCTGCGCATTCACTCATTGTAGGCTGTGTGTAGAGAGCAATGAGACACATTGCCCATGGGACAGGAAGGGAGAGGGGTGTTACATCTAGTGCAGGAAGTAGTACAGTCCCCTGCACTACCTGCTGCTATTTTCCTGAATGTTGCCCAAACTATGAAAAAAGATCCCAGGTTGACGAACACTGTCTGAGTTTCATAGCGGCCCCCCTAGCCATGGCTACACCCGGTGCTGTTAGCACCTGCAGCCTAATGGCAGGTATGCCACTGTGCTCGGGCATGCGCAGTACGAAGCTGCTGTCTTCGGGAGCACTCGGGAACCCAAAGGCTTACAAAGCCGGAGAGCAGTATTTGACTGATAAGTCGAATACTGCTACCGGAGAGCCAGCGCTGGAATGCGGGGACCGTGAGAGGAGCAGGAAGGCTCTATAGGACCCAGAACCTTCCCTCTCTCTAGGTATCTCTCTGATTGTTTTTGCGATTCCCATTGAGTTGACTTTAGCTACCTCCGACACCCGAGCAAGCCCAATTGCAATGTAATTTTCGCTGCCATCTGTGGGAAACCACTCCATTATGTGCCTCCCCAGCGATGGTCGGATGGAGGTTGTGATCACGACTTGCAGTGATTTAACGACCATTTTTCAGCTATCCGCCATGGGTATTCGTCACCGTGGATCAATTTTCAATCACTAAAATCCGCCCCGGCAGACCATGAACGAACGTATTCACGCTTGTGAAAATGGCGAAGAAGCCGTGGTTAGGTCGTGATTAGCGGAAGTAGGTGGAAGTGACTGCCCTGGGCCAATCAAAGGCCCCCAGCCAGGCCCTAGCAACCAATCATAGGAGGGGAGGCGATGCCCTCCCTTCCTGTATATAAAAAAAACATAAATTTGCTTTCCTAAAACAGAAAGAATTTGCGATAATTCAGGTTGGAGTGAGCTCGAGATGTCTCCCAGAGCACCACTGCTGAATATATGAAAATTAACCATTGTACCCCTAGAAGCTAAACACACCTCCAGAACCGCTGGAATGCAATGATGTGTCAGCTTGTTAAATTGTACAGAGCCATAATAATCCAACATGCATACAGACTGTTTCGAATTGTTTGATCCTCATCAGTGCATGGCATGGATTAATTTGGCTCTATGGAGTAGGGCTTGTAAACCGAGAGGTACAGACTAACCAGCAAGCTCATGGTGACCCAGAACTCATTGGAGTGTGTAAGGGACTACAATGGTCCTAAAAGCCCCCAATGGTCCTAAAAGACCTAAAAGGTCCTGTATATAAAGCAGTGGCCGTTACAGAGCTCCGTCCTTGCTAGACTCTGTGACACTGAGAGAACATCTCCAGGCCATATTACAGAAAGCAAGAGCGTTTTTTGTGTCAAAACCCAGAGTTTTCACTCATTACATTACTCTGATACTGTACTTGTTAGTTGTATTTAGTTAGCTAGCAGCTACAGCGAGTCATGGCTGTAGTCAGTGTAGTCAAAGTGTACTGGTGATTAGTGTGTTTAGCGCTGGCAGGCAGGTTCAGAGTGTACTGCTCACTTGCATTCAGCTAGCCAGTGATACACTTCAGCTACTACTTACAGACAGTCACACTGCCACTGCCAGTGCTGGTCATTCAGTAATTTTCGTGAGTGACATTGTACTGTGCTCACTGCTCACTGGTATTAATCATCTCATTACCCAGTGATACCCTTCAGTTACATTGTACTGTGCTCACTGCTCACTGGTATTAATCATCTCATTTGGCAGTGATACCCTTCAGTTACGTTGTACTGTGCTCACTGCTCACTGGTATTATTTATCTCATTAGCCAGTGATACCCTTCAGTTACATTGTACTGTGCTCACTGCTCAATGGTATTAATCATCTCATTACCCAGTGATACCCTTCACTTAGGTTGTACTACTGTGCTCACTGCTCACTGCTCACTGAGTTCCATTGCTTCAGCCACTTCTGGGACTGCTCCATGGCCAGGGAGAGGACGCCCAGCTGTACAGGGTCGTGGTGCAGCAGAAAGGGCAGCACAGCCTGGGCTGAGTCAGCGGACGCCGTTCTCACAATATTTTAAAGCTTCTGGTCCCCGTGTGGTGGTTGAGCAGATGGAACCTGACGTATTGATGGACATCATGACTGCATCCCAGACCTCTACTGTGAGCAGCACTCCAAGCAGCAGCAGCAGCAGCCAATGCCCCATGCTTGCTGTGACACCCACCCCAGCAGCCAGTGGTCAGCAGCCCTCCCAGGATGACAACGCTTTGTCCCTCAGTCCGGCATCTGGGAACATATTGATGGCTTAAGCTCAGGACATACTGGGGACTGATATGGAGGAGATTCAGCTCAGGCCAGAATCACAACTCTTATTGGACAATGTTGATGAAGAGGGGTCTGTGTCTGGGGATGTAGGGATGAAAGAGGAGGTGGGGGAGTCAGAGGAAGAGCTTCATTTTGATGATGACGATGATGATGACATTGTGGACCGTCCGTATGTGCAGCCTGAGTCCGGGGAAGAATGGTCGGAGCAGGATGACGAGTCACCTAGGCCTAGGCAAGGATATCGCCATATGTCAGGCAGGGGCAGGTGCAGCAGTGGGCATGGAGGAATTAGACAGGACACTGCTTCCGCCGGCACCATCACCATGCAACCCCCAAGCACAGATTGTTCCGCTGCACCCTCTGCTAGCGGTAGCGTCCAGGGCTGCAGTAAATTGAAGTCACTGGTATGGAACTTTTTTGAGGTGTCAAGCCAGAACAAAAAATATGCGGTCTATAAGTTATGCAGCAAAAAATTGAGCCGTGGGAAAAATATGTCCAAGATGGGTACCTCATCCCTCCAGGGCCACCTGAAGAGCTGCCACTGCCATCAGTATGAGGAGTTCAAGAAGAGTCAGGCACTGCAAGCAGGGGGTGCTGAGTGCTGAGAGCACAAGGTCCACCACCACAGCAGTATCATCCCTCCCTCAGGGTCATGAATCCCCCGCCGCAGCAGCAGTACTAGCACGCAAGCGCTATTCCAGCTCGGCTACTCAGGACACAGACATTGAGGCTGGCAGCCAGTCATCTCTCTCCTCTGTCTCCCCTGCATCACATCGTCGTCAGACCCTTCTGAGCGACACCTCTCAGGGTCTGACCAAGCCTCTGCCTCCAAGCCACAGGCGCATCAGCAAACTAAATCGCTTGCTGACTCGGGCCATGGTATCACATCTCCTTCCCTACTCCCTGGTACAGGAGGGGAGCGATATGCGGACACTGCTCCAATTTGGCATTCCTGAGCGGTAAATCCCCAGTCGCCACTATTTTTCCAGGAATGCCATCCCAGCACTCCACAAGTTTGTGGTGGAAAACCTGGCCCGTTCGCTCGACTACTCTGTGAGCTAGCGGGTCCACGTCACCATAGACTCGTGGAGTAGCCGATTTGGGACAGGTCGCTACCTGTCCTTTATAGCCCACTGGTTGACACTGGTGGAAAGGGAGGGAAGACAGAACAGCGCAGCAGCCCAGTTAGTGGTGCCACTACGCGGGATCAGGGGGGATGCAGCAGGCTCCTCTCATCCCACTCCCTCCACACCGGCAAAGCAAGCCCGCCTCTGCAGCAGCAGCGCCAAGCCTCGGCACTGCCAAGCGCTGCTAAAATTGGTAACCCTGTGGAAAGAAAAGTTCATAGCTGCCAATGTCCTGGCTGCCCTCAGGAAGCAGGAGCGGAGGTGCCTGACCCCCAGAGGCCTGGAAGTGGGATACGTGGCAGCCGATAATGGGGCCAACCTGGTCCAGTAGGGAAACCTCCAGCATATCCCCTGCTTGGCCCACATGCTGAATCTTGTGGTGCAGCGCTTCCTGCACACCCACCAGGAGATGAGCGACCTGCTGCAGGATGCCTGGGAGGTGGTACGGTTTTTCTGCCACTCAGCCACTACCTCTGCACTCCTGTCCACCTTAAAGCAGCAATATGGCAAGCCACACTGCCTGATAATAGATATGCCAACTCGCTGGAATTCAACTCTATGTTGGAGTGGCTGTGTCAGCACAGACTGGCTGTTAGGGCCTACATGTTAGACCAAAATGTCCCCAGCAACCAGCAAGTCCCCATCATCAGTGCAACTCAGTGGACACAGATGCGGCAAGTATGCCTGCTGCTGAGTCCCTTCCTGGAGGCAACAAAGATGGTCAGTGAGGAGTGGGCCTCCGTGTCAGTGGGTGCCCGTGGTTTGCCTGCTGGACCAGGCAATGTACAATTTAATTGAGCATAGGGAGGAAGCCCTAAGGCAGCTGGATAAGGAGCAGATGGCAGCACAAGAGGGCTCACAGGTAGTGGAGGAGGTGGAGGAGTTGAAGGTCCCTAACCTGAATGCTGAGGAGAAGGAGCAGAGCACCGCTGGCATTGTACGGGGATGGCGGCTTGGGGAGGACGACACGGCACAGGAAGAGGACAGGCATGGGATATGGGACAACAAGGACGATGAAGATCTTGTTGCTAAAACACACTTGTTTTCCATGGGTGTGCACATGTTGCGCTGCTTTCATAGGGACCCCCGGGTGATCCAGATGCGTTCAAGGGAGGACACCTGGATCACCTTGATGCTGGACCCACGTCTGAAGGCGAACATGGGAGAGTTCATGATGATGCCATCCACCACCGAGCAACGTACAAGGGAGTTGCAGGGGGGCCTTGTGTGCAGACTACTGGAAGCATTCCCCAAGCCTTCCACCCCCACTGTAACTGCTCTGCCAACCCAGCAACAGGTGCCTGAAATTAACACCAGCAGCACAACAACCACCACCACCACCACCAGTAGCAGCAACTGGTGCCCCGGAGATCTGAAGAGCCTAAGCAAGAGCCTGTATGCAGTGCAGCAGCCCACAGCAGAGGTGCAAGCCACAGCATCCACCTCCAACCAGCACCAGCAGTGACTGCCCAGCATGACTACATGGGGTCATTCAGCGGGCTCAATGACACTGACAGCCCCGTGGACCCCTTGGAGTACTGGGTCAAGAGCCTGAACATCTGAAGGGAACTTGCCCAGTACGCCCTGTCACTCCTGTCCTGCCCCACCTCCAGTGTCCTCTCTGAGAGATGCTTCAGTGCGGTCGGTGGTATGGTCACAGAGAAGCGCTCTCGGCTCTCCCACGCCTCTGTAGACAAACTCACTCAACCAGGCTTGGGTGGAAGGTGAGTTCCTGGCACCTATTGTCGGACATAGGGGGACATGAAGTGGCTGCTGCAATGTGTTAACCATGCCTGCCTTTGGAAAGAAAGTTACAACCTGCCTACCTTGGTTCATTTTTTGGCTGTGGTACTACCAGTGAGTTGCCATGGTCCTTTTGTGCTGCTGAACTGACCATCCGCTTTGTCCTCCTGACTCAGTCACTACTACACTCTGCATTCACACTGCCCGGGTCACTGGACGCATTTAAGTTTTTGGGCAGCACTATTACACTGTGCTGCTACCAGTGAGTTGCCATGGTCCTTGTATGCTGCCGAACTGACTGTCTGCTTTGTCCTCCTGACTCAGTCACTACTACACTCTGCGTTCACACTGCCCGGGTCCACTGACGCATCTAATTTTTTGGGCAGCACTATTACACTGTGGTTCTACCAGTGAGTTGCCATGGTCCTTCTGTGCTCTTGAACTGGCCGTCCACTTTGTCCTCCTGACTCAGTCGCTACTACACTCTGCGTTCACACTGCCCGGGTCCACTGACACATCTAATTTTTTGGGCAGCACTATTACACTGTGGTACTACCAGTGAGTTGCCATGGTCCTTCTGTGCTGCCGCACTGACCAGCCACTTTGACCTCCTGACTCAGTCGCTACTAAAATCTGCATTCACACTGCCCGGGTCCACTGACAACTCTGCTGTCATGGAAAAAAAAAATATTATAAAAACCTCTCTGGGTCTTCTTGGCATCCTCCTCCAGTGGTACCATCACCGCCAAGTGCCATTGGGACTCACCTTCACCTCTGTGATTGCTTAACGTGTATTTCCCTGTTTAAAACCACTTATTACCAATTAATAGCCCCATTTAAAGTGGTGATTTCAATTTAAAATCCATTTTCTCAAAAACAAAAAATTATTTTTGGATTTTTGTTGTTGTAAGTTGTAGCCCCTTATCACCTTGATAATCCATGCAATTTGGGGGATTGTAGTAAGTATGGGGGCTTTGCTATTAACGTTAAAAGAAAATCTGGATCCGGCCGTGGATCCGGCCGTGATTGCATCATTCACGACTAAAAATCGGCGTCATGGCATGGGCGCGTATCACAATAGGGAACCAATCACGCCGGAGGCGGATTGTTTTTGGCAACAGCCGTGGTTGCCGAATTCGTGGATCGGGACATCCGAGCATCACTATGCCTCCCTTCTCCTCCCTCCATAGCAAAAGAACACATCACTAGCAGTAGTGTAGCTTAGGAGCTCTGGGCCCCAGTGTGAGTTTTACATTTGGCCCCCACAAGCTCTTTATACATAGCAATTCATATGGAGCACCAAAACCTGCCAAGGACAACCACAGTGTCATAGAGGTGTAAGATGCGGATGAGAACAGTCTATTAATAGTTACAACTAATAAAAGTACATATAGAGATAATCATTACCAATGAAAAGCTAATAAAGCAGTTGAGGGATATAGGTCTGGTCCAAGGGCCCTAGTGCAGTCCCTATCTCTCTGCACCCCCTATTGCTAAAGCTCTGATCACTAGCCTGAAGGCTAACAGTGTGTCTGTACAGCATTGGTCTCTGATTTGTCATCTGCAGGTATGTTTCCGGATCCTCGGTGGGCGACCATAAATGCAACTGTTTATGTAGCTTTATTTGAATGATTGACAGGAAAAAAGGTGGAGGGGTTTGTCTCTTTGTTAAGAATTCTTTTACAGCTGTCCTCAACGATGAGATGGAAGAAGATTGCGAAGATGTGGAGTCCGTTTGGGTAAATATTCATGGTGGAAATAAAAGTTGCCAATTGCTTATTGGGGTATGCTACAGACCACCTCATATTCATGAAGCTGCAGAACTGCGATTACTACAGCAGATTGAAAAAGCTGCAAGTAAAAATGACGTCATAATTATGGGCGACTTCAACTTTCCAGACATTGACTGGGGTATTGAGGCTACCCACTCTGGTAAAAGCAGCAGATTTCTGGCAGCACTACAGGACAATTACTTGACTCAAATGATAACGAAACCAACTAGGGGGAATGCGTTACTGGATTTGATCATTTCTAATAGACCAGATAATGTATCAAATGGAGAACATTTGGGAAATAGTGATCACAACATGATAACGTTTGATCTGGTGACTGATAGGCCACGGGGCAGCGGGACCACTAAAACTATGAATTTTAGAAAAGCAAAGTTCAATCAAATTAGGCAGGCACTAAGTTTGGTGAACTGGGATAATGTACTACAAGGGGAGAACACTAAAGGGAAATGGCAAGCTTTTAAACTTATTCTCAATCAATATTGTAGTATGTATATCCCATATGGAAACAAAATGTCTAGGAATAAAAAAAGGCCTCTATGGATGAATAGAAAGGTTAGGGATACAATGAAGAGGAAAAGGAATGCCTATAAGGTCCTAAAACAGGAGGGGACCGAGGCTGCACTAAGCAATTATAAGGAGTGCAATAAAAATTGTAAAAAAGAAATTAGGCTGGCAAAGATCGAAGCTGAAAATAAAATCGCTAGGGATATCAAATCTAACCCAAAAAAGTTTTACAAGTACATCAACTCTAAAAAAAGAAAGGTTGACTGTATAGGACTCCTAAAGGATGAGGGTGGGAACTCAATGGTGGATGACCAAGGTAAGGCAGAGTTATTAAATGCTTTCTTTGCTTCACAAAGGAAACAGCACTGTTGCAAATTACAGAGGCAGAAGAGTCTCAATCTTCTAACTGTAATATTAAATACTTAACGCAGGAAGAAGTTAAGGCAAGACTAAATAAATTAAAAATAGACAAGGCACCTGGCCCGGATGGCATGCATCCTCGGGTCCTAAGGGAATTAAGTTCAGTTATAGCTAAACCCCTTTATCTTATCTTTTGTGACTCTCTTGCAACTGGCAGAGTCCCAGTGGATTGGCGTACAGCCCACGTTTTCCCAATATTTAAGAAGGGCAAAAAATCAGATCCAGGAAATTATAGATCTGTAAGCTTAACATCAGTTGTATACAAACTATTTGAGGGGTTACTAAGAGATACTATACACGACTTCATAGTAGAAAATAATCTTATTTCTCAGCATCAACATGGGTTTACTAAAGACAGGTCCTGTTTGACTAACATGCTCAACTTTTATGAGGTAGTGAATGCTAATATGGATATTGGGAATGCTGTAGATGTGATATACTTGGACTTTGCAAATGCCTTCGACACTGTTCCCCACAGAAGTCTGGTACAAAAGTTGAGGATGCAAGGACTGGGGAAGAGTTTGTGTGCATGGATAGGGAACTGTCTGATGGACAGAAAACAAAGAGTTGTGGTCAATGGATCGTACTCAAAATGGGAGACTGTTAGCAGTGGGGTCCCACAGGGGTCTGTACTGGGCCCAGTGCTCTTCAATTTATTTATTAATGACCTAGTAGATGCAGTAGTGAGCAATGTTGCTATTTTTGCAGATGATACAAAATTGTGCAGAATCATCAACTCTCAGGAAGATAGTGTCATATTGCAACAGGATCTGGATAGGGTGGCTATATGGGCACATACATGGCAGATGAAATTCAATGTTGACAAATGAAAAATCATGCATTTTGGTCGTACCAATGGTCTAGCACCATACAAAATAAATGGGATACAGTTGGGGACATCAAACTTGGAGAAGGACTTAGGAGTACTCATCGACAACAAGTTAAATAATTGTACTCAATGCCAAGCCGCTGCAGCTAAAGCTAACAAAATTTTGGGATGCATTCAAAGGGAAATAAAAACTTGAGATGCTAGCATAATATTGCCCCTGTTTAACGCTCTAGTAAGGCCACATCTGGAATATGGAATTCAGTTCTGGGCACCACATTACAAAAAAGATATTGCAGTTTTAGAGCAGGTGCAGAGACGAGCAACAAAATTGATACGTGGGATGGAAGGTCTTGCTTACCAAGAAAGGTTAGATAAACTGGGTTTATTTAGTCTAGAGAAAAGACGCCTTAGGGGAGATCTAATTAACATGTATAAATACATCAGAGGGCAATATAATAGCTTGGAGGTTGAGCTTTTTGTCCCTAGGCCTTCTCAAAGGACTAGAGGACATGATCTGCGCATGGAGGAAAAATGTTTTAGCCATTTATTTAGGAAAGGGTTCTTTACAGTAAGAGTGATTAAGATGTGGAATGCATTGCCACAGGAAGTCGTTATGGCAAACTCTATACCTGCATTTAAAGGGGGCTTAGATGCTTTCCTTGCGTTGAAAGACATCCATGGCTACAATTACTAGATTATGCCTAATGATGTTGATCCAGGGATTTTATCTGATTGCCATCTGGAGTCGGGAAGGAATTTTTCCCTTTTGGGGCTAATTGGATCATGCCTTGTAAGGGTTTTTTCGCCTTCCTCTGGATCAACAGGGATATGTGAGGGAGCAGGCTAGTGTTGTACTTTGTACTGGTTGAACTCGATGGACGTATGTCTTTTTTCAACCAAAATAACTATGTAACTATGTAAAGGCTCATACACACTTCAGACTAATGTTGCCTGGCATGGATCGGGACATAATCCCTTGGACAACATTTGGTGGTTAAGGCTGTACAGACACGTTGTTAGTGTGCAGGCTAGTGATGCATTAGGGAGAGTAGCGAACGGACGATGTGTGGTTCCATACAGAGGAGAAATAACGCAGTCAGACAGCATTCCGGCGAGATGATCCGGCATGCGGAATCACTTACCAATGTATCGGGAGAACCGTACACATAATAGATTATTCTACTAGATTCTTCGCAGCCTTTGCTAAGTTTAGGCTATTGTGTGTACAGGGCAGTTTCTAGGCTAAAATGCACCCCCCCCCACAGAGCCAGGTATAGGTGCCCGCAGTATAGGTTAGCCAGGTCTAGTTGCACTTAGTATAGGTCCCCCCAGTATAGGTAGCTAGGAATAGGTACCCCAGTATAGGTAGCCAGCTATAGGTCCCCCCAGTATAGGTAGCCAGGCATAGGTGCCCCAGTATAGTTGCCACCAGTATAGGTTAGCGAGGTAGGTGCCTCCAGTATAGGTAGCCAGTATAGTTGCCCCCAGTATAGGTTAGATGGGTGGGCACCCCCGGTATAAGTTAGATAGGTAGGTGCCCCCAGTACAGGTTAGCTAGGTGGGTGATGCTGGAGAAGTCTGGAGAGCCAGTTCTGCTCCATCAGAGATGGAGTGAGTCTAGTAAGCTGAGGCCGGGAGCACACTCGTCTGTCGGTTTTCTGTATGCGTTGTCTGCACACCATGTGTCTCTGTATGTGTGAAAACATGCACACTTATTACAGAAGGTAATGTAATTGATAGAGAAAATGCCTGCAGTGCTTCACTGCTGTCTGCTTATATGTACATGAGGAAAACACATTCACGTGTGCACTAGGCAACTGAATAACATTAGTTCTCAGTTTACCTGTGCAGAAAGCATAGGGAAGGGGGCCCCTTCCAAAGTTTTGCAGGGGGGCCCAGTGATTTCTAGTTACGCCCCTGTCTATTTGGCTCTAGTAAAACCAGAAACAAGCATGCAGGTGGTCAGATCTGACAATAACGTCAGAAACACCTGATCTGCTGCATGGTTGTTCAGGGGTTATGGCTGAAAGTAGTAGTGGCACAGGGTAATCAGAATAGCCAAGCAACTGGTTTTGCTTAATAGGAAATAAATACGACATCCTCCTCATCCCTCTCACTACTTTTGTCCTTTAAAGATATGACCAAGCCTTTTGGGGGGGGGGGTTTACCACGGGCACCTTTTTATGACAGCAAATAATACATCTTTAATGTACAGGTCATATGTAATATGTTAAGGGGAAAAAAACAATAGAAGAGGAGCACCAAATTATCAGCCATGATAATGATGACCCTTTTCAGCAGGTTATGGAATCCTCTATGCACAGGTAACCAGGCTACAGACATTATTTGCATTAGCTCCACAATTAACGCCAGGTGTGTTCAAAACAAGTGTGACGATATGTTATCCTGTAGACCAAGAGGAAGACACAGCTGAGAAAATGCCTCCACAGGAGATCCTTTGGCTCATCATTGTTTATCTTATGGCAGAGATTATTTCAATTATTGTAAACGCCTATATCATTGTTATGAATAGTAAAAGCATCAAGACCAACCTGAGATGGAAGGTGTCTGAAGTAATACAGCTAGTTATGGGGTTGGTCAACATTACCACCACTTGTTCAAATGCAACTCAGGTGGTACTTAATCTTTTGTGGCTCCCTAGCATATCCAATAGGGGAGTTTCTTCAACTCTTGTCGTTCTACAGATGTTCCACATGTGCTTCAACGTCTGGCTTACAGCTTGTCTCTGTATGCATTACTGTACCAGCATCACCAGCTTCAGCTACTGGATCTTCATCTGGATAAAAAGGGCTTTACTGTCTCGCCTGCCCCACCTGCTACTTCTTTTAGGACTTGAAGTGCTTGTCCTAACAGTTCCCCTGGTCTTCACATTTCAGCTAATACCTCAGCAGTCACAGGCAGGAAACAGTACCACTATGGTTTGGTTAATTAATTGCAATGTTGTCCACCAGATAATTCTGGCTGTGTTTGGGTGTTTGATGCCATTTTCCTTTACATGTTTCTCATTGATAGCCACAGTGTCATCACTGGTGACACACATTCAGAGAATGAAACAAAACAAGTTCACCCTACCTACATTAAAAGTCCATGTGAATGCTTTGAGAACAATGCTTTTTTTCCTCATCTTATCTGTATTGTATTTTGTAGCGGAGACCATGCTATATACACAACACTCAACCAATAGTCCTGTGATTATTGTTATTGGCTGGTCTGCTATTACAATTTTTCCAACAGCTGAAGCTCTCATTATTATTCAGGCCAGCCCAAAGCTCTGGAAAACCCTACTAAGAAAATTCTGCACCAGGAGCTCAATGGGGAAGAAGACTTAGGGCCTGATTCACAAAGCGGTGCTAACAGTTAGCACGCTGGTGAAAAGCCCTTTATCATGCCTAAACTCAGTTTAGGCATGATAAGTTTAGCTGTGATAAGTTTAGGTGTGAAGTTTAGGCATGTTAAGTTTAGGTGTGATAAGTTTAGGTGTGATGAGTTTAAGCATGATAAGTTTAAGCACCAACTGGGTTAGCACCGCAGTGCACAGCTGATCAAAAGTTTTGCGCTAGCAAAGTCTGGTGCACTTCGCATAGAGTTTAATGGCGCTGCTTTGCGTGCGGGACTTTGCGTGCGATCTAAACTTATCTAAACTTATCATGCCTAAACTTATCATGCCTAAACTTATCACGCCTAAACTGACTTTTCACCAGCATGGTGCAATGGTTATCATGCCTAAAGTCTCTAACTGGGTTAGCACCGCTTTGTGAATCGAGCCCTTAGACTTTAAATGTCATTCTACTTGTAGGTTACCACTGATCGTTTTAATTAATAAAATTAGTATTTTTCTATTATACATATGTGATGTGTCACGGAGATCTGAGTGTTTGGCATGAGTGTAACAACTTCAAAACATTTGGGATCCACTGTAAGTAAGTACTATAATCTACCTGAGAACTGGTTGGACTTGATCAATTTATTCCTTAGACTTCCGTCTTTTTCTTTGTATTGTTACAGTATATATTCTCACCTTCCTTGTCTTAGTTCACAAATGTATGGCACCTCGGGATTCCTTGCCTTTAGCAGTACCTCACTATTTCTTCCCTCTTGAATTTGTTGATGTAGGGACCTAGTCTCTCATCCAGCAGTGAAAGCCTAGTTAATGGATGGGAGCTAGTCCATGCTAGATAGTTGGACCCAAGTTAGGGGTCTTTTTCATCTTCATGTTCTATCCTCTTACATTGAATATGTTTATAAAATGTGATTCAATATATTTACTCTGAATACTAATCTATCAATGTTGTATCATTTAAGATGCTTAGGCTTGGGATTGCATTTGAAATTATGCATTCTAAGTATTTTTTTTTGTGTGCAGACTATTGCATCCTCTATTGCAACTGTATGTGCTGTGTACTGGCTTAAAATGTTAATAAATATGGAATAAAGAAAAAAAATTGACATTTGTTTATGAGTAAGAAAGTTGAGTGTACACCTCTAAACAATGAGGCCCCGTTCACACTGCATGCGTTCCCATCTGCGTTTCGGGAAAGCGTTCAGAAGGCAGACAAGCACGACATCAGATGTTCACACTGCATGCGTTCTGGACCAGTGCGGTCCGGGAACGCATGCTGCACGCATTTTTGCAGGCTGACCCATTCACTTCAGTGATCAGCCACGCAACGCATACAAACGCAGATGGCGTGGGTTCGTATGCGTTGCATTCCGAACGCACGGCCATCCGCATTTGCTAATGTGAACGTGGCCTTACACTGGTGGAGATGATGAATAGGGATGGTCGGAAATGCCCATTGCCAATTCCTGGAAATTCTGATTTCTGTTTTCCGATTTTTGAGTTTTCTTTTTTTTTAGGGGGGGGGGGGGGGGGGTCATTTTTGCATTTTCTGATTGGCCAAAAACTTCCGAGTTGACTCTGCATTCTCTGATTGGTCCCAATGCTTCGGAGTTCTGTGATTGGGCTAAAATTACCTAGTTGAGGTAATGCAGTATTTCAGTAGAAATCAGATTTCCATTTCCAAACATAAATAGGAAATGAGTAATCAAGGTAAGAAGAAAAGTCTGCTGCTCTGTTTACCTCCACAGCCAGTGTAGGTCCTCCTGGTTCACATGAAATCTACCTGTACATAAAACACTCTCGTAACGTAGTTTAGTATCAGCTGGAATGAGTTATCCACCAAAAACCCCAGTGTGATCAAACACCACTCAATGGGGGGAGTGTGTACCGACCCATCCCAATCACATGGAGCAGATGTTTTTTAAATTCGGCAATGATCCTGGCAGTTGTCTTGTCACCACACAGGTTGCCAGGCAAAACCTCAGGAGGGCAAAGGAATAGTATACTACCGCTTTTTAAAACCACAGATGTCAGTAGGTAAGTGTAGTGTAGGTGTAGTGTCAGGACAGCCTGGTCCCCGTTGCATCTCCAGAGCCAAATTTGTACTTATCAGCACCCATGGCTTGCTATTACCAACCCCACCCACCCACCCACCTCATATCCCCCAAGCATAAGAATTACTATAGCACGTGACCTGGGGACACAGCAGGCTCTGGTAATTACGTTTCCTTCTATATCCTCCCAAAAATGTTGTTAATTGCTTTCCTGACAAAATAGGCCTTTAGACTATAAATATGATAGAAAATAGATTGTGAGGTCCACTCAGGACAGGGCTATGTACATGCGGCATGATGGCGCGCACGGGATGAAGGGAATGCCGGCGCAGAACTTGCGGGCTATGGGGGGCTGGAGGAAGCCCCAGGTAAGTCCCGATTTTATTTTAGGTCACTGCTCTGGGTCCTTTTAAAGCGGATACAGTGAACAAGTCAACTACAGATTGGAGGATACGTACACACATTACACAGCATTGTGAGACAAAAGGAGAAGACAGCCCTGGCCAAAAGGCCTTACAGTCTAAAGGTTTAAGAGATGGTCCAGTAGGTGAAGGGTAGCTGTGCATGAGATGGTAAAAATGGTGGTCAGTGGCCAAAGTATCCTAGGTAGGAGAGTTTGCTTGCCTGAAGGGGTGAGATTTCAGTTTGCGTCTAAAAAGGGTAAGTGTGGGTGAGTAGTGGATGTGTTGAGGGAGGATATTCCAGAGGATGGGAGTGGATCAAGAGAAGTCCTGGAAGCAGGAGTGAGAAGAGGTGACCAGAGAGGAAGATAGGAGAATATTGTTAGTAGAGCGGAGATTTGCATGTAGGATGGTATCTGGAAATTTATTTAGATAAGAAGGAGCTAGATTGTAAAGAGCTTTGTCGGTGAGAGTCTGGATTTTAACCAGTTGAGGACCACAGGCTTACACCCCCCTAGTGACCAGGCAATGTTTTACAATTCAGTGCTCTGCAGATTTGACAGCTCGTTGCAGAGCCATACAACTTCGCTCACAAATAAATCTGCCCCCCTTTTGTTGCCACCAACAGAGCTTTCTGTTGGCATCTGATTGCTGCTGCCATTTTTTTTTTTATTAATTTTTTTTATTAAATCAGTGATCACCTCTCATAGGCATAAGCCGCTCTTGACGCCTTTTGGCGTTAGGCGGTCCTGGGGCTGCCACCTTCCTGACGCCTACTGGTGTTACATGGTCGTGAAGGAGTTAAATGGTATCCTTTGTGTAACTGGCAGCCAGTGAAGGGACTGACAGAGGGTGAGAGGGGTAAAGGGCTGGAGAGGCCAAGCAAGTAAAAACAGTACTAGAGATTTTGGCACATCTGCCATCGGCATGGGCCGCAATAAAAATTATGCTAAAGCGGCACTCAGACAGTATTTTGGGTTCCGTCAAAAGACGGAGCTCAAATTACTATAAAACTGCATAATTCAGCCAGCAGCAATAGCTGAAGGGGGAATAGTATTTAACGCTGCTGGGACTTTTGCAGGACCAGGGTGAGTGGTTTATTGGCTTTAAGAATGTGCTTGAGGCCCCGCAGCACCCCGGGTGTATGGGGGCATTGGGAAGCCTCCACGTGGCTCTCCTGGTTAGTGCTAATGTTACGTAGCATGAACTAATTCCCGCAGGGCAACCACTTTGCGGTATTGGTTTTAACCCTGCAAACTTTGGCATGCAAAAGCAAATGCATATTTGCCTGAGCTATGTCTTGTGAGTAGCCACTTAGGCCAAATTTGCAAAGCCAGATTTGTCAGGTGTTACTTGAATTGATGCACACATAAATTCTCTACAAAGTGTAGTGTTTCATTTCTTTCCCCCTTTGAAGGCAGGTGGTGGATGGCTTGTTCTAGGAGGCGAGAGCCCTGGATCCAGCTGTCTGCGCCTGCTCCCCCCCCCCCCCCCCCTTG
Organism: Hyperolius riggenbachi; assembly: GCF_040937935.1. NCBI lineage: Eukaryota > Metazoa > Chordata > Amphibia > Anura > Hyperoliidae > Hyperolius > Hyperolius riggenbachi. The sequence goes on from NC_090652.1 coordinate 71,364,491, forward strand.
GAGTGTTGTGTGAAAGCCAGCTCTGAGCTCCAAAACTTGGAGTGGCCTATGCTTCACTCCTTTCTCATGTGTTCGTTAAGGTAAGTGCCTGTTTTTAAATTTTGGGAGGCAGGTGCGGGCGGCTCTTCCCGGCGCTGGCCACGCTTGGAAGGGTCGCCTGCACCTCCCAGCCTCCCCCTCCGGGATGCCACTGTGGTTTCCAGAGAGTGAGAGAGCTTGGGGCTCCACGGCACCCCGGTTGTATGGGGGCATTGGGAAGCCTCCCCGTGACGCTCCTGGATAGTGCACAGGGTGACCGCTTTGCGCTATTGGTTTTAACCCTGAAAAGAGATTGCATTGAGACAGTCAGGGACTCCAGTTGTTAGAGTAATCGAGTTTGGTACGCGTGACCAAGCGTCGATCAGATGCGAAACGGCCGCCGCCCCACCATCTAGTGCCCGCACCCACCTCTAGTATGGCTGAGCCTGCCTTCATGGACACGTAAGAGGTGTAATACACCACGGTTTTGCACATTGGACTGTACCATGTATTGAAGTGTCAATATTGGCTGTTTCCTTGATGCACTGGCTTTCACTTTTGAGGACAATAAATCCATATGACGGAAAGTATCATAAGTGTATAGGTGATATTGGAAGTCAAAGGAACTGATGAGCTGACCGAGACCATAAGTGTAAACAGAGAAGAGGAGAGGTCCAAGGACTGAGCATTGGTGAACTCCAACAGTGAGAAGTCATGGAGAGGAGAGGTGGTGCCGGAGTGAGTTACTCTGAAGATCCTATCTGTGAGATAAGAGGGAATCCAGACAAGAGCAAGACCCTGAATGCACATGGATGAGAGGAATTTGGAAGGAGAGGGTTGTTCACTGTGTTGAAAGTGGAGAAGAGATCTAGGAGAATGAAAATAGAATAGAGGCCTTTAGATGTAGCAGTTGCCAAGTCTTTGGTTACTTTGAGTAGCGCAGTTTTGGTCGAGCGGCTGGGACGGAATACAGATTAGAGGTCATCAAACAGAGAATTAGTAGTGAGGTGATGGACTACTGTATTTTTTGGACTATAAGACTCACTTTTTCTCTCCCAAAAGTGGGGAAGGAAAGTCACTGCATCTTATAGTGCAAATGCAGGGAATTCCTGACTTACGCCTACCAATATGAACCCCCAAACCTGCTGCAATGTCGGGGACTTCCTGCACTGTACCCATGCAGAGGAAGACACAGGGGGAAAAGCGGAGGACACAAAAGGGCATAGAGGACGACACAAGGACGACAGAGGCAGACACAAGGGGGGCATAGGAGGACACAGGGAGACACAAGGGGTACAAAGGGGGCATAATCCACAAGATGCCTGCCCCTTCACCATGAATGCACCAGGTTTAATATATATATATATATATATATATATATATATATATATATATATATATATATATATATATATATACACATGTACTAGCCGACCCACGGTGTAGCATACACCGCATAAGGGGGTAGAGAGCAGGAAGGGGGTATTGGGCACAGCAGCGGGGAGGGGGGTTGTACCCCCCCTCACCTGGGTCCCCCATGTGCGTTACCCCTTCAGCTTAAGCTCAGCAGGACCCCCCCCTTCTTCACCTGGGTCCCCCATGTGCGCTCCCCCTGCAGCTTAAGCTCAGCAGGACCCCCCTCCCTCACCTGGGTCCCCATGTGCGCTCCCCCTTCAGCTTAAGCTCAGCAGGATTCCCCTCACCTGGTTCCCCGTGTGCACTCCCCTGCAGCTTAAGTTCAGCAGGACCCCCCCTCCCTCACCTGGGTCCCCCATGTGCGTTCCCCCTTCAGCTTAAGCTCAGCAGTACCCCCCTCACCTGGGTCCCCATGTGCATTCTCCCTGCAGCTTAAGTTCAGCAGGACCCCCCTCCTTCACCTGGGTCCCCCATGTGCGCTTCCCCTGCAGCTTAAGCTCAGCAGGACCCCCTCCCTCACCTGGGTCTCCCATGTGCGCTCCCCCTTCTGCTTAAGCTCAGCAGGACCCCCCCTCACCTGGGTCCCCATGTGCATTCTCCCTGCAGCTTAAGTTCAGCAGGACCCCCCCTCCCTTACCTGGGTCCCCCATGTGCGCTCCCCCTGCAGCTTAAGCTCAGCAGGACCCCCTCCCTCACCTGGGTCCCCCATGTGCGCTCCCCCTCCAGCTTAAGCTCAGCAGGTCCCCCCTCCCTAACCTGGGTCCCCCATGTGCGCTCCCCCTGCAGCTTAAGCGCAGCAGGACCCCCCTCCCCCTCCTGCTTAAGCTCAGCATCAGCCGCCACTATTAGTAAGAAGCAGCGGGCGGGGATGACTCACCTCTTCCACGTTCCAGCGTGCGTTCCACTGTCGTCACTTCCTGCAACACTACCCACTGTATTGGAGTAATTTGCCTTCTTAAAACAGAAGGAAATCTGCAATTATTCAGCTATAAGTGATCATTTGTGGTTACCCACAATGCACTGCTACTAAATATGCAAATTTCCCCTTTTCACCCTTGGTAAGCCAAGCAAGCATCCAGATCCAATGGTGTATAGCAAGCATATAGCTTTAAAGTTTAAACAGTCATATCAACCCCACATGTAGACAGCCTGTTTCAGACTTTTGGTCCTCATAATTACTTGGCAGTGATTGATATGGCTGTATGAGATAGGGCTTGGACCAGTACAACAGAGTAACCAAGCAGCTCAGGGTGACCCAAACCACTCAGAATGTATAGGGGGATAAAAGGTACCAAAAAGACCTCCTACTAAAAAAACAAAGCTTGGTGTAATTTTCCTCCTTAAAACAGAAGATCTGCAATAATTCAGCTATAAGTGAACATTTCTGGTTACCCACAATGCACTGCTACTAAATATGCAAATTATCCCTTTTCACCCTTGGTAAGTCAAGCAGGCATCTAGAACCGCTGGTGTATTAGTGTTGTCCGGATCATGAACGATTCGGATCTTTGATCCAAATCCTTTTTGTGAGTCGAATCATCCGGATCATCACAGTGAACGATTCGGATCACAGTGGAAGAAACAGGAAGAGCAGTGAAGAGTTAGGGATGGAGTGAGAGAGGCAACTCCTCCCAGCTGAGCTCACTGAGGGATCAGGTTACAGGCACCACAGGCAGCAGCTCTTGGTTACAAAGTTAACTCCTTGGGCTTGATTCACAAAAGAGTGCTAACTGTTAGCACGGCCGTTTTCGCGCGAATTTTCGCATTGCGCGCGATCGCAAATTTTACCGCAAAATCGATATCGTTTTCCGTTACCGTTTCACGCGAAAATTCGCGATCGCGCGCAATGCGAAAATTCGCGCGAAACCGGCCGTGCTAACAGTTAGCACTCTTTTGTGAATCAAGCCCCTTGTCTCACACTCCAAATATCACTGCTGGCAATGTGTAGTACTACTACTCACACACCAAATATCACTGCTGGCAATGTGTACTACTACTCACACACCAAATATGACTGCTGGCAATGTGTACTACTACTCACACACCAAATATCACTGCTGGCAATGTGTACTACTACTCACCTGCCAAATATCACTGCTGGCAATGTGTACTACTACTCACACACCAAATATCATTGCTGGCAATGTGTACTACTACTCACATGCCAAATATCACTGCTGGCAATGTGTACTACTACTCACACACCAAATATCACTGCTGGCAATGTGTACTACTACTCACTAGTGTTGGGCGAACAGTGTTCGCCACTGTTCGGGTTCTGCAGAACATCACCCTGTTCGGGTGCTGTTCGAGTTCGACCGAACACCTGATGGTGTTCGGCCTTTTAGTTCGGGTTCGCCCGAACTACTCAATGCCCCCCGAACAGGGCCCCTGTTCGGCCGAACAGGGCCCTGTTCGCCCGAATACGGCCCCCCTATGGGGTCGCAGGCATAAGGGGGGAGCATGCCCCGATCGCGGGGGGGGGGTCGGAAATTCCCCCCACCCCCTCCGCTAGCGCTCCCCCCTCTGCCCGCTTCCCCATAAAAAAAGTTTGCGGAAAGTTAATAGTACCTGGTGGCTGGCTGGCAGTGAATAGGAGACGCGTTTAGGCCGGGCAGCGGGCGGTTCAGCGGTAGTACCCTTGTGGTACTTCCGCCCTTTATCTGACCTCACGTCCTCTACGTGATGACGCATACGATGGTACGCGTCACGCGTACCCTCGTATGCGTCATCACGTAGAGGACGTGAGGTCAGAGAAAGGGCAGAAGTACCACAAGGGTACTACCGCTGAACCGCCCGCTGCCCGGCCTCAACGCGTCTCCTAGTCGGACTCCTCCTCACTCATCTCACCACTGCCAGCTAGCCAGCCAGCCACCCGGTACTATTAACTTTCCGCAAACTTTTTTTATGGGGAAGCGGGCAGAGGGGGGAGCGCTAGCGGAGGGGGTGGGGGGAATTTCCGACAGCCCCCCACGATCGGGGCATGCTCCCCCCTTATGCCTGCGACCCCATAGGGCCCCCAAAAGCGGCATGTTCGGGGGTCCCATTGACTTCCATTGAGTTCGAGGTTCGGGCCGAACATGCCGAACATCTGGCCCATGTTCGGCAGAACGGACCCGAACCCGAACATCCAGGTGTTCGCCCAACACTACTACTCACACACCAAATATCACTGCTGGCAATGTGTACTACTACTCACACACCCACTATCAGGCCCAGTGCACACCAAAACGCTAGCAGATCTGCAAAATGCTAGCGTTTTTTGGAGCAGATTTTCAGAGCAATTCTAGGCATGTTTAGAGACGTTTTCTAAACATGCCTAGCGGTTTTAGGAGCGTTTTCGGGTAGCAGATTACACATATTGTTATGGGCTCGTTCACACCTATAATCACAAACCTTTGCGGGAATGATTTTCCCGCGACTAACGCGGAAAAATCACTGGACACTGCGGCGGTTTTGGAGTGATTGCGATTAGTGTGCTTTGCGCGCTAATCACAATCGCTAAACGCAAATCGCCGGCACATTGCTGCATGAAACATGTTTGTGGTTATCGCTAACCGCAAATGTGGCAGTGAGAACACTGCCATTTGCAACAATGTGTAGCGGTTTTTACTAAACTGCTAGCGGTTTGCTATGAGTGGGAATCGCACGATTCCCGCTCAGGTGTGAATGGGCCCTAAAAGCTGTTACTGAATAGCTTCTGTAACAAAAACGCCTGGCAAACCGTTCTGATACAGCGTTTTCCAGAGCGGTTTGCATTTTTCCTATACTTTACTTTGAGGCAGAAACGCTTCTGCAAACCACAAACATGCTGCAGGACCCACGTTTGCGGTTTGCTAAAAACCTCAAACCGCTGGTGTGCACCATCCCATTGAAATACATTAGCCAAGCGGTTTCACTGGCGGATGCGGTCGGCGGATCGCTTCTAAAAATAAATAAAGCTCTGATTTACAGAATACCCAGTATGCTCAGGGAGAATCACATGGGCAGGCCATAAAATGTTGACTTAAAGGACTTCCGAGGCCAAAATGACAAAAATGACACTTTACCTTTTTATCTGCAGAATCCACGGAGGACGCCCTCCCACCAAACGGGTCACATCCCTTCCACCCCTAAGATGGCCACCGCCTTGATCCGTGGCTGCGCAGTACGCATTGCCGCGAGTGCGACTGCGCAGCCTTTAGCTCGCCTCCAGCCGCGCCGGACGTACACTTCAGGAGGATGCCAGGAACCACTACGCGGCTGGAGGCGGTCTAAAGGCTGCGCAGTCGCACTCGCGGCAAAGCATGCTGCGCAGCCGCGGATCAAGGCGGCGGCCATCTTAGGGGTGGAATGGATGCGACCCATTTGGTGGGGTCGAGACAAGCCCTGGGGAACTAAAAGGTCTAGATTGACGGAGGTACGGAGCAGAGGACGCGGAGGGCGTCCTCCGTGGATTCTGCAGATAAAAAGGTAAAGTGTCATTTTCATTATTTTGGCCTCGGAAGTCCTTTAACTCTGGGGGGGGATAAGGCCACTTGCTTGGTAGACCTCTCTCTTTAGGTGAGGAAAGGTTATCTTATCATTCTGCACAAGTCTACATATCATGTCTTTAAACAGAACTAAAAGATCTTTTCAATGATCTGATTGGAATCACCCGGATCATTGAAACACTCCAAACTTCCCATCTCTATGGTGTATAGCAAGTCTATAGCTTTAAATTTTACACAATCACATCAAACCTAAATATGACAGCCTATTTCAGACTTTTGGTCCTCATCAGTACACAGTAGAGATTGATATGGCTGTATGAGATAGGGCTTGGACCAGTACAACAGAGTAACCAAGCAGCTCGGGGTGACCCAAACTACTGAGAATGTATAGGGGGATAAAAGGGACCAAAAAGCCCTCCTACTAAAAAAAAAAAGCAAAGCTTGGTGTAATTTGCCTTCTTAAAACAGAAGCAAATCTGCAATAATTCAGCTATAAGTGAACATTTGTGGTTACCCACAATGCACTGCTACTGATTATGCAAATTATCCCTTTTCACCCTTGTTTTGATATGACACTACTTCTTCTTCTTGCTTGGACCAGCCCCTTCTTCTTGCTCGGACTGGCCCTGGGGGCAGGACGCTACTTCTTCTTGCTTGACAGTTGAGGCACTTACTCTATTATATATATATATATATATATATATATATATATATATATATATATATATTGTAGCGGTTACCCATAGCAACAGGGGTAAGACAGTTCATAGAAGAGACAGCAGGCTTCCAATATTGTAAAAGTCAGGCTCCTGCCTGGTTTATTTATGAAAATTAAATAGTTGCCAGTGAATACAAAACAGTTCATCAAACAAAACAAAACCTAGCTCGGCTGAGCAACTACCTGTCTCACTCCAGTCCCTGACTGACTATACATAGACAAGATTGTAGCAAAACATACAAACAACATGGCAACTTACATTGTACATGCAGAGTTTAGCCTTTTCCCCATGTAAGAGCTCTGTTCCCTCCAGAGTACAGGAACCAAGTGAGCTCCTTCCTGGTCAGACTGGCTGACCTTTATTCAGCACCTGTGCTCCACCCTGCACAGGTGTAATACCTGGACTGGGCCAGGTGGCCAGGGAACCCACCCACACTTCCCTGGCCAGCTCCAGGACCCTTAACCGGCTTTTGAAAAAGCCAAATTAGCACACACAGTTTTTTTTTTTTTTGTTTTTTTTCCTGGAGCTTTATTTGACCAAGCACCTTAAACGAGGTGCTACATACACACCATCCATAACCTTTCCTATAAGAGCCTGTGACACCATGTCACATATCTCCCCCCTCTGTTCGAACCCATGGGGTCGGACACTGGTTGCCATCATACAGTGTGTCCTAGACAGGGCATCTGCGTTGCCCTGCAACTTCCCTGCACGATGTTCAATGGTGAAACTGAAATTCTGAAGGGACAGAAACCATCTGGTAACCCTAGCATTTCTCTCTTTTGCCTGGGACATCCAGGTCATGGGTGAGTGATCAGTGATGAGCCTGAATTGGCGTCTGAGCAGATAGTATCGTAGAGACTCCAGTGCCCATTTAATCGCTAAACATTCTCGCTCTACTATACTATAATTTTTTTCAGCAGGAGACAGCTTTCGGCTGAAATAGACCACTGGGTGCTCCTCACCCCTGACCAACTGTGACAAGACCGCCCCCAACCCCACACTTGAAGCATCAGTTTGCACTATGAACTGCCTTTCAAAATTTGGGGCAATTAATACCGGTTGATGACACAAAGCTAATTTCAGCTCTTGAAATGCTCTGTCTGCTTCAGGATTCCACCTCACCATTACTGACTCTTTTCCTTTCATTAGATCCATCAAAGGAGCTGCTGCAGTGGCAAAATTCGGGATGAACTTCCGATAGTACCCTATCATGCCGAGAAAAGTCCTCACCTGCTTCTTTGTTGTGGGCCGAGGCCAATCTTTGATAGCTTCAATTTTGTTTAGCTGTGGCTTTATGAGACCCCGCCCAATTATGTGACCAAGGTAACGGGCCTCCTCTAGTCCTATTGTGCATTTCTTTGGATTGGCAGTTAAACCCGCCTGTCTTATGGAATTTATCACTGCCTGGAGCTTAGGGAGATGACTTTCCCAATCCATGCTAAACACCACCACATCATCTAGATATGCCGCCGCAAAATGCTGATGCGGACGTAATATCTCATCCATCATGCGTTGAAAAGTTGCAGGGGCTCCCTGCAATCCAAAAGGCATGCGTATATATTGGAACAAGCCATAAGGGGTGGAAAATGCTGTTTTCTCTTTAGCTCTATCTGTTAAAGGCACCTGCCAGTAACCTCTAGTGAGATCTAGCGTTGTAATGTATCTGGCGGGCCTAGTCTCTCAGTCAGCTCATCAATTCTCGGCATGGGATAAGCATCGAATTTTGACACTGCATTTAATTTACGGAAATCATTACAAAACCTTAGGAACCCATCTGGTTTTGGAACTAAGACAATGGAGCTACTCCACTCACTTGTAGACCTCTCAATGACCCCTAATTCTAGCATTTTTTCAATCTCTTTTTCGACAGCCTGTCTGCGGGCTTCTGGAATTCTATAGGGCTTTAGGCGAACCCGAACCTTGGCATCAGTAATAATGTCATGTTTAATGACGGAGGTACAGCCTGGTAATTCTGAAAACACATCCGCATTCCTTTGCAGAAATTCCCTGACCTCCTGCTTTTGGACGGTGGACAGGGAGTCCACAACTTTTACCTCTCGGATCCCCTCCTGGCTTGTGGAAGGCAACTGCAGAGTGGCTAACATAACCTCTCTATCTTTCCAAGGCTTTATCAGGTTAACATGGTAAATTTGTTCCTTCTTTCTCTTATCTGGCTGATAAACCTTGTAAGTTACCTCACTCACTTTCTTGCAAATTTCATAGGGCCCCTGCCATTTTGCTAAGAACTTGCTTTCTACCGTGGGGATCAACACCAACACCCGATCCCCAGGGTTGAAAGACCTAACTTTAGCTGAGCGGTTGTAAACCCGACTTTGGGCTTCTTGTGCCCGCTGCATGTGTTCTCGGACCAATGGCATAACAGCAGAGATCCTGTCTTGCATAGTTGACACATGTTCAATTATGCTCTTATGGGGAGTGGATTCTTGTTCCCATGACTCTTTGGCAATGTCAAGAAGTCCCGTGAACGTCTCCCGTATACTAGTTCGATCGGGGAAAACCCGGTAGAGGACTGGGGAACTGCAAACATGAGATATGGCAAAAGACAGTCCCAGTCTCTCCCATCCTTATCTACCACTTTCTTTAACATCCCTTTTAGGGTCTTGTTAAATCGCTCCACCAGTCCATCGGTCTGTGGATGGTAGGCCGATGTGCGGAGCTGCTTTATTCCCAGAAGTCGACACAACTCCTTCATGATTTTTGACATAAAGGGTGTGCCCTGATCGGTTAGGACCTCCTTTTGTATACCAGTGCGAGAGAACACATGCATCAACTCTTTTGCAATGGTCTTGGAGGCCATGTTTCTTAACGGTATAGCCTCAGGATAGCGTGTAGCATAATCGAGGATCACAAGAATGTATTGATGACCCCTGGCTGACTTAACTAGGGGTCCAACCAGATCCATTGCCATCCGCTCAAAAGGTATGTCAATGATAGGCAAGGGAACTAGAGGGCCTCGGAAGTGAGCCAGAGGGGCTGACAATTGGCATTCTGGGCAAGATTCACAATATCTCTTAATTTCTGCAAAGACACCTGGCCAATAAAACCTCTGTAAGACCCGTTGTTGAGTTTTCTCAGCCCCGAGGTGACCTCCCATGACATGTTTATGAGCCAGGTCTAACACGGTCTTTCGAAAGGGTTCGGGCACCACCAATTGTTCTATCAGTCCTTCTCTCTCCTGGCTCATTCGGTATAATAAATCATTTACCACCGCAAAATGAAGAAATACATTCTCTGTACCAGACCCTTGTGGCATACCATCAATCGTGACAACATTTTCCCAGGCCCTAGTCAGGGTGGGGTCCCTCAACTGGGCTGTACCAAAGTTATCTCTAGAGACCTCCAAGTCCCGCACTGCAGGCTCTATGGAGGTCTCCAGAGGCAACTCCGTCTCACCCGCAAATACAGTCAAGCGAGAAATGTTGACTTCATTGCCATTGGCCCCTGGATTACTCAAATTCCCCATGGACACATCATATTTAGGCATACAGTCATCTGAGAACTTATCAGGAGGGGTACCCAGGGGTTCCTTGCCCCTCCATAATTCCCAGAAGTGGGGAAAGTCTTGTCCCAAAATTACACTATGTAATAGCACTGATGACACACCCACTTCATGACAGACAGTTCCACAGTCAGTTTCAAATGTCACAAATGCAGTGGGATAGCTTTTAGAGTCCCCATGTATGCAGATGACCCCAATGCGAGGTTCATTGAGCTGATCAGAGCTCACCAGCCTAGCATGAACTAAAGTCACTAAACTGCCGGAATCCAGCAATGCATGAACAAACCTTCCATTTATCTTTACAACTGACATGTGTAACTCAGTATCTACAGTACATACCGGCCGAGCGAATAGGGACATCCTTCGAGCATAGTCACACTCCATTGACTCCTCAGGTAAGGGACACCGGGCCGCAAAATGTCCCCAGTCATTACACCTCCAACACTGTATGGGGCCGCGTCCTCCTATGGGAAAATTTGTATGGACTTTTGCCTCATCTTTGGCCTTTTCCCCAGCCTTTCTTTCACTTCCGGGTTCTCGGGGAGCAACCCTCCTTCCACCTGCTAGGGGAGGAGCTCGCCTTTGCAGGGTTGTATCCTTTGCTGGAGACCAGGCTAGGAAATCCTCAGCAGCGATGAAGCGCTCAATCATCTCGACCAGCTCGTCAGCTGACTGTGGATCACCCACTTGCGCAGTTTAGGAGGCAAACATCGGAGGAAATGATCCATAGTAACCCTCTCCACGATCTGGGAGGGTGTAAGGGCCTCAGGCTGTAACCATTTCTTTACCAGATAAACCAGATCATGCATCTGCGATCGCGGTGACTTTTCTGGATGGTAAGTCCATTTATGCACACGCTGGGCCCGCACTGCTGGAGAGACGCCTAGTCAGCAAAGTATCTCTGCTTTCAGTTTCTCATAACTTTTGGCATCCTCTAGGGTTAAATCAAAATATGCTTTCTGAGAGTCCCCAATTAGGAAAGGTGCAACCAGTCCTGCCCATTGATCTGTAGGCCAGGCCTCCCTTTCTGCAGTCCGTTCAAAGGTATGAAGGAAAGCCTCCACATCATCATGTGGTGTCATTTTTTGAAGAAAGTGGCTAGCTCGGATTGTTCCAGTATTGCCCCGTGACTCCGGGGCCCCCTCCATGGTGCGATTTATCAACTGCTGCACCACTTCTGTAAGGGATTTCCGATCACTCTCCACAGCTGCGGCAACGTCCGCCAGTTGTGCAGTCAACAGTCGGTTAGCCTCTTGTTGCGCTGTGACAGTCTGTATCAACTGGGCGTTGGTCTCTCTCTGGGCTGCATTAGCTTGTTGCTGAGCCGCGTTAGAGATGAGCAGCTGCTTGAGGACGTCCTCCATGTCTGGGCAACAATTTTATCCAGCCACCACTTGTTCTTGAAAATTGGAGCGCTAGCCCTTTAAGACTGGCTGCAGTTTTTGCTGTCTCTCCCTGCCCGCATCCTCCACCAATTGTAGCGGTTACCCATAGCAACAGGGGTAAGACAGTTCATAGAAGAGACAGCAGGCTTCCAATATTATAAAAGTCAGGCTCCTGCCTGGTTTATTTCTGAAAATTAAATAGTTGCCAGTGAATACAAAACAGTTCATCAAACAAAACAAAACCTAGCTCGGCTTAGCAACTACCTGTCTCACTCCAGTCCCTGACTGACTATACATAGACAGGATTGTAGCAAATCATACAAACAACATGGCAACTTACATTGTACATGCAGAGTTTAGCCTTTTCCCCATGTGAGAGCTCTGTTCCCTCCAGAGTAGTGTTGGGCGAACAGTGTTCGCCACTGTTCGGGTTCTGCAGAACATCACCCTGTTCGGGTGATGTTCGAGTTCGGCCGAACACCTGATGGTGTTCGGCCAAACCGTTCGGCCACATGGCCGAACTAAGAGCGCATGGCCGAACGTTCCCCGAACGTTCGGCTAGCGCTGTGATTGGCCGAACGGGTCACGTGGTTCAGACCCGAACGCGCTCTGATTGGCCGAATTGTCACGTGGTTCGGGTAAATAAATACCCGAACCACGTCATATTTCCGCCATTTGTCTGTGGGTTTAGCTTTGGGTAGGCAGGCAGGGTAGTTCGCTTTCCAGCCACGCTAGCCAGGGTCCCCCCCAGTCATTGTGTGTCGCTGCTGGGAATAGTAGTACACCGCTCGCTCAGCATTCTGTTTACTGCCACTCTGTGTACCTCGCTCAGCCACACTATATAGCATTCTGTTTACTGTTCTGTGTCTGCTGGGAATAGTAGTACACCGCTCGCTCAGCCACACTATATAGCATTCTGTTTACTGCCACTCTGTGTACCTCACTCAGCCACACTATATAGCATTCTGTTTACTGTTCTGTGTCTGCTGGGTATAGTAGTACACCGCTCGCTCAGCCACACTATATAGCATTCTGTTTACTGCCACTCTGTGTACCTCGCTCAGCCACACTATATAGCATTCTGTTTACTGTTGTGTGTCTGCTGGGAATAGTAGTACACCGCTCGCTCAGCCACACTATATAGCATTCTGTTTACTGCCACTCTGTGTGCCTCGCTCAGCCACACTATATAGCATTCTGTTTACTGCCACTCTGTGTCTGCTGGGAATAGTAGTACACCGCTCACCCGCCACTGTATAGCATTGTGCTCTGTGTCGCTGCTGGGAATAGTGGTACACCGCTCACCCGCCACTGTATAGCATTGTGCTCTGTGTCGCTGCTGGGAATAGTGGTACACCGCTCACCCGCCACTGTATAGCATTGTGCTCTGTGTCGCTGCTGGGAATAGTGGTACACCGCTCACCCGCCACTGTATAGCATTGTGCTCTGTGTCGCTGCTGGGAATAGTGGTACACCGCTCACCCGCCACTGTATAGCATTGTGCTCTGTGTCGCTGCTGGGAATAGTGGTACACCGCTCAGCCACACTATATAGCATTCTGTTTACTGTTCTGTGTCTGCTGGGAATAGTAGTACACCGCTCGCTCAGCCACACTATATAGCATTCTGTTTACTGCCACTCTGTGTACCTTGCTCAGCCACACTATATAGCATTCTGTTTACTGCCACTCTGTGTCTGCTGGGAATAGTAGTACACCGCTCACCCGCCACTGTATAGCATTGTGCTCTGTGTCGCTGCTGGGAATAGTGGTACACCGCTCACCCGCCACTGTATAGCTTTGTGCTCTGTGTCGCTGCTGTGAATAGTGGTACACCGCTCACCCGCCACTGTATAGCATTGTGCTCTGTGTCGCTGCTGGGAATAGTGGTACACCGCTCACCCGCCACTGTATAGCATTGTGCTCTGTGTCGCTGCTGGGAATAGTGGTACACCGCTCACCCACCACTGTATAGCATTGTGCTCTGTGTCGCTGCTGGGAATAGTGGTACACCGCTCACCCGCCACTGTATAGCATTTCTGTACTGCCACTGTACTGCTGCCAGTCAGCGTGTACTTTAAGGATAAGTGAAATGAGGAAGAAATCCGGTGAAAGAGGGAGGGGCAAGGGAAGAGGTGTTTCCCCTGACGGTTCACGTACAGGCCACAGGGGAGCACCCAAGAAAACCCACTCAATACCGCCCATGTTGTCCTGGACAACAACCCTCACAAATCCAAAAGAACAGGACCAGATAATTACTTGGATGACCTCTCAAGCGTCCAGCAGTGGGTTAAGCAGCACCAGCACATCACGCACGAGGTCCGAGTCCTCAGCCAGTTACAAGGAGCCAGTGGGCACAAAGCTGACACAACCGGCAGCGACACCACGCACACAACTGCCAGATAACCAGTCCGATGAATTACCTCAGGACACAATGGGGTATTCGCAGGAGCTATTCCCAGCCCAACAAACTTCCACCTTTCAAAGGTCAATGGAGGAACAGCCAGAAATGTTGTGCCCGGATTCACAACCATTAACTGTGGGAAATGCACCGCGCACTGAAATACAAGACGAGTCCGAGGAGGACTCGGAAACCCAAATCCCAGAGCAAGTTGGGCAGGAGGGGTTGCAATTGCAGGAGGTCGGCCGACAAGATCTGGAAGACGACGTTGGAGTGAGCTGCGCAGAGGTTGTTCTGGGGAGCTCTACTCCACGGCGGCGGCCCCCCACAATGACATATGACGAGTTTCAGGAGATGGAAGAGGAGGGTATGGACAATGTGGACAGAGACCCAGATTTTGTTTGTGAACGAGAACATCACCGTCGTAGCAGCAGCACAGATGAGTCTGTTGAAGAACCCACTGCTGCACGAGTTCGCCTTGTGCCACAAGGTAGGCGGCGCGCAATTTCAGGCACCACAAGCGTGGAAGTTCAAGTGAGAGGCAAAAGAGGAGCAAACAGAAATCGCCAGCAAGGCAGGTGCTCCAAAGTCTGGGCTTTCTTTGAAGACTGCACTGAGGATGTTACCATGGCGATTTGCAAGGTGTGCAAGACCCGCCTGAGCAGGGGGAAAAGTATTAACAACCTCTCCACCACCAGCATGAGCCGCCACATGCTATCCAAACATCCCACTCTGTGGGCAAATGCGGCAGGACAGGGTACCAGCAACACTGCCTCCCTTGGGTTCACCAGACTCACCACCAGACCCGCCTCAGCAGCAGCAGTAGCCCAGCCATTGCGTGGTTCACAACATTCACAAACATCAGACGACGCTGACACTGTCACTTTCCGGAGTAGTGCTCTTGAGGTCTCCCAGTGTTCATCAAACACAACAACCAACAGCCCTTCCGTGTGCAGCGCTACGGTTCAGTTGTCTGTGTCGGAGATGTTTGAGCGCAAGAGGAAATTGCCAGCAAATGACCCCCGGGCCGTGGCAGTAACAGCCAGCATAGCCAAGCTTCTGGCCTGCGAAATGCTGCCATATCGAGTGGTGGAGACAAACAGCTTCAAGGGCATGATGTCAGTGGCCATCCCACGTTACGTGGTTCCCAGCCGCTACCACTTTGCGCGCTCTGCAGTGCCTGAGTTGCATGAGCACGTGGTCAGCAAAATAACCCGAAGCTTGAAGAATGCCGTTGCCTGCAAGGTTCACCTCACCACTGACACCTGGACGAGTGCGTTCGGCCAGGGTCGATACATCTCCCTTACCGCGCACTGGGTGAACCTTGTGGAGCCTGGCAGCGATTCCTCACCTGCTACGGCGCGGGTGTTGCCCACGCCGCAAACAGCTGCACCGCCGTCCCTCCCACTGGATAACAACATCTGCACCTACCTCTCTGACTCCTTCTCCTCCAACGCATCTCAAAGCTGTACCTCATCCGGAAACGCTAACCCAACAGCAGTAGGATCGTGGAAGCAGTGCAGCACAGCTGTTGGCATGCGTCAGCAAGCGTTGCTGAAGCTGATCTGCCTTGGGGATAAGCAGCACACAGGGGAGGAAATTTGGAGGGGAATAAAGGAACAGACGGATTTGTGGCTGGCACCGCTGGACCTGAAACCGGGCATGGTTGTGTGTGATAATGGGAGTAATCTCATTCGCGCTTTAAGGTTGGCTAAGCTGACACACATCCCTTGCCTGGCGCACGTGATGAACCTAGTAGTTCAGCGGTTCCTGAGGACATACCCAGGCGTGGCCGATCTTCTGTTGAAGGTGCGACGAGTGGCCAAACATTGCAGAAATTCCAGTACTGCTTCGGGGGCACTCGCCAAGATGCAGGAGCGCTTCAATCTCCCCCACCATCGCTTGCTGTGTGATGTCCCTACGCGCTGGAATTCTACGCTGCACATGCTAGCCCGCTTTTGCGAGCAGAAGAGTGCAGTGGTCCAGTACATGACGGCGCAGTACCGAGGCGCATCCGGACAGCTGCCAAGCTTCTGTGGATCCGATTGGGCCAACATGTTGGACCTCTGCCAAGTCCTCCAAAATTTTGAGCAATCCACGTTGCTTGTGAGCAGTGACAACTCTTCAGTCAGCATTACCATACCACTGCTGTGTTTACTGAAGAGGTCGATGTTGAAAATCAAGGAAACAGCTGTCATGATGCAACTGGGGGAATCTGAGGGAGAAAACGATCAGCGTGATGGTACCAACATCAGGCCATCCGCCTCAGGAAACGCTGGCCCCAGCAGCTATGACGAAGAAGAGGAGGAGGAACAGCTGGAGTTGGAGCAGGAATTTCCTGCCACCACTGACGAGGGCCAGAGCGGTGCACGTTGGACTTCCACAATTCAGCGCGAATGGTCAGCAGAAGTAGACCAGGAAGAAGGTGACGACTATGATGCATCACAACAACTATCACAACGCTCACAAGAGGATGATGAGGATTCTGGCAGGACTCTGGCACACATGGCTCAATTCATGCTAGACTGCTTTGAACGCGACCCACGCATTGTGCGCATTCTGGACAACACCAATTACTGGGTTTATACCCTTCTGGATCCACGGTACAAACACAATGTTCCAAAACTGCTTGAAGAAAGAGTCAGACCGGTCAAAATGGAAGAATACCAGCAGGCCCTTGTGGAGACTTTAGAGAGGAGATTGACATCCTCCCCCTCCTCTAGCCAGTTGTACTCCGACAGACTGACTTCCGCAAACCCAGGACGACCAGGAGGGCAGCAAACAACACAAGCCGCAGCTAGTGCCCAAAAGGGAATGGTATCGGCAGTGTCCTTGGAGTGGGAACATTTTATGACACCCATGCAGCATCAGCCCACAGAACAGCAAGCGTGCAGATCCACCTCCAACACCGATCGCCTGGAGAAGATGGTCAAGGACTACATGTCAGATGGCATAGCTGTGTTGAACAATCCATCTGCACCCTTCAATTATTGGGTATCGAAGATAGACACCTGGCACGAACTGGCAATGTACGCAATAGAGGTGCTGGCTTGCCCGGCAGCCAGCGTTATGTCGGAACGCTGTTTCAGTGCTGCCGGAGGCATCGTCACAGATCGGCGTATCCGCCTCTCCACAGAAAATGCAGACCGTCTGACTCAAATTAAAATGAATCAATCCTGGATTGGAAACGACTACGCAACACTCCTGGACCCCAACCAAGTAACATGAACAATGACCATCTGTGATGGGTTAGCGTTTCCGGTCCCTGTTTATTGAACCTCTCATCTTTATTACATTTATGACTGCATGGCGGCAAAAAGCATTGCTATATCCGCACGCTATTTGTCCTCATGCAAGGCCTGGGATGTTGTGTCTCAAAAAGCGTGGCCTTCTCCTCCTGCGGCTCCTCCTGTTCCCTCACGTGTGCTGCTGCTGCTGCTGGGTTAGCGTTTCCGGTCCCTTTTCCTGGAACCTCTTCTCTGTATTACATTTATGACTGCATGGCGACAAAAAGCATGTTACCTGTGCAAAGAAACATGGCATTTTCCACATTTAAAAGACAGTTTTTCCTTTGAAACTTTACAATCAATTTTCTCAAAAACTATAAGCTCTTTTTCAAATATTTTTTTCCTCTTGTACCCACTCCCAAGGTGCACATACCCTGCAAATTTGGGGTATGTAGCATGTAAGGAAGCTTTACAAAGCACGAAAGTTCGGGTCCCCATTGACTTCCATTATGTTCGGAGTTCGGCGCGAACACCCGAACATCGCGGCGATGTTCGGCGAACGTTCGCGAACCCGAACATCTAGGTGTTCGCCCAACACTACTCCAGAGTACAGGAACCAAGTGAGCTCCTTCCTGGTCAGACTGACTGACCTTTATTCAGCACCTGTGCTCCACCCTGCACAGGTGTAATACCTGGACTGGGCCAGGTGGCCAGGGAACCCACCCACACTTCCCTGGCCAGCTCCAGGACCCTTAACCGGCTTTTGAAAAAGCCAAATTAGCACACACAGTTTGTTTTTTTTTTGTTTTTTTTCCTGGAGCTTTATTTGACCAAGCACCTTAAACGAGGTGCTACATACACACCATCCATAACCTTTCCTATAAGAGCCTGTGACACCCTGTCACAATATATATTTATATATATATATATATATATATATATATATATATATATATATATATATATATATATATTCCCCCTAGTTTTTTTCCTCTAAACCTAGGTGCGTCTTATGGTCAAGAGCGTCTTATAGTCCGAAAAATATGGTAAGTCAGAATAGACATGGTGCTCAAGTAGTTTGGAAGAAAAGGAAGGAGAGAGAAAGGGCTGTAGTTGGGCAGGGAAGAGTGATCAAGAGACGGTTTTCTTGAGTATAGGTGTTATGAAGACTTGTTTGAGTGTGGATGGAAAGATGCGTTTGGGGAGACAAAGGTTGAAAAGTCTTGTTCATATTGTGTATTTCAAAAATGAAATGCTCACATGAAGGAAGAGATTGCATTAAAACAGTCAGGGACTTGAGTTGTTAGAGTAACCGAGTTGGGAACTGAAAGATTTAAGTATCATCAGCGTATAGGTGATAGTGGAAGTCAAAGGAATTGATGAGCTGCCCGAGACCATAAGAGTAAACAGAGAAGAGGAGAGGTCCAAGGACTAAGCATTGGTGAACTCCAACAGTGAGGAGTCATGGAGAGGGGGCATGTAGCAGGACAAGATTTAGAGAGGAGTCTGTAAATTCAGTGAGTGGTGAGAAGGTTTTTAGGGAGGATATAAGGTTTGGGGTTTGTATAGAAAGAGGAAGCTGCTTGGTGAAGCTTTTCCTGTTGTTAGGGATTTTTTCGTTAAAAAAGGAGACAAGGTTCTTGGCTGAGATGCAGGGAGTGGAAGGTGAAGGTGGGGGCCAGAGGAGGGAGTTGAAGGTAGCAAAGAGTAGTTTAGGGTTATGGGACTGTAAGGAGATTAGGGAGGAAATGTATAAGTGTTCGGCTGCTAAGAGGGCCTGTCTGAGTGTGTGTAAAGGCTTTTCTGTAAATCTGGAAGGGCCCCGGCAAATCATTTTTTTACCAGTGCTGTCAAGCTATCTGGGAGAAACATTTCAGTAGTTTGATCTCCTCGTTATGCCAGGGTTGTTGATGGGCCCGGCGCCGGTAGACCATGGAGGAGGGAGCTACAGAATCAAAGGCTGAAGTTAAGGTGTTTTGATGATGAGCATCTGCTAGCTCAGGGTCATTTTCAGATGACAGAGTAAGTAGAGAATGCAGAGAGGTTGACAGTGTTTGGAGGTTGAGATTGCAAATGTTTCTGAACTTGTTTACAGAATTATTTTCCAAGTATATTTTATCTGTAGATGTCCATTTGAAGATTATAATAATGCTGCCTTTACAATCCCCTCTGCCCTCTTCCCTACAATACCAGCCATACACTCTACAAGAAAGCAAAGCCTACACCCGCTGTTCAACCCAAACATTCTTGTCCCCTGTAAGAGTCTCAGAATGACAGACACAGAGGATCACACTGCAGAGCAGTCTGTCAGCTCAAAGCAATATGAAGTACCTTGATGCTGCAACCCAAGCAAATAATAGTACCAGGGAGTCAGCCAGTCACCACCCATATCCACCCAGGGTGTAGCAACAGTCCAAAGTGAAAAGAAAACTGGGTCTCTACCTGGATTTTTAGGCCAATTGGCCAATTTTATTGCAAATATCACAGTGCAAAAAGCACAACGTTTCGAACCGACTGGCCTTTCTCAAGTGCTTACAGACTCTATGTTGCATTCAGCCATACAAGCATTCCAGCTGACCAGATGCTGCCTGCTGGGTCCGAGCTTCATGATATACAAAATTGTGCAAAGGTGGATCAGCACATCACCAGGCCACCTCCAAATGGCCACCAATCAGAGGTGCGCTGAGCCCCCCCCCCCCCCAAGAAACTACAAACGCAATCTGTTTTTAAGTAGCGCTGTTCCTTTCCTCGCCATGTACAAATGTAAGTAACTTTGGTCAGCTGCTCCCATGTAATAGCATTGCTTATTGATGTTTATGCAGAGCTTCTGTTTGGTTTCAAGGTGCGTTTGTAGTTTCTTGGGGGGGCTCAGCTCACCTCTGATTGGTGGCCATTCGGAGGCAGCCTGGTGATGCGCTGATCTCCCTTGCGCAATTTTGAATTTTTATTTGGTAGTGCACCCAGGCTATGCATATGCATAATTTAGGATTAGTTAGTGTTAGGGCCCCTCCCATGGGGGATGACTTCTTCGCAGTGGGAAGGACGAGTACCTAATAAGTTGCATGCAAGCTATTACGGAAACCAACATCCTTCTATGGTAGACAGGTGCATTTTATTTGAATGCTGGGTGTGTATTTTATCCCACTAGTGGGGCTTGCACTCTCAAGCAGGTAGTCATAAGGATGCAATCTGTTTTTAAGTAGCGCTGTTCCTTTCCTCGCCATGTACAAATGATATACAAAATGTCAAGTATCCCTTCCCCCTGTGCACAGCTAATCTATGTATACCTTTGCATTCTTCTGTACTTCCTGTCCTAGATCTGCTTGTCTCTCCACCTATCTCCACTACCATAATGCTGAGAAGGGCCGGATTTGGACTTCCCAGTGCCCTAGGCCCAGTACCACCAACACCCCCCCCCCCCCCACACACACACACACACACACACACTCAGGGTGCATACACACATCAGAGGAAAATGAAAGATCACAGACCAATTTTACCCCCTTCCATGTAGTATGAGAGCCATACTCTACACAGTCTATTCTATTGAGCTGAACTCCCCATCAGACAGAAATCTTTGCAAGATGCTGCACACAAAGATGCTGTACACATTCAAAAGATCAATATCTGCAAAAGATCTTTTCCTGCAAAAGATCCGTTACTGCAAAATGCATTCATAGTCTATGATATCTGCAGATCCTGGAGTGAACTGACTTCAGGCGTCTAAAAGACGCCAAGTCAGTTCACACAGCGGCAGCACGGAGCAGCAGGCAGGGCTACGGTAAGATGGCCGCCCGGAGCCCTGTTCTGCAGACTTCGAGTCTGCAGTGCATGGCTTCGGGCGGCCATTTTCCCGTAGCCCTGCTCTCTGCATGCAGGCAGGAAGTCTCGTCGTGACGTCGGGAAGGAAGAGGATCGTGGGCGCGCGGGCGCTGCGCGCCACAAGGAGGTCGGGTCAGGAGGTCGGGAAAGAAGGTCTTCTGGCTGTAGGTGAGTAAATGGGTTTTTCTTTTCTTTTTTAGGTGATGCTGATTGTGCATATTGGGGCCATATCTGCTACCGATTGTGCATATTGGGGTCATATCTGCTACCGATTGTGCATATTGGGGTCATATCTGCTACGGATTGTGCATATTGGGGTCATATCTGCTACGGATTGTGCATATTGGGGTCATATCTGCTACGGATTGTGCATATTGGGGTCATATCTGCTACGGATTGTGCATATTGGGGTCATTTCTGCTACGGATTGTGCATATTGGGGTCATTTCTGCTACCGATTGTGCATATTGGGGTCATTTCTGCTACCGATTGTGCATATTGGGGTCATTTCTGCTACCGATTGTGCATATTGGGGTCATATCTGCTACGGATTGTGCATATTGGGGTCATATCTGCTACGGATTGTGCATATTGGGGTCATATCTGCTACCGATTGTGCATATTGGGGTCATATCTGCTACCGATTGTGCATATTGGGGTCATATCTGCTACCGATTGTGCATATTGGGGTCATATCTGCTACCGATTGTGCATATTGGGGTCATATCTGCTACCGATTGTGCATATTGGGGCCATATCTGCTACCGATTGTGCATATTGGGGCCATATCTGCTACCGATTGTGCATATTGGGGCCATATCTGCTACCGATTGTGCATATTGGGGCCATATCTGCTACCGATTGTGCATATTGGGGCCATATCTGCTACCGATTGTGCATATTGGGACCATATCTGCTACCGATTGTGCATATTGGGACCATATCTGCTACCGATTGTGAATATTGGGGCCATATCTGCTACCGATTGTGCATATTGGGGCCATATCTGCTACCGATTGTGCATATTGGGGCCATATCTGCTACCGATTGTGCATATTGGGGCCATATCTGCTACCGATTGTGCATATTGGGGCCATATCTGCTACCGATTGTGCATATTGGGACCATATCTGCTACCGATTGTGCATATTGGGACCATATCTGCTACCGATTGTGCATATTGGGACCATATCTGCTACCGATTGTGCATATTGGGACCATATCTGCTACCGATTGTGCATATTGGGACCATATCTGCTACCGATTGTGCATATTGGGACCATATCTGCTACCGATTGTGCATATTGGGACCATATCTGCTACCGATTGTGCATATTGGGACCATATCTGATAACGATTGTGCATATTGGGACCATATCTGATAACGATTGTGCATATTGGGACCATATCTGATAACGATTGTGCAAATTGGGGTCATTGGACGTGTTTTTTGTTAAAATCTGCTCACATTACGTGTATTTTCTTGAGAAAACCTGCACAATTATGTAAATTTTCTGGGAAAAGGGTCACCAAAACTTGGGCCCTCTGTCTTTACGTTGCACTTTTAAAGGGAACCCGAGGTGAGAATAATATTGAGGCTGCCATATTTATCTTCTTTTAAGTAATACCAGCTGCCTGGCTGCCGTGTTGGTCCTCTGCCTCTAATTCTTTCAACCATAGACCCTGAACAAGCATGCAGCAGGTCAGGGGTTTCTGACAATATTGTCAGAACTGACAAGATTAGCTGCATGCTTGTTTCTGGTGTAATTCAGTTCACTACTACAGCCAAATAGATCAGCAGGGCTGCCAGGCAACTAAAATTGTTTAAAAGGAAATAAATATGGCAGCCACCATATCACTCTCACCCTGGGTTCACTTTAAATTACAGTTAGCCCCGCCCTCATCCGGTCATGACCACGCCCATTTTTGCCGCGGCGCGCGAAGTGCGCCGCAGGTTGTAGCCACACCCATTCTTTGCCGCAGCGCGCCGCAGGTCGTCAGCTCCCCCGGAAATTGGTCCAGCACCTGCATAGCACCCCCTAAAAAAAATTCCTGGAGCCGCCACTGACTATAGTCTGATGTGTGTATGAGCCTTAACGATCACTTGTTTGCAGGAGGAAATGCCTGTTTTAGTGACTCGTGTATACCTATGAATGTTTTCTCTCTGAAAAATGATGAATGATTGTTTTTCCTGTCAGAGCAGTGAGTCCCCAATGCCTGGTACACACCAGATGGATGGGTTGAATCGATTTTCCGATCACTTATACAAAGTCGATTAGAAAAATGATCAGAAATCAGATTAGACCTGTCAGAAATAATCAATTCGAACCCATCTATCTGATGGCAAATTGCATGGTGTGTACCACGCATGAAGTAGCAGAGCGGCGTTCATCTCCCGCTCTGCTCTTCTGTAATCACAGATCTGTTGCATTTATTTTATAGTATTTATTGTACTGATTCTTTCACAGGTGTTTTTTTACTGTTTGCCAACACGGTGCAAATATATATTTTTTTAATTTTTAGTGTATGTTAATACTTTTGGTATACAAAGCAGAATGTAACAATACAAAAGTATACAACAGTACATTTGCAATTATAATTATAGAGACGTCGTCTATCTCATACTAGACTACTGCTGCCTTTAAAATGAGCCAGCAAGGGGTTAAGATTTAGCTTAGAAGGGGCTGCCATAAATCTCTCTAAGAAAAAAAAAACCTTATCTTTCTCTTTAAGATTTACAATCCAGGGGGGAGAGAGGAGAAGGAATGGCTCAAGTCATTAACAGAGTCCGACCAGCAATACATTGTTTAGCCCAGCTTGAGTTGTAAAGTGGAAATAATTCTGTTAAAATGTTTACCTTACTGGATCAGAAATTGTGTCTACATTGTGAGCCATGTTTCTCTCACCCCTGGCAATAAACTGAAGCTTGTATTCAGGAGATAGTCTCATCGCACACCAAGAAGTAAGGAAAATACACGGAGCTCTGGAATTCTGACTGTGTGTGCAGCAAAGCCGGGGCGGCTTCTGAGCAGGAGAAATTATTTATTTTGACATGCAGCCTCTTATCTCTCTCAGGTCCTGCCGCCCTTTTATCCTTCTGATTTTTTTTCTGCCCTAGGCCGTGGCCTTTGCGGCCTTTGCAGAAATCCGGCCCTGATGCTGAGGAGAGGGGTGAACAGATCTGTGTAAGGAGGAAAAAATAGTACAGGCGGGAAAGCTAACTATGAAACAGCCACTGTGCAGCCAGCTATGCAAAGGTTAGAGAGAAAGTTGTCTGCCGCCCAACATCCGGCCTCTTGTACTGAAAGCCAGCCCAGCGCATCCCACAGTCCTGCTTCTTCCTCCACCCAGTACTCACAACTAGACATGCAGATTAATTGTACCACTCAGATCTCCCTCTGCAATTGTCAGATGCACTCTGGTTTGGCACCGCTCTATGAGTTCCATCCTCAAACCAATCAGACTCATAAGGTGTTCATAGCCAGCATAAACATACCTCTAAGAAACATTAAGGAACACTATTGAGCAACATGTTGTTTTTTTGTTTATGTTTTTAATTGAGATGAGAATAGTTTGGGAAGTGCTTGTAAGTACTGATGTATACATTTGAATACTTATCTCTGTTTATTGTTATTAAATTCCTTTCACACTTCACTGACACCAAATCTGACAGACCAGTGAACCATGAGGGGAGGGGGGATTTCCCTCACACTACATCTGTTAACCCTGCATGTGAGGTAAGTCTCACTAGCTTAACTGCAGCTGCCTGTGCCTTTCTGAATGAGCTGTCTGCATGGAGAGCAGAGGAAAAATGAAACCTGTCACCTGAGGCTTTTCATATAACTATGAAGTCGCACATGCAAAGAAAAGCACTGGCTCTTTATTACAGCAGCACAGGCACAAACGTTTGCAAATGAATCATCCCAATGCAACTAAAATCTACACACAACAACTTACAGCTTTTGCCTCTGATATTTAACATGAAAAGTAGGAAAATGTTTACACAGCTACGTAGACATTATTTGTACAATAATTGTCATCTTAGAACACTTGGTTATTGCTAGTGATTCTTTAAGGTGCACTTCCTCTCTTCCTTTATTACCAGATAATGTTAGAGGTGATCCAACCTTTGTTTTCAAATAGATCAGAAATCTTAAGTTCCATCAGTCCCAGAAATATGTAAAAAAAATAATGACCCGTTTTAGCATGCTATGGAATATTCTATGCACAGGTAACCAGGATACAGAGTCTATTTGCATTAGCTACACAGTTAATGTCAGGTGTGTTCAAAGCGAGTGTGACAATAAGTTATCCTATAGACCAAAAGGAAGACACAGCTGATGAAATGTCTCTGCAGAAGATCATTACGGTCATCATTTATCTTTTGGAAGAGATTATTTCACTTATTGTAAACACATACATCATTGTTATTAATAGCAAAAGTATCAAGACCTGTTTAAAATGGAAGGTGTCCGAAGTAATACAGCTGGTTATGGCATTAGTGAACATTTCCACAACATGTTCAAATGCAACACAAGGGGTACTCAATACTTTTTGGCCCCCTAGCATATACAATAAGGGAGTTTCTTCAACTCTTGTCTTTCTACAGATGTTCCACATGTGCTTCAACTTCTGGCTAACAGCTTGGCTCTGTATGCATTACTATACCAGTATCTCCAACTCAAGGAACTGGATCATCCTCTGGATAAAGAAGGCTTTGCTGTCTCACCTGCCCCACCTGCTACTTCTTTCAGGACTTGGAATGTTTGTCCTAACAGTTCCCCTGGTCTGCACCTTTCAGATCTCACCTCTGTATTCACATACAGAAAACATGACCACTGTGGGTTTGTTATGGTCTTATAATGTTGTTCACCAGGGAATTATGTCTGTGTTTGGTGGTGTCTTGCCTTTTGCCTTCACGTGTTTCTCAGTGATAGCCACAGCGTCCTCACTGGTGACACACATTCAGAGAATGAAACAAAACAAACTCACGCAACCTGCACTAGAAGTGCACATGAATGCTTTCAGAACAATGCTTTTGTTCCTTATCATGTCTGTAATATATTTTGTGGCGGAGACCATGCTATATACAGAACACTCAACTAATAGTCCCATGCTCTTAATTGGCTGGTTCACTATTACAATCTTTCCAACAGCTGAAGCTCTCATTATTATCCAAGGCAGCCCAAAGCTCTGGAAGAATCTACTGAGAAAATTATGCACCAGGAGCTTCGTGAGGAACAAGAGTTAGACTTTAAAAGATATCTGAGCTGGGGGGGGGGGGGAGATTTAATTTACTTACCTGGGGCTCCTCCCAGCCCTTACTAGCCTATCAGGTCCCTTGCTGGTCTGAAGTTCTGTTGCCGTCCAAGGTGCTACTGTCCCTTCTAAAAGTTCCCTGACCACAGCTATAGTGGCGGGCTACTGCGCACACACAGAAACGTTTGCACCTCTTTCGATTGTGCTCCTGTGGCCAAGAGCATTCTGCGCTGGCAGTTTAAATCTGTGTGAACTGCACAAGTGCAGAATGCTCCCAGGTACAGGGGCATGATTGAGAAAGGTGCACAGATGTGTCTGTGCATGTGCAGTAGTCTGCAACCACAGCTGTGGTCTGGAATTGCTTGGAGGGAACAGTGGTACCCTGGAGGGCAGCAAAACTACAGCAAGTGTTCTGATAGACTGCTAGGGCCTGAAAGAAGCCCCGGGTAAGTAAATCTACTTCCCTTCAGCTTTAATTCACTTTAGATAGCACTAATGATGATGTCTTGTACTATGATATGTCTACAGTCTGGCCTGGTAAATCGCATGGAAGAAGGCCTTGCTAATTATGATAAAGCCATTTTAGTAGAAACCCATTTTTCTGCCAAACAATGTGTTTGTCTTCGCTGGCTTGCCCCAACATGTCCTACCGTAGATCAATGGAAATCCCAGGTCAAAGTTTTATTACCCTTTTAGAAATTAGTGTACAAATGGATGCCCCAAAAAGCTTACTAGAGTCTAGGACCCTCATTTATAGGAAGCCCTTGCATTTAAATTTGTGCTTCTTCTCTTTTACTCTGTACAACTAAAATATTTGGCCGTTGTATCTGGATATTGTTTTTGCTTATTTGTATGCTGTGCTGTTATATTGTATGCTATATTTGACTGCCTGTGACTTTTTCTTTGGAAAATACTATTTCGTTTTCATTGAATGTGTCATTTAATGTGTTTTTGTGGATATCAATAAATATCGTAAAAAAAATATTTTGTCCCACTGAGACTGAAATAAACGTATCATTATTTATTTAGTATTTATATAGCCTGGACTTCTTCCACTGCACTTTCACAGACTATATATGTATAGTCTTGTAACTGTCCCTCGGGGAATGTTATAATCTAATCCCTACCAAAGACATATGTCCATCACGATCTAGGGCCAAATTTTAGAGGGAAGCCTAATGTTTTGGGGAAAAATAATTATATAGCAATAGTATATAGAACCTCCCTGCAGTCTTAAGCTCAACACACACCATACAATCTTGGTTGTACAGATTTACCAAATCTATGTAGCATAAGGGCCAACAGATTGATAATACCTTGAATGATTGGTTGGATAAGCTCTTATACTACATGAAAGTGGTAAGATTGAACAACCAAGATTGTATGGTGTGTGTTGAGCCTTATATTCCTATCTTCAATTTATGGGATTTAATTTAAACTCAACATAGCAGCCATTTCAGTGTGATGCACACTCTAGTTCATTCAGCTGCCAATAAAAAGAAATAATGGCAAATAAAAAGAAATATTGGCAAATTAATGTCTTTCTATCTCTCTTTTGCTATCAGTAGTGTTTGCTCACCAAGTTAAAACTAATTTGCTTATGTTTACTCTTCACAAAAGGAACAGATCCATTCAAACTGCTGTTCAAGAATGAGTGAGCTAGAATTACAAGTTTGAGCTTGCAGCATATTGGACCAAAGATTCGCTACGCTGTCACTATCTCCCTAAATCGATGGCTCCATGTTGGATGGGTATCTGCAGGGCAAATGATTTGCTCCCAGCAAGCACAGCAATCCCCATCAGGGGTTATTTTGAGCGATCCCACTGGTCAGTTTAATAACCAATGGGAAGTAGCTAGTTCAAAGGTGCTTTTGCTAGGGTTCCTCATCTATATATATAAAATCGGATGTATATATGAGTGTGTGTGTGTGTGTGTGTGTGTGTGTGTGTGTGTGTGTGTGTGTGTGTGTGTGTGTGTGTGTGTGTGTGTGTGTGTATGTGTGTGTGTGTAGTGTGTGTAGTGTGTGTAGTGTGTGTAGTGTGTGTGTGTGTGTGTGTGTTGACCAATTTGAACGAAACTCGGTGTACAGATCCCTCACTACCTGAGATGATATGTTCTGGGGGTTTCAGGTCCCCCCTGCACACTTGGGCGGAGCTACAAACAGCAAATCAGATTTCCCCCATTCATGTCAATGGAAAAAATGTAAAAGGCTGCCGTTCTCACAGTAATCAAGCCAGAGACCCCACACTTGGTACAGTTGGTCACTTGGTGACCGAGGTTACAAATCCAGGAAAAGTGGGCGGAGCATAAAACAGCCAATCAAATTTCAGCCATTAATTTTAAATGGGAAAATGTGAATTGCAGCTATTCTTACACTGTTAATCGCAGGGTTTTCAAACTTGGTCACTGGGTGACTGGGGTTAAGATTCAGGAAAGTAGGTGGAACCTACAACAGCCAATCAAAATTCACCTTTTGATTTCCAAGTAGAATATTTAAACTGCTGCCATTCTTACACTGTTAATGGCAGAGGCTTCAAACTAGCTGCTGTCGGTCCTTGGGTGACCGGGGTACAAATTCACTAAAGGAGCGGGGCCACAAACAGCTTATCAGATTTCCTTGGTGGATAAACTGCTTCCATTCACAAATTTTTGATGCCAGGAGCCTGAAAGCTCACAAACTTGGTCATTGAGTGACTGTGTGTCAAGGTTATAAAAAGTGGGCGGAGCCAAAGACAAATTTCACTGGGAAAATATAAACTGCAGCCATTACACTGTCAATGACAGGGTTCTCAAACTTTGCACATGTGGTCACTGGGTGACTGGGATTAATATTCAGTAAAATGGGTGGAACCTACAACAGCAAATCAAAATTCACCTGTTGATTTTCAAAGGTAATTTTAAATTGCTGCCATTCTTACACTGTTAATAGCAGATGCTTTAAACCTGGTACAGTTGGTCACTGGGTGACTGGGGCTCAAACTCAGAAAGGGGCGGAGCCACAAACAGCCAATCAGTATTGTTTGATTTTAATGAGAACATACAAATTATTGATACCAAGGATCCCAAAGCTCATAAATAAGAAATAAATAAACAACTACATTTTTTACATGGGAAAATATAAACTCCAACCATTCTTACATGGTAAATAGCAAGGTCCCCAAACTTAGTGACTGGTATTAATATTCAGAAATGTGGGTGGAGCCTATAACAGCCAATCAAAATTCACCTATTGATTTTCAAGTGGAATATTTACATTGCTACCATTCTGGTAAATCTGGTACAGTCAGTCACTGGGAGACTGCGGTTTAAATTCTGAAAAGGGGGTGAGCCAAAAGCAGCCAATCAGATTTGTTTAATTTTAATGGGAAAATGCTACTTATTGATGCCAAAGACCCCATAGCTCATAAACTTGGTCGGACTTCCTCACCAACAGGTCCCAGGTTGTTAGGCTGGGCACCATCTCCTCACAACCTAGGACCACCAACACAGGAGCCCCACAAGGCTGCGTCCTGTCGCCGTTTCTGTTCTCTCTGTATACAAATAACTGCAAATCCACGTCAGACTCGGTAAAAGTAATCAAATTCGCTGACGACACGGCCATTGTCGGTCTCATCACCAATTATGATGAGGAAGAGTACCGCCACCAGGTTGAAGGTGTCTGTCACTGGTGCAGAGAGAACGGATTGGTCCTAAACACAGCGAAAACTGTGGAGATGATTGTTGATTTCAGGAGATGCACCTCCACCCCGCCCCCAATCTGCATCGATGGCAAGGAGATGGAAAGAGTCCCCAGCGTCCGCCTTCTGGGCACAACCATCTCAAATGACCTGAAGTGGAAGGCCAACACATTCCTCCACACAGAGGAAAGCCCAACAGAGACTTTTCTTTCTCCGCCAACTAAAAAAGTTTGGTATGGCCCAAAAACTTCTGACAAACTTCTACTCCGCTACAATCGAATCTGTCCTATGCTCTTCCATCCCGGTTTGGTATGCCAGCTCCTCTGCCAGCAACAGACTCAAACTGCAGAGGGTCATCAGATCAGCGTAGAGGATCATCGGGAGACCCCTCCCCTCTCTGGACCTCCTTTACCATTCCAGGCTGTTCTCCAGAGCATTAAAGATCACCAACGACCCCTCACACCAAGGCCATCGCTTCTTTAGTCAGCTCCCCTCGAGCCGGAGACTCCGGTTCCAGTCCATCTTCACCAAGACCTCAAGGCATAAAAACAGCTTCTTTTCTCGGCTGTCAACCTTCTGAACTGCCCAGCCCCACACCACAACACCATGCCGGCACTTAGGCCGTCTACACACAGATAGACGGCGCTCTAGCTCAAGCTGACTTTTTTCTGGCTGTTCTTTTTTGGATGTTTTTTTGTGTTGTAACTTATGCTACATTGTCTCTCTGCAAATGTTGTGTTCTTTTCTAACTGCTTGATTTGTCCTGTATCTGTATCTATATCCTGTATCAGTACCCTGTACGTGCCAAGCCCAATTCCGGGCACGACCCAGTCATGCTTGGCAATAATAAAGATTCTGATTCTGATTCTGATGTCAAGGTTAGAAATAGTGAGCAGAGCCAAATACAACTAATTTTTTACATGACAAAATATAACCTGCAGTCATTCTTACACTGTTAATGGCAGGGTTCTCAAACTTGACACAGTTGGTCACTGGGTGACTGGGATTCATATTCAGATAAGTAGGTGGAGCCTACAACAGCCAATCAAAATTCACCTATTGATTTTAAAGGGGAATATTGAAACTGCTGCCATTCTTACACTGTTAAGGCAGAGGCCTCAAACCTGCTACAGTCTGTTATTAAGTGACTGGGGTTCAAATTCACTAAAGGGGCAGAGCCACAAACAGCCAATCAGATTTTTTTTCCAGATAAACTGCTTCCATTCGCACAATTTTGATGCCAGGAACCCCAAAACTCACAAGCTTGGCCATTGAGTGACTGTCAAGGTCACAAAAACTGGTTGCAGTCAAAAACAGATTTCCCTGGGAAAATGTAAACTGCAGCCCTTCTTCACTGTTAATGGTAAGTGTCACAGAACAGCCGTGAGAAACGAGAACACAATCGGTTTATTGCACCGATTGCCAGTGACGTGCTATATCTGGATTGATTGTGTAGGAGCATCTAGTCTTTTCTCAGCAGAGAGATAGCATCAGCTTAACTGGCTTAACTGCAGAATGGCTCTTTTGATTTACTAATGAACAGGAACAAACTCCTGTGTTCAGGAGGCTAGTGTTTACTTTCCATTACCTCAGATAGATGTCAATAGGCTCACCAAATGGTGAGTCTATTCAAAGCACTGCTTCTCACAGACTGGCCGGAGCCATATAGACTGAATAGGAAAGCATGGAGTTTAGGATTTTGAGCATGTTTAAGCAATACCGTTCAGGTGAGAAATGTGGAAGTTATATCATTCTGCTGGTCCGGATCTTGTGAGTATTTTGATATTAAATTGGGGCCACTGGCATAACCAGAACTCGGGGTTTTTTTTAACCGGGCATGCAAACATGCCCAAGTTTGGTATCATATGAACTGGCCTAGTCTGAGAAATATGAATATGTGATGGTCATGTGTGTGTGGAAAGCGGAAGCCGAGATATGACCAAAGTCATATTTGATGGGCATAAAGCACCCATCCAGGGAGCTCACCGCCCCTGTCCAACCCCTGGGCTGTACTTGAGGCTCCACCCAAAGATGTGCATTGTTCAAAAGTGGTTGCGAGGGACTCCTCCCTCATTCCTCCATTTTCCACCTTGATGAACGCACGGCCACCCTGAGGAACTAGTGTTGGCCATTTTGCTTGGATTTTAAATTGAGCTGAAACAAAGAACTTTACGGAACTTGAAACCAAGGACTTGATGATTTTCCCACAAAAGGACATTTTCCATGAAACTAAGTATTTTTTCTCCCTTTCTTTTATTTTTCATACTGGCTATTAATGTTTCAATAATTGTTGGTTTTAATAATTGTCTGTATATATTAATTATTTATATTGCTTTCAATAAACCGACGCTATCGTCATTTGTTGTTCCAGCTACTCTATTATTCAGCATACACAGAAACTAAACTCAGGTCTCTGAAGAGACGCTACTATTGTTGATATCTAGACTGAATACAGCGTGTTTTAACCGTTTTATTTGCAGGTCGAGAAATAGCCAGTTAGTGAGTTCCCCTGTCTCAGAAAACAGAGGTGGTGGCAGATACCCTGAAATAGTGTGTAAAGTTGTAATTAGCATACCTCACAGGCTCCCTTCTGGTCGGGCTGCTGCCCAAATGTCTGTCTGTTTCTGCGCAAAGATCGCGACCAAAGCTTGCATGGTCTCTGTGCTGAAACCGATTGGAAGGCAATTTGCGGTCTGACCACTAGGGCTACTGTGACAGTAAGGTTCTTAAACTTCACTAGAGTTGGGCCGAACCTCCGATTTTAGGTTCGCGAACCTGGTTCGCGAACTTCCGCGGAAGGTTCGGTTCGCGTTAAAGTTCGCGAACCGCAATAGACTTCAATGGGGATGCGAACTTTGAAAAAAAAAAATAATTATGCTGGCTACAAAAGTGATGGAAAAGATGTTTCAAGGGGTCTAACACCTGGAGGGGGGCATGGCGGAGTGGGATACATGCCAAAAGTCCCGGGGAAAAATCTGGATTTGACGCAAAGCAGCGTTTTAAGGGCAGAAATCACATTGAATGCTAAATGACAGGCCTAAAGTGCTTTCAAACATCTTACATGTGTATACATCAATCAGGTAGTGTAATTAAGGTACTGCTTCACACTGACACACCAAACTCACCGTGTAACGCACCGCAAACAGCTGTTTGTGTAGTGACGGCCGTGCTGGACTGGTGCGCACCATGGCGAGAGTGCAGGTTTTGGTGGCTTTACAGCCCATATGGTCGCCTGGCTGATGTAGCTGAATGACAGAACAGTGACTGTCCAGCTGATCAAATTTGGTCTGACCACAATGAGGCAACGACCTTATTATCGTGGGTGTGCCCCCACACTGAACACAACAGGTATGCAGTGGCGGGTCCACTGAACAGAACAGGTATGCAGTGGCGGGTTCACTAAACAGAACAGGTATACAGTGGCGGGTTCACTAAACAGAACAGGTATACAGTGGTGGGTTCACAGAACAGGTATGCAGTGGCAGGTTCACTGAACACAACAGGTATGCAGTGGCGGGTTCACTGAACAGGTATACAGTGGCGGGTCCACTGAACAGAACAGGTATGCAGTGGCGGGTTCACTGAACAGGTATACAGTGGCGGGTCCACTGAACAGAACAGGTATGCAGTGGCGGGTTCACTAAACAGAACAGGTATACAGTGGCGGGTTCACTAAACAGAACAGGTATACAGTGGTGGGTTCACAGAACAGGTATGCAGTGGCAGGTTCACTGAACACAACAGGTATGCAGTGGCAGGTTCACTGAACAGGTATACAGTGGCGGGTCCACTGAACAGAACAGGTATGCAGTGGCGGGTTCACTGAACAGGTATACAGTGGCGGGTCCACTGAACAGAACAGGTATGCAGTGGCGGGTTCACTAAACAGAACAGGTATACAGTGGCGGGTTCACTAAACAGAACAGGTATACAGTGGCGGGTTCACAGAACAGGTATGCAGTGGCAGGTTCACTGAACACAACAGGTATGCAGTGGCGGGTTCACTGAACAGGTATGCAGTGGTGGGTTCACAGCACAGGTATGCAGTGGTGGGTTCAATGAACAGGTATACAGTGGTGGGTTCACTGAACAGAACAGGTATGCAGTGGCAGGTTCACTGAACAGGTATGCAGTGGTGGGTTCACAGAACAGGTATGCAGTGGTGGGTTCACAGAACAGGTATGCAGTGGTGGGTTCACAGCACAGGTATGCAGTGGTGGGTTCAATGAACAGGTATACAGTGGCGGGTCCACTGAACAGAACAGGTATGCAGTGGCAGGTTCACTGAACAGGTATGCAGTGGTGGGTTCACAGCACAGGTATGCAGTGGTGGGTTCACTGAACAGGTATGCAGTGGTGGGTTCACAGCACAGGTATGCAGTGGTGGGTTCACAGCACAGGTATGCAGTGGTGGGTTCACAGCACAGGTATGCAGTGGTGGGTTCACAGCACAGGTATGCAGTGGTGGGTTCACAGAACAGGTATGCAGCCAGACAGGAACAAGTTAAGCCTAACTAATCTTTCCCTGAGAGACAGTCTGCAGCAGCTCGCCCTACTCTCACTAACGCAGGCAGCACACGAGTGACCGTAATGGCCGCCGCTGCCTGCCTTATATAAGGGGGGGTGGGGCTCCAGGGGCTAGTGTAGCCTAATTGGCTACACTGGGCCTGCTGACTGTGATGTAGAGGGTCAAAGTTGACCCTCCATGTGCATTGTGGGGCGAACCGAACTTCCGCAAAGGTTCGTCTGCGGGACGCGAACGCGAACCACTGAAGTTCGCATGGAACCGTTCGCAGGCGAACCGTTCGGCCCAACTCTAAACTTCACACAGTTGGTCACTGTGTAAATGGGATTAATATTCAGAAAAGTGGGTGGACCTTAAAAACGCTAATCAAAATTTGCCTGTTGATTTTCAAGGGGAATATTAAAATTTCTGCCATTCTTGCACTGTTAATGGCACAAGCCTCAAACCTGGTACAGTTGGTCATTGGATCACTGGAGTCTAAATACAGAAAAAGTGGTGGAGCCACAAACAGCCAATCAGATTTGTTTCATTTCACTGGGAAAATACAAATTATGGATGCCAAGAACCCCAAAGCTCACAAACTTGGTCATTGAGTGACTGTGTGTCAAGGTTACAAAAAGTAGGCAGAGCCAAAAACAAATTTCACTGGGAAACTATAAACTGCAGCCCTTCTTACACTATTAAATGGCAGTGTCCTCATAATTTGCCCAGATAGTCACCGGGTGACTGAGATTAATATTCTGGGAAATGGATGGAGCCCATAAGAGCCAATCAAGATCCACCTGTTGATTTTTAAGGGGGATATTTAAATTGCTGCCATTTTTACACTGTTTATAGCAGATTCCTCAAACATGCTATAGTTGGTCATTGGAGTTCAAATGCTGTAGAGGGGTGAAGCCACAAACAGCCAATCAGATTTGTTTAATTTCTATAGGAATATACAAATTATTGGTGCCAAAGATCCCAAAGCTCACAAACTTGGTCACTGAGTGTTTGTGTGGTAGAGTTAGAAAAAGTGGGCGGAGCCAACACCAGCCAAATACAAACCCGGACTACGCCGGGTCATCAGCTAGTTGGTTATATTAGCCTCTTTTTTTCTGGTTTGGACAAGAGATTTGGGGAAGAGCGGGAGGTTTGTCACCCCTCTTTTTCACGCACACACACACACACACACACACACACACACACACACACACACACACACACACACACACACACACACACACACACACACACACACACACACACACACACACACACACACACACACACACACACACACACACACACACCAAAATAACACATTAATGCTGCATTGCTCACCCAAATAACACAAATATACAGATGCCTCACTTAAATAACACAGTTATGAGGCATGTCCAATTAGTTTAAAACACCTATCAGTAGCAGCAGAAGGAAGATGTCGGCAAAAACTGCATGATGGACCACAATGGGGGCACAGAAGGTACTGCTGCTGTTGATACAAGGGGGGTGAGGGGGAGATGGAAATCTCCAGAGGTGGTTTTGATAGTGGACCGGGGGGGAGAAACGTGGTTATAGCAGCCTAGTGAGGAAAGGGGGAGGTACACAGGGATGGGAGGTAGTGTTGGCTGCTTGTGAATAGTGTTGGGCGAACATCTAGATGTTCGTGTTCGGGTGCGGGGCGAACAGGCCGAACATGGCCGCGATGTTCGGGTGTTCGACCCGAACTCCGAACATAATGGAAGTCAATGGGGACCCGAACTTTTGTGCTTTGTAAAGCCTCCTTACATGCTACATACCCCAAATTTACAGGGTATGTGCACCTTGGGAGTGGGTACAAGAGGAAAATTTTTTTTTACAAAAAGAGGTTATAGTTTTTGAGAAAATCGATTTTAAAGTTTCAAAGGGAAAACTGTCTTTTAAATGCGGGAAATGTCTGTTTTCTTTGCACAGGTAACATGCTTTTTGTCGGCATGCAGTCATAAATGTAATACATATAAGAGGTTCCAGGAAAAAGGACCGGTAACGCTAACCCA
The DNA here is from genome assembly GCF_040937935.1 of Hyperolius riggenbachi. Taxonomy (NCBI): domain Eukaryota; kingdom Metazoa; phylum Chordata; class Amphibia; order Anura; family Hyperoliidae; genus Hyperolius; species Hyperolius riggenbachi. The sequence continues at coordinate 71,400,952 of NC_090652.1, forward strand.
GCAGCAGCACACGTGATGGAACAGGAGGAGGGTGGCGCAGGAGGAGAAGGCCACGCTTTGTGAGACACAACAACCCAGGCCTTGCATGAGGACAAGAAGCGTGCGGATAGCATGCTTTGTACCGCCATGCAGTCATAAATGTAATAAAGATAAGTGGTTCAATAAACAGGGACCACGCGGCAACGCTAACCCAGCAGCAGCAGACGTGATGGAACAGGAGGAGGCGCAGGAGGAGAAGGCCACGCTTTGTGAGACACAACAACCCAGGCCTTGCATGAGGACAAGAAGCGTGCGGATAGCATGCTTTGTACCGCCATGCAGTCATAAATGTAATAAAGATAAGAGGTTCCATAAACAGGGACCGGCAACGCTAACCCAGCAGCAGCAGCAGCACACGTGATGGAACAGGAGCAGGCGCAGGAGGAGAAGGCCACGCTTTGTGAGACACAACAACCCAGGCCTTGCATGAGGTACCGCCATGCAGTCATAAATGTAATAAAGATAAGTGGTTCAATAAACAGGGACCACGCGGCAACGCTAACCCAGCAGCAGCAGACGTGATGGAACAGGAGGAGGCGCAGGAGGAGAAGGCCACGCTTTGTGAGACACAACAACCCAGGCCTTGCATGAGGTACCGCCATGCAGTCATAAATGTAATAAAGATAAGTGGTTCAATAAACAGGGACCACGCGGCAACGCTAACCCAGCAGCAGCAGACGTGATGGAACAGGAGGAGGCGCAGGAGGAGAAGGCCACGCTTTGTGAGACACAACAACCCAGGCCTTGCATGAGGACAAGAAGGGTGCGGATAGCATGCTTTGTACCGCCATGCAGTCATAAATGTAATAAAGATAAGTGGTTCAATAAACAGGGACCACGCGGCAACGCTAACCCAGCAGCAGCAGACGTGATGGAACAGGAGGAGGCGCAGGAGGAGAAGGCCACGCTTTGTGAGACACAACAACCCAGGCCTTGCATGAGGACAAGAAGCGTGCGGATAGCATGCTTTGTACCGCCATGCAGTCATAAATGTAATAAAGATAAGTGGTTCAATAAACAGGGACCACGCGGCAACGCTAACCCAGCAGCAGCAGACGTGATGGAACAGGAGGAGGCGCAGGAGGAGAAGGCCACGCTTTGTGAGACACAACAACCCAGGCCTTGCATGAGGACAAGAAGCGTGCGGATAGCATGCTTTGTACCGCCATGCAGTCATAAATGTAATAAAGATAAGTGGTTCAATAAACAGGGACCGACAACGCTAACCCAGCAGCAGCAGCAGCACACGTGATGGAACAGGAGCAGGCGCAGGAGGAGAAGGCCATGCTTTTTGAGACACAACAACCCAGGCCTTGCATGAGGACAAAAAGCGTGCGGATATAGCAGCAATGCTTTTTGCCGCCATGCAGTCATAAATGTAATACAGATGAGAGGTTCAATAAACAGGGACCGGTAACGCTACACCATCCCAGATGTTCATTGGTCATGTTACTTGGTTGGGGTCCTGGAGTGTTGCGTAGTTGTTTCCAATCCAGGATTGATTCATTTTAATTTGAGTCAGACGGTCTGCATTTTCTGTGGAGAGGCGGATACGCCGATCTGTGACGATGCCTCCGGCAGCACTGAAACAGCGTTCCGACATAACGCTGGCTGCCGGGCAAGCCAGCACCTCTATTGCGTACATTGCCAGTTCGTGCCAGGTGTCTAGCTTCGATACCCAATAGTTGAAGGGTGCAGATGGATTGTTCGACACAGCTACGTCATCTGACATGTAGTCCTTGACCATCTTCTCCAGGCGATCGGTGTTGGAGGTGGATCTGCACGCTTCCTCTGTGGGCTGCTGCTGCATGGGTGTCAGAAAATGTTCCCACTCCAAGGACACTGCCGATACCGTTCCCTTTTGGGCACTAGCTGCGGCTTGCGTTGTTTGCTGCCCTCCTGGTCGTCCTGGGTTTGCGGAAGTCAGTCTGTCGGCGTACAACTGGCTAGAGGAGGGGGAGGATGTCAATCTCCTCTCTAAAGTCTCCACAAGGGCCTGCTGGTATTCTTCCATTTTGACCTGTCTGACACACACACACACACACAGTGAGACACAACAACCCAGGCCTTGCATGAGGACAAGAAGGGTGCGGATAGCATGCTTTGTACCGCCATGCAGTCATAAATGTAATAAAGATAAGTGGTTCAATAAACAGGGACCACGCGGCAACGCTAACCCAGCAGCAGCAGACGTGATGGAACAGGAGGAGGCGCAGGAGGAGAAGGCCACGCTTTGTGAGACACAACAACCCAGGCCTTGCATGAGGACAAGAAGTGTGCGGATAGCATGCTTTGTACCGCCATGCAGTCATAAATGTAATAAAGATAAGTGGTTCAATAAACAGGGACCACGCGGCAACGCTAACCCAGCAGCAGCAGACGTGATGGAACAGGAGGAGGCGCAGGAGGAGAAGGCCACGCTTTGTGAGACACAACAACCCAGGCCTTGCATGAGGACAAGAAGCGTGCGGATAGCATGCTTTGTACCGCCATGCAGTCATAAATGTAATAAAGATAAGTGGTTCAATAAACAGGGACCGGCAACGCTAACCCAGCAGCAGCAGCAGCACACGTGATGGAACAGGAGCAGGCGCAGGAGGAGAAGGCCATGCTTTTTGAGACACAACAACCCAGGCCTTGCATGAGGACAAAAAGCGTGCGGATATAGCAGCAATGCTTTTTGCCGCCATGCAGTCATAAATGTAATACAGATGAGAGGTTCAATAAACAGGGACCGGTAACGCTACACCATCCCAGATGTTCATTGGTCATGTTACTTGGTTGGGGTCCTGGACTGTTGCGTAGTCGTTTCCAATCCAGGATTGATTCATTTTAATTTGAGTCAGACGGTCTGCATTTTCTGTGGAGAGGCGGATACGCCGATCTGTGACGATGCCTCCGACAGCACTGAAACAGCGTTCCGACATAACGCTGGCTGCCGGGCAAGCCAGCACCTCTATTGCGTACATTGCCAGTTCGTGCCAGGTGTCTAGCTTCGATATCCAATAGTTGAAGGGTGCAGATGGATTGTTCGACACAGCTACGTCATCTGACATGTAGTCCTTGACCATCTTCTCCAGGCGATCAGTGTTGGAGGTGGATCTGCACGCTTCCTGTTCAGTGGGCTGCTGCTGCATGGGTGTCAGAAAATTTTCCCACTCCAAGGACACTGCCGATACCGTTCCCTTTTGGGCACTAGCTGCGGCTTGCGTTGTTTGCTGCCCTCCTGGTCGTCCTGGGTTTGCGGAAGTCAGTCTGTCGGCGTACAACTGGCTAGAGGAGGGGGAGGATGTCAATCTCCTCTCTAAAGTCTCCACAAGGGCCTGCTGGTATTCTTCCATTTTGACCTGTCTGACTCTTTCTTCAAGCAGTTTTGGAACATTGTGTTTGTACCGTGGATCCAGAAGGGTATAAACCCAGTAATTGGTGTTGTCCAGAATGCGCACAATGCGTGGGTCGCGTTCAATGCAGTCTAGCATGAATTGAGCCATGTGTGCAAGAGTCCTACCAGAATCCTCATCATCCTCTTGTGAGCGTTGTGATAGTTGTTGTGATGCATCATAGTCGTCACCTTCCTCCTGGTCTGCTTCTGCTGACCATTCGCGCTGAATTGTGGAAGTCCAACGTGCACCGCTCTGGCCCTCGTCAGTGGTGGCATGAAATTCCTGCTCCAACTCCAGCTGTTCCTCCTCCTCTTCTTCGTCATAGCTGCTGGGGCCAGCGTTCCCTGAGGCGGATGGCCTGATGTTGGTACCATCACGCTGATCGTTTTCTCCTTCAGATTCCCCCAGTTGCATCATGACAGCTGTTTCCTTGATTTTCAACATTGACCTCTTCAGTAAACACAGCAGTGGTATGGTAATGCTGACTGAAGAGTTGTCACTGCTCACAAGCAACGTGGATTGCTCAAAATTTTGGAGGACTTGGCAGAGGTCCAACATGTTGGCCCAATCGGATCCACAGAAGCTTGGCAGCTGTCCGGATGCGCCTCGGTACTGCGCCGTCATGTACTGGACCACTGCACTCTTCTGCTCACAAAAGCGTGCTAGCATGTGCAGCGTAGAATTCCAGCGCGTAGGGACATCACACAGCAAGCGATGGTGGGGGAGATTGAAGCGCTCCTGCATCTTGGCGAGTGCCCCCGAAGCAGTACTGGAATTTCTACAATGTTTGGCCACTCGACGCACCTTCAACAGAAGATCGGCCACGCCTGGGTATGTCCTCAGGAACCGCTGAACTACTAGGTTCATCACGTGCGCCAGGCAAGGGATGTGTGTCAGCTTAGCCAACCTTAAAGCGCGAATGAGATTACTCCCATTATCACACACAACCATGCCCGGTTTCAAGTCCAGCGGTGCCAGCCACAAATCCGTCTGTTCCTTTATTCCCTTCCAAATTTCCTCCCCTGTGTGCTGCTTATCCCCAAGGCAGATCAGCTTCAGCAACGCTTGCTGACGCATGCCAACAGCTGTGCTGCACTGCTTCCACGATCCTACTGCTGCTGGGTTAGCGTTTCCGGATGAGGTACAGCTTTGAGATGCGTTGGAGGAGAAGGAGTCAGAGAGGTAGGTGCTGCTGTTGTTATCCAGTGGGAGGGACGGCGGTGCAGCTGTTTGCGGCGTGGGCAACACCCGCGCCGTAGCAGGTGAGGAATCGCTGCCAGGCTCCACAAGGTTCACCCAGTGCGCGGTAAGGGAGATGTATCGACCCTGGCCGAACGCACTCGTCCAAGTGTCAGTGGTGAGGTGAACCTTGCAGGCAACGGCATTCTTCAAGCTTCGGGTTATTTTGCTGACCACGTGCTCATGCAACTCAGGCACTGCAGAGCGCGCAAAGTGGTAGCGGCTGGGAACCACGTAACGTGGGATGGCCACTGACATCATGCCCTTGAAGCTGTTTGTCTCCACCACTCGATATGGCAGCATTTCGCAGGCCAGAAGCTTGGCTATGCTGGCTGTTACTGCCACGGCCCGGGGGTCATTTGCTGGCAATTTCCTCTTGCGCTCAAACATCTCCGACACAGACAACTGAACCGTAGCGCTGCACACGGAAGGGCTGTTGGTTGTTGTGTTTGATGAACACTGGGAGACCTCAAGAGCACTACTCCGGAAAGTGACAGTGTCAGCGTCGTCTGATGTTTGTGAATGTTGTGAACCACGCAATGGCTGGGCTACTGCTGCTGCTGAGGCGGGTCTGGTGGTGAGTCTGGTGAACCCAAGGGAGGCAGTGTTGCTGGTACCCTGTCCTGCCGCGTTTGCCCACAGAGTAGGATGTTTGGATAGCATGTGGCGGCTCATGCTGGTGGTGGAGAGGTTGTTAATACTTTTCCCCCTGCTCAGGCGAGTCTTGCACACCTTGCAAATCGCCATGGTAACATCCTCAGTGCAGTCTTCAAAGAAAGCCCAGACTTTGGAGCACCTGCCTCCTTGCTGGCGATTTCTGTTTCCTCCTCTTTTGCCTCTCACTCTAACTTCCACGCTTGTGGTGCCTGAAATTGCGCGCCGCCTACCTTGTGGCACAAGGCGAACTCGTGCAGCAGTGGGTTCTTCAACAGACTCATCTGTGCTGCTGCTACGACGGCGATGTTCTCGTTCACAAATAAAATCTGGGTCTCTGTCCACATTGTCCATACCCTCCTCTTCCATCTCCTCAAACTCGTCATATGTCATTGTGGGGGGCCGCCGCCGTGGCGTAGAGCTCCCCAGAACAACCTCTGCGCAGCTCACTCCAATGTCGTCTTCCAGATCTTGTCGGCCGACCTCCTGCAATTGCAACCCCTCCTGCCCAACTTGCTCTGGGATTTGGGTTTCCGAGTCCTCCTCGGACTCGCCTTGTATTTCAGTGCGCGGTGCATTTCCCACAGTTAATGGTTGTGAATCCGGGCACAACATTTCTGGCTGTTCCTCCATTGACCTTTCATAGGTGGAAGTTTGTTGGGCTGGGAATAGCTCCTGCGAATACCCCATTGTGTCCTGAGGTAATTCATAGGACTGGTTATCTGGCAGTTGTGTGCGTGGTGTCGCTGCCGGTTGTGTCAGCTTTGTGCCCACTGGCTCCTTGTAACTGGCTGAGGACTCGGACCTCGTGCGTGATGTGCTGGTGCTGCTTAACCCACTGCTGGACGCTTGAGAGGTCATCCAAGTAATTATCTGGTCCTGTTCTTTTGGATTTGTGAGGGTTGTTGTCCTGGACAACATGGGCGGTATTGAGTGGGTTTTCTTGGGTGCTCCCCTGTGGCCTGTACGTGAACCGTCAGGGGAAACACCTCTTCCCTTGCCCCTTCCTCTTTCACCGGATTTCTTCCTCATTTCACTTATCCTTACAGTACAGGCTGACTGGCAGCAGTACAGTGGCAGTACAGAAATGCTATACAGTACCACTATTCCCAGCAGCGACACAGAGCACAATGCTATACAGTGGCGGGTGAGCGGTGTACTACTGTTCCCAGGCCCAGCAGACACAGAGTGGAAGTAAACACAATGCTATATAGTCTGGCTGAGCGGTGTACACAGAGTGGCAGTACACACAATGCTATATAGGGCTTGATTCACAAAGCGGTGCTAACCTACTTAGCGCGTCTAAAGTCTTTAGACGCGCTAACCAGGGTGCTAAGTAGGTTAGCACCGGATTTCTCAATCAGATCGTGCGCTAACTTTGCGCGCGTAAAGTCTTACGCGCGCAAAGTTTTACGCGCGCTAAGTCCCATAGGCTTTAATGGGCACTTCGCGCGGTGCGCCCTGTGCTCTGTGCAGTACGCGCATAAAGTTTTACGCGCATAAAGTTTTGCGCGCGTAAAGTTTTATGCGCGAAAAGCTTGTTTAGACGTGCTAAGGGGGTTTTCACAGGCGTGCTAACAGTTAGCACCGCTTTGTGAATCAAGCCCCTAGTCTGGCTAAGCCGTGTACACAGAGTGTCAGAAAACACAATGCTATATGTAGCGTGGCTGAGCGAGGTGCACAGTGGCAGTACACACAATGCTATATTAGTCAGGCTAAGCCGTGTACACAGAGTGTCAGAAAGCACAATGCTATATATAGCGTGGCTGAGCGAGGTGCACAGTGGCAGTACACACAATGCTATATAGTCAGGCTAAGCCGTGTACACAGAGTGTCAGAAAACACAATGCTATATATAGCGTGGCTGAGCGAGGTGCACAGTGGCAGTACACACAATGCTTTATAGTCAGGCTGAGCCGTGTACACAGAGTGTCAGTAAACAATGGTATATAGTCTGGCTGAGCGGTGTACACAGAGTGTCAGTAAACAACGGTATATAGTCTGGCTGAGCGGTGTACACAGAGTGGCAGTAAACACAATGCTATATATAGCGTGGCTGAGCGAGGTGCACAGTGGCAGTACACACAATGCTATAGAGCCAGGCTAAGCCGTGTACACAGAGTGTCAGAAAACACAATGCTATATATAGCGTGGCTGAGCGAGGTGCACAGTGGAAGTACACACAATGCTATATATAGCGTGGCTGAGCGAGGTGCACAGTGGCAGTACACACAATGCTATATTAGTCAGGCTAAGCCGTGTACACAGAGTGTCAGAAAACACAATGCTATATATATAGCGTGGCTGAGCGAGGTGCACAGTGGCAGTACACACAATGCTATATATAGCGTGGCTGAGCGAGGTGCACAGTGGCAGTACACACAATGCTATATATAGCGTGGCTGAGCGAGGTGCACAGTGGCAGTACACACAATGCTATATTAGTCAGGCTAAGCCGTGTACACAGAGTGTCAGAAAACACAATGCTATATATATAGCGTGGCTGAGCGAGGTGCACAGTGGCAGTACACACAATGCTATATATAGCGTGGCTGAGCGAGGTGCACAGTGGCAGTACACACAATGCTATATATAGCGTGGCTGAGCGAGGTGCACAGTGGCAGTACACACAATGCTATATATAGCGTGGCTGAGCGAGGTGCACAGTGGCAGTACACACAATGCTATATTAGTCAGGCTAAGCCGTGTACACAGAGTGTCAGAAAACACAATGCTATATATATAGCGTGGCTGAGCGAGGTGCACAGTGGCAGTACACACAATGCTATATATAGCGTGGCTGAGCGAGGTGCACAGTGGCAGTACACACAATGCTATATATAGCGTGGCTGAGCGAGGTGCACAGTGGCAGTACACACAATGCTATATTAGTCAGGCTAAGCCGTGTACACAGAGTGTCAGAAAACACAATGCTATATATATAGCGTGGCTGAGCGAGGTACACAGTGGCAGTAAACAATGCTATATATAGTGTGGCTGAGCGAGCGGTGTACTACTGTTCCCAGCAGCGACACACAATGACTGGGGGGGACCCTGGCTAGCGTGGCTGGAGAGCGAACTACCCTGCCTGCCTACCCAAAGCTAAACCCACAGACAAATGGCGGAGATATGACGTGGTTCGGGTATTTATTTACCCGAACCACGTGACCGTTCGGCCAATCAGAGCGCGTTCGGGCCCGAACCACGTGACCCGTTCGGCCAATCACAGCGCTAGCCGAACGTTCGGGGAACGTTCGGCCATGCGCTCTTAGTTCGGCCATGTGGCCGAACGGTTTGGCCGAGCACCGTCAGGTGTTCGGCCGAACTCGAACATCACCCGAACAGGGTGATGTTCTGCAGAACCCGAACAGTGGCGAACACTGTTCGCCCAACACTACTTGTGAACACACGTTTGCTTTGGGATTTGCTTGCTCGGGTCCACTTTCCAAAAATGTAATTCAGTGGCAGGACCAAGATCCGAAAAAACAAGGTTTAAAATTGCAGTAAACAATGTATCACTTTCGCCAGCAGTGTACCCATTGCACACAATACCCAGCATCACTTTTAAACAAAGGGCAGGTGGGCCAAGATGGCCAATGCGAAGCAAGCTCTAGGGCTCGATTCACAAAGCGGTGCTAACCCAGTTAGAGACTTTAGGTGTGATAACCATTGCACCATGCTTGTGAAAAGCCATTTTAGGCATGATAAGTTTAGGTGTGATAAGTTTAGGTGTGATAAGTTTAGGCATGCTAAGTTTAGATAAGTGTAGATAGCGTGCAAAGTCCTGCACGCAAAGCAGCACCATTAAACTCTATGCAAAGTGCACCAGACTTTGCTAGCGCAAACCTTTTGATCAGCTGTGCACTGCGGTGCTAACGCAGTTGGTGCTTAAACTTATCATGCCTAAACTTATCACACCTAAACTTATCATGCCTAAACTTATCACACCTAAACTTATCACACCTGAACTTATCATGCCTAAACTGAGTTTAGGCGTGATAAAGGGCTTTTCACCAGCGTGCTAACTGCTAGCACCGCTTTGTGAATCAGGCCCCTAGTGTAGCACTGTTCTGCATCCTGTGCACACCTCCCTCATAGCTCCCATCATGCAGAACAAGCGGCAGCTGAGCGATGCAGCACTAAGCAGCAGTGGGGAAGTGGTAGTGGAGTAATCCCAGCTGCACACTGAATCCACTGCAATCACTGCCTGGGTGATGTGGCATGACCTGTCCTTGAGCCACATCACCACAGACTCATTACTTTAGCTTGCAGGGGACAAAGTATCACTAGAATCTGAGAGAGGTAAGTTATTTACCTTTGCTTCCTACACTAATCTCTGCACAGAAAGGAGTGGGGGCTAGACTACCAAGCAGACCTGGATTTACCTCACTGGAGCCTAAAGGGACAGATGTACTGGCACCTTAGACTTCGCCCTCCATGAACCTACAAATCCACGCTGAACCGCACCGCAAGTGTGCTGACTGGCCCAGCTGTGACTTTTGCCCTTCTTCTTATGCCTGTCATAGGTAGCTACAGGTGTCCCTTAGTATTAGGTAGCCAAAAGCACCCTCAATATTAAGTAGCTAGAGGTGCCCCCAAGTATTATGTAGCTAGAGGAACCTCAGTATTAAGTAGCTAGAGGTTCCCCTGACTGAAGGGAGATCTCATCAGTGGAATGTCGAGAGCAGGGTGAGTAACCTCTAATTTACACTCTCATCAGAATACTACAAAGGGTAGGATGGAGAGAGGCATGGGGGGGGGAGGGATGAGTGGGTCACCTTTCCATCATTATGCGCCTATAGGCATGTGCCTATAGTGCCACATCCAGCTCTACTAGTAATGCTGTATGGGGGAGGAAGGGGGACACTAGACACCAGGGAACACTGTATGAGAAGAGAGGGGGTCAGTATACTATCAAGGAATGCTGCATGGGTGTGAGGAAGGAGGTGCCACTACACTGCCAGGAAATGCTGCATGGAAGAAAGAGCGGTAGGTTCACTAGGTTACCAGGAGATGGACTAGTCCAAAACCTGTTGGTACGAGGTTAGTATATTATAATACCTACTCTGAGTGACAGCTACATAGGAAGCAAAGTATTTATACAGTGCTGCCCATAATTATTTATACCCCTGGCAAATTTTAAATTAAAGTTACTTTTATTAATCCCCTTGTCGGTCCAATTTCCCGCCAGCAAGGAGGCAGCGCAGCACTTTATTTTTATTATTTTTTTTTTTTTTCAAATCATGTAGCGAGCCCAGGGTTCAGCGCAGTGGGTAGAGGCGAATCGGCGGGTAGCGGCGGCGATCGCATACCACACGCAGCTAGCAAAGTGCTAGCTGCGTGTAGGAAAAAAATTATGCAAATCGGCTTAGCGGGGCCTGAGAAATCCTCCTGCGCAGGTTACCCCGAGCTGAGCTCGGGATAACCGGCAAGGAGGTTAAACCAGCAAGTAGTTTTTGAGGGGAAATTGTATAGGTGTCTCCCAAAAGATAATAAGACAATGTACAAGAAGCATTATTGTGGAAAAAAAAACATTTCTCAGCTATTTACATTTGAGCAAAAATTATTAATACCTTTCCCAAACTGTCACAGTCCGTGGGAGAATCCAAAGTTCTATACCATTCCAAATAGTCCAAGCTGTTCTAAAGCATCCATTAATTGGAAACAACTGCTTTAATCAACTCAACAGGTGAAACAGCAGCTCTCTGCAGTTGGTTTGTGGACAGTCATGGCTAAAACAAAGGGTCTCAGTGAGGACCTTCAGCTGAGCATTGTGGCTGCTCACAAGTCAAGAAAGGGCTACAAGGCCATTTCTAAATGTTTTCAAGTTCCATTGGCTACAGTCCAAAGTATTATTAAAAAATACAAGACGTTCCACACTGTGGAAAATCTCAGAGGACGTGGTCAGACTCAGAGGCCAAAAGTGACACCTGTGCTGGGCAGGAGGATGGTGAGAGAAGTGAAAATTAATCCAGAGATCACCACCAACGCCATCCTGGTGAATCTGGGCTCTGCTGGTGGCAATGTCTCAAAGCAGACAATCTAACGGACACTGTACACTGCTGGGTTCCACGGATGCAGACCAAGGAGGACGCCACTTCTCCAGATAAGGCACACAAAAGCTCGCTTGGCCTTTGCAAATGCTCATTTTGACATAGAAGAAGACTTCTGGTCTTCTGTGTTATGGTCAGATGAAACAAAAATATAATTGTTTGGTCACAATGATGTTTCCTTCATTTGGCATAAAAAAGGAGAAGCCTTCAACCTAAAGAACACCATCCTCACTATCAAAGGTGGGAACCTAATGGTTTGGTGAATGTTTTTCAGCCAATGGACCAGGGAACCTAATCACAGTAAATGGCATCATGAAAAAAGAGCAATACATGAGGATTCTCAACGACAACAAAAGGCAGTCTGCAGAGAAATTTGTCCTTGGGCACCAGTGGACATTTCAGTATGACAATGACCCAAAATGCACAGCAAAAGTGGTGAAGAAGAAATGTTTAGAAGACTACAACATTAACATTTTGGAGCAGCCCAGCCAGATTCCTGACTTGAATCCAATTGAGAATCTGTGGAGGGAGCTAAAGGCTCTGCCTGTTCAGTAAGCCAGCACCTATTCAGTAGGAGATCTTAGGCAAGACTCCCTAACACTGCTACTGCCTATAGAGTGCATCCTAATGGCTGCAGCTCTGACGCTTTGAGTCCGCCAATAGAAAAGCGCGATATAAATGTTCTGTGTTTATCTGTGTTTGTTAAAGACCCTCCAATCTAAAAGATTTGGAGTTTATTGCTAAAGATGGTTGGGCAAAAATACCTGTGGAGACCTGCAAAAAACTGGTCTGCAATTATAGGAGGCATGTGATTGCTTCAATAGCCAATAAAGGCTTTTCTATTGATTATTGAGAAGGGTATGAATAATTTTGGACTGAACACCTTTTGCTCAAATGTGAGTAAAAGCTGAGAATTTTTTTCCACAATAAAGCCTCTTGTACATCATCTAATTATCTTTTGGGAGACACCTACCTGTATATCATTTCCCGACAAAATATTACTTGCTGGTTGAATAAAAGTAACTTTAACCTATTTTTGTTCCTGGACGTAGAAACTACGTCCAGGAACCATGTGCGCTACCGCGCGCCCCCGCGGCCGATCGCGCGTGTGCACATGCACTCCCGGCCGCAGATTCGGTAGCCAGGGAATCAATGTATTGGGCTATGGTGCCCGATCACTGATTCCTCTCCCCCGCTGAAAAAGCGACAGCTTCTCTCGAAAGCTGCGCCTTTTCTGGGCGTTCCCTGCCCGATGTGCCACTCTAAGCGTGTGTTACGCTTAGAGTGACGTCATGTAAACAAACTCTTGTGGCCAAAAAGTAATACTACAACTGAAAATAAAAATACATCAAAATGAACACACATTTACATTATAAATCTATTGTTTACCCCCCACCCTCCCAAAACTACCCAAATAAAATGTTTACTATAAAAAAATAAATAAAAAAAAAAACATTACAATAAAAAAAAACATGTAAATATTTACCTAAGGGTCTAAACTTTTTAAATATCAATGTAAAGATGAAATATTTCTATATTTTTTTTATTTTAAACTTGTTAATAGTGATAGATGCAAAATGGAAAAAATGCACCTTTATTTCCAAATAAAATATTGTCGCCATACATTGTGATAGGGACATAATTTTAACGGTGTAATAACCAAGACATATGGGCAAATACAATGCGTGAGTTTTAATTATGGAGGCATGAATTATTTTAAAACTATAATGGCTGAAAACTGAGAAATAATGAATTTTTCCATTTTTTTCTTATTCTTCCTGTTAAAATGCGTTTACAGTAAAGTGGCTCTTAGCAAAATGTACCCCCCAAAGAAAGCCTAATTGGTGGTGGAAAAAACAAGATATAGATCAGTTCATTGTGATAAGTAGTGATAAAGTTATAGGCTAATGAATGGGAGGTGAACATTTCTCTCGTGAAAACCACGGAACCTGAATGGGTTGTCAAAATTTGCCAGGGGTATGAATAATTATGGGCAGCACTGTATATATTGCTTACACAAAGAATTGAATGTGTGCATTAAACACCAAGTGAACATCTGACTTATCTGGCTTTGCAAATTTGGCCTTATTGGCTGTTTATGAGGCAATGTTCATGCAAAAATGCATTTGCTTTCGCAAGCCAAACTATGCAGTGTCAAAAACCAACACCGCAAAGCGGTTGCCCTGCAGGAATTAGTTCATGCTACATTAGCACTATCCAGGAGCGCCATGGGGAGGCTTCCCAATGCCCCCATACAATCGGGGGGTCGCATTGCCCCAAGCTCTCTCACTGCCTGGAGACCACAGCGGCACCCCGGAGGAGGAGGCTGGGGGGCGCAGGCGACCCCCCCCCCCCCCCCCAAGAGTGGCCAACGCCGGGGAGGGCCGCCCGCACCCGCCTCCTAAATTAAAAACAGGCACTTAACGTACATTGCGTTCTGCTGCTAAGCATGACTTGGGTGCAACACATAAGAAAGCAGTGAAGCATGGGTCATCCCAAGCTTGTATATATTGCATTGACCCAGGGACACATGTACGGTACATCTTATATCCATGCTTTAATATAAATTCAATTATTTTTTTTTTTTGCAGTAGTGCAGCTTTAATGGTCTGTGCATTGTGTTGGAGAATTTCACTGTCATGAAAAAGGCTCATTATCCAATGCAAATGGCTTGGTTTTGTGTTACATTGTAGAACAGTAAAACTTCTGCTGATTTTATTATTATGAAAATAAACCTATCTGCCTGTGCTAACACACTTTAGTGTATTTCCATACCTGTCAGAAGCCAAGCATTCTCCTTGCTCTGCCCAGCTCACAGCCATATCTCTAAGGTGTAACATTAAAAAAAACAACAAAGAAACAAACAATAAGACAAGTGCAAGTATAAAGACAGTTTTAAGCAGAACTGCAAAACTGCAGGTTAAACAATTATTGTATGTTATCTAGCATTTAGATACAATCTGTACTTAAACTTTAACCCTTTCACAACCAATTTATTTAGTGGCTTTTGAGTGTTCCAGGCCAATTCATGTTAGCACATTTTTTTATTTCTTTGCTACCCTTTCTTGATTCTAATCAGTACTGCTGTAATGTGTATTTATGGCCACTTGTCACTAGGGGGCAGAGTGAGACAATAACAGAGGACTTCTGCTTTCAGTTTCTATATTTTCTGCTAGGGGGAGAGATCAAAGCATTCAAATAATTTACAGGACGAGTTCTCCCGACTGAGGTCAACTCAAAAGCAATGCACTTATCTCAAACAAGATAACTCTATTGAAGCTGCTAATCAGTTAAACTCATACTTTATTCTTCATTGTTTTTTATTGATCCAACTACTAGATGAGTTCTTAAAAATGCATGCAAAAACATTTAGTGCTTGCATTATGATGGTATAAAATGGCTTGCTGAAACGGATCACAGGTGGCCAGTTGCTCCTCACTGACACCATGAAGCCTCCACATACTATCCCCAAACCCTCCCTCAGTTCCATGACAGCCTAAACTAATCCCTCCTCCTACTCAGGGATGGTCGACAAATTTCCACAGAATACCAATTTCTGAGTCTCCGGGAATCAGAAATCAGAAATCTTTTCAGAAATCTGATTTCTGCAAAAATGCCATGGTAATGCATCTCTGTTATTTTAGCCCAATCACAGACTTGAAAGTATTGGACCAATCCAATCAGAGAATGTAGAATGTTTCCGTGAAAATCCGATTACAGCTGTAATTTTAGACCAATCCCCAGACCTAGATATCACCGAGTATTTCTAAGTCTTGTGATTGGCCTAAAATTTCCAATAACTCATGTAAAATTCTGCATTCTCTGATTTGTCCAATACTCAGAAGTATTATAATTTACTAACTGTATCAACAGAATGATAAAAAAAATACTTTCCTTGAGAATTTGGAAATCATTGGAATCAGTCATCGACATTTTCGGTAATTGTAATTTTTGTGCAACCAGAAATTGGCATTTCTGAACATTCCTACATTCTGTACATATGCACCCTGGGAATCATGTGGTGTCCACAAATAACCAGTGTTGGTCTTATTGGCCTCAGTTCCTTCTATGAGTAACAATTTTCAGCATCTACAAGGTACCTACAATACAAATGTAATGATCGCTGCTGCAGCAGCTATTACTGGAAGTAGTAGTGCTGCAGCTCAGGCAGTTCTGATCTATTTCCATGCAAACTGCATAGCTTTGTCTGTCTTTCCCTGCTGTCAGCTTGTGACTGATTATCATTCACCTGTGTGGGAATCTGCATGTCTGCTCCCATTGGATGACCTCAGTATAAAGATCTGCTTCCTGCAGGGTTTCCTTGGGTTTTCATAGCTTCAGCTTAAGCCTGTCTTGCTGTCGCTTTAGCCCCCGATCGTGTTTCTGGTTATAAAGATACTTTGCTGGTCTTTGCATCATATATTGGTTCATTGCCAATATATATGCATACCAGCACGTTTATTATTTTCCTTGTATTTGTGTTACGTTAATACATCAGTGTCGCTGATGTATACGTACACGAACTGTTTATATCCTGTGTGCAGTTAGTCAGCTTTCCAGCACGTTTTGGTAGGTTGCGCGTACCGTGACCACTCGTGCTGAGGTAGTTACCCTGCTCCTGGTTCTGTTTGTGGATTGCGTTCATCTCTGCGAAGAGATAACGAATCCTTCTGAATCCTGTTCTGTTACCGTTTGTGGATTGCGTTCATCTCTGCGAAGAGATAACGAATCCTTCTGAATCCTGTTCTGTTACCGTTTGTGGATTGCGTTCATCTCTGCGAAGAGATAGCGAATCCTTCTGAGTCCTGTTCCCTGTGTTACTCCATTCCTAGTCAGCGTTCCTGCTTATGTCATATATCGGTTCATTGCCGATATATACATATGTTAGTCAGACGTTACAAATAGTTTCATTGATAGCTGTAATTGTAATACGCTAGGAAAACATACTTATTGTATATTTATCTGTGTTACGTTCATCTATCTTAATCCTGCTATTTTCTGACTATCCTGTCCTGTCTTTGTGAGGCACGCCATCGCCGCATCGCATTGGCTGCCTCATTCCAGTCTGTCTGGTTTTGGACGCTTGCTGTCGCTAAGTAGCCGCTAGCTAGCAAGCGTTCATTCTGTCTACCTGTCCTGATCTCCTCAGTTCTGGTTTGTGCGCTCAGCGCTACTTTGCGCTGAGACGTTATAACGAAAGCATTGTTTGTGGCTGTCAGATCTGCACCGGCTCTGTGCGCCACAATCTCCTATTGGAGTCAGTCCTCCCCTCCACTATACTAGGGATAGCCTGTTTCCTGGTGCTAGTGTGTGTACCTCCTCCACGCCAGCTCATGCGTTGCATGCTGACTGTGGAGAATACACCACCAAGCCTTACATTATGAAAACCCCATTACCAATCCCCATTGTGGGGGGGATTCCCAGAAAGTATGACACTGTTAATTATGGTTCCTGTTCCTTTAAGAAATTTGAAGAACTTAGCTCTGAAACAGAAAATGAGTTTTTCTCTGAATGTGCCAGGTTCCTGACCAATCCTGATCTCCAAGCGACTCCTGTTTCAACCTGGGCACTCCAACTAAGTTATATTTTGTTTAAAGGGGAATTATTCCAGTGGGCATTTGATGTTCTCAATCATTCCGATTTGAAAGATAGACCGCTGGAATTTCTAGCGTTTGTGATCCATAACTGGTTGCGCATAGATCCATTGCCTTTTCCTCTTAATGAACTCCTGGCAGCAGGCCAATCAGCTGCTCCTTCAATTGCTTGCAAGAATGAGCAGCAAGCAGAAAGTGTTACTGATAATTTTCCTGCAGCTTTGAATAAATCACCAAAAACCGCAAGGTCAAAGGCAAAACGCAAACGTTCTAAGAAACGTGTCCAATCTGCAGAATCGTTATCCTTAGCGACTGAGACCTATAATGAGATTCTGCCATTAACAGATCATGAAATGCAATTGTCTTTCAGGGGAGTTAAATGGACTTATGAAACTACTAATGAACTTTCCTCCCTGGCTAGGGAAAATAAAGATTTTTGTTTAAAAGAATTATCTGAGTATGATTATGATGAGATATTACAGAGTATTGAACAAATCAACTTATTTGTGAACCAAGGGAAGTTTGCATACACTACAGTTCAACACTTGCTACAGGTATTGGAGATTCTTAAGAATAAGGAATCTGCCAATCACCTGCTAATTAACCCTATACATGTGCCTGCCACAATCATATCTGCAAACCATGATCTGCCTGTTAAGTATGCATGGGATCCTCCATTCGAGAGGGGAGAGATGGAAGCCCTGGTCTGTGAATGGAAGAATGATTCAAGTTCATTTTGTCAATTTTACAGTGCAAAAAGTGAAATGGTATTGAACGCATGCATTAAGTCAGCCTATAACCTAATAGAGGCTGGTGTGTGTAGGTATGACTGTGTGGCTCCCTTGATTGATGTGTGGGAACTGATTTTGGATGATTTTTATGTGACTCCGAATTCGCAAATTTGGCGTTCTGACCCGCCTGCTTCAGCACCTTTGGCTGATTCAGCAGGTGATTCGGAGCTCTTTTTGTGTGAAATTGAAGTTCCTGCAATTCCACCCTGTACCATGGATAACTCAGTGTTACTTCCCAGTAAAACAGAAGCCACTGATACATTCTTAACCTTGCCCTGCGCAAATTTCTCAGCAGAGAATCCAGAGGTCCTGCTGACTTCCGAGTCCAGCCTAGCCAGTACTCATGACTCTTTGTTTAGTGAAACAGACACCAGAAAAATCTTGCCTGTCTCTGCAAACACTTCTGCAGAAATTACCTGTGTTAATAAAGTTCAACTCCTGTCTGATCCAGCAGATGCCAATAGATGCACTACATCAGTTTCCGAGTCCCAGCAATCCTGTCTAGTAAACTCAGAACCCCAGCATCTGAATTTTCCAATTTTACAAATGAATGGTGATTCAGATGCGCAAACATTGTGTCTTGATCTTCCTGTTTCTACACCTCGCTCTAGTTTCGTGAATAGCTCAGAGCATCTGCTATGTGAACCTGAAATCGCAGAATTATTACCTTGTTCAGAAAATTTTCCAATAAATTTGCCCTGTACCATGAATTGTGCAGTAGATCTCTCCAATGAAACTCAGGTCACAGAATCATTATGCTGTCCAGCAGGTGCTTCCATGGTTTTGCCCTGCAATATGGACTGTTCAGTGATCCTGTCCAGTGAAGCTGTGGTCGCAGAGTCTTATGCTTCACCCAGTACTTTGGATACTTTAAACCCTCTAGCAGAGGAGGCTGAAGCACTGCTTACCTCAGTTGGTGTTGCAGTAATATTCACTTGTCTAGCAGCTGTTTTGGAATTACAGTCGGCTCTAATAAAACTTGATGAATTTCTGCCCAGCAAAGCAGAAGCCATTGAAATATTGTCCTCGTCAGCAAGTGTGTCAGATACCTTGTCCTGTACACAGTCTGATTTAACCAATGTTGTTGAGTCCCTCTCCAGTGTTGTAACAGCCGAGGAACTCCAGCCCTGTCCTCTGAATGTTTCAGAAGTCTTGCCCTGTAACATGGATAATTCTGATTCTCTGGTCAAAATAATAGAAATCTCAGAATTTCAGTCCGGTCTGATGAGTGTTCCTGAAACCCAGCCCTGTATCCTGAAAGATTCTGGTTCTCTGGCCGCTGTGGCAGAGGTTCCAGAGTCCCCTTCCTGTCCAGGGAATTCCTCAGTTTTGCCTAGTCCAGTGGGGGCTGCTGCAATACTGACTTGTTCTGCAGCGCCTCATGAGCTCCAATCCAGTGTATTAAATGAGTCTCTGTCCAGTCCAGAGGTAGTTGTGGAGTCCCTGTTTGGTTCAGTGCATACATCAGAAGATTTGTCCTGTCTTGTTAGTGCCCCTGAATCTGATTTGTTACTGACTTTGCTGGAATCAGCGACATCTAAGTCTGATCCAGCATTCTCGTGTAAAAGTCCAGTAGTTGCGAAGTTTAGTCATGATGATTTTTTTTTGGCCAGTCCTGGTTTTGGTCCTGTCTTGGCTGACCCTGAGGCTCACAGTTCCTTGACATGCCCAGAGGTTTCTCTTGTGCCGGTGTGCCCAGATGTTCTTTGTGTGCCAGAATGCCCAAGTGTGTCTAAGGTGTTAGCGTGCTCTGATGCTTCCTTAGTGGGAACACGTTCTGATATTGCCAGTCTGCCTGCATGCCCAGAGATGGTTCTGGTCCCTGAAAGCCCTGATATTGATGTTTGTCCTTGTGGCCCTGACTCGGGAATTGCCCTAGGTTCCATAGGGGTTCTTGATGGTTCTCCATGTGAGCCTAAGGGGCGTTCTGACCTATGGGGATCTCTTTGGAGCTTCAAGGTGTTCTGGGAGGTCTCTGAGAAAACTTGTCCTGGTGCCTTGGACTGGTTCAACAGTGGGTTTTGTGTTGGTAAAGACAGTACCGGTGGGCATTGCAAAGGCTTTGGCGTTTCTGAACGGTTCCTGGAAGGCGGTGGGTATCGCTCAGGGAGTTTCGGAGGGCTTTCTTCTGGAAATCATGGTTCTGATGGGTGTCACACTGGGGCTTGTAGTACTGATGGGCATGGTTCTGTAGGTTCTGGTTCTGATGGGTCCAGTCTTGTGGGGACTGATTCTGGAATTCGGTCTTGCCGGGCTGTCCCGGTCATCATGAATTATCAGTCAGACTGTTTTGTTGGGAATTTCAGTTTTGAAAAGCGTCTGGAATCCGCTTTTAAAGGCGGGGGTACTGTAATGATCGCTGCTGCAGCAGCTATTACTGGAAGTAGTAGTGCTGCAGCTCAGGCAGTTCTGATCTATTTCCATGCAAACTGCATAGCTTTGTCTGTCTTTCCCTGCTGTCAGCTTGTGACTGATTATCATTCACCTGTGTGGGAATCTGCATGTCTGCTCCCATTGGATGACCTCAGTATAAAGATCTGCTTCCTGCAGGGTTTCCTTGGGTTTTCATAGCTTCAGCTTAAGCCTGTCTTGCTGTCGCTTTAGCCCCCGATCGTGTTTCTGGTTATAAAGATACTTTGCTGGTCTTTGCATCATATATTGGTTCATTGCCAATATATATGCATACCAGCACGTTTATTATTTTCCTTGTATTTGTGTTACGTTAATACATCAGTGTCGCTGATGTATACGTACACGAACTGTTTATATCCTGTGTGCAGTTAGTCAGCTTTCCAGCACGTTTTGGTAGGTTGCGCGTACCGTGACCACTCGTGCTGAGGTAGTTACCCTGCTCCTGGTTCTGTTTGTGGATTGCGTTCATCTCTGCGAAGAGATAACGAATCCTTCTGAATCCTGTTCTGTTACCGTTTGTGGATTGCGTTCATCTCTGCGAAGAGATAACGAATCCTTCTGAATCCTGTTCTGTTACCGTTTGTGGATTGCGTTCATCTCTGCGAAGAGATAGCAAATCCTTCTGAGTCCTGTTCCCTGTGTTACTCCATTCCTAGTCAGCATTCCTGCTTATGTCATATATCGGTTCATTGCCGATATATACATATGTTAGTCAGACGTTACAAATAGTTTCATTGATAGCTGTAATTGTAATACGCTAGGAAAACATACTTATTGTATATTTATCTGTGTTACGTTCATCTATCTTAATCCTGCTATTTTCTGACTATCCTGTCCTGTCTTTGTGAGGCACGCCATCGCCGCATCGCATTGGCTGCCTCATTCCAGTCTGTCTGGTTTTGGACGCTTGCTGTCGCTAAGTAGCCGCTAGCTAGCAAGCGTTCATTCTGTCTACCTGTCCTGATCTCCTCAGTTCTGGTTTGTGCGCTCAGCGCTACTTTGCGCTGAGACGTTATAACGAAAGCATTGTTTGTGGCTGTCAGATCTGCACCGGCTCTGTGCGCCACAATCTCCTATTGGAGTCAGTCCTCCCCTCCACTATACTAGGGATAGCCTGTTTCCTGGTGCTAGTGTGTGTACCTCCTCCACGCCAGCTCATGCGTTGCATGCTGACTGTGGAGAATACACCACCAAGCCTTACAACAAACAAACAAAAACAAAACCAAGATGAAATGATGGAACTTGCACTTTTGCATGCAGTTCCAAATATTATTCCAAGATCAAGTTATGCATTGATATCTTCAAGTACCTAAAAAATAAGGTAACATAAAGCACATAGCCTGATACTGTAAATAAAAAATCAGTAATTTCTCCAACGCTGTGAAATATGCACACTCTCGTGCTTCTCCTAGCAAAGAACCAGAATTCAACAGGCAATGATCCTCACGCTCTCTGATATTATAGCCGCTCACCCATTTATAGTGCTGCTGAACAAGTCAGCGAAACTGCATGCTCCTTTGATCTCTATCTTCACCGAAAGCACTCTATGCCCATTCACATTGCACCACCACACATTACCGATGTCCCCTCACCCTTTTATTTTGCTGTCCGGCTTATAAGTATGTAATTGCCTGACAATTTCTTCTTACTTTCAGCTCATAATAGGGCACCTCACGTCAAGACAATGACTCAGCTCCTCAAAATTTCCCTTAAAAGACAATTGTAACCACCCCATGTATCGTGGCTACTCCTCCCCTCATCCTCCCTGTGCTTTTGGTGTATATGTGGCCTGATTCCTCCAATGGCCAACTTGAAAATTCAAGAGAAGGGGCATTTGTGGTTTCTGTGATTGAATTACGTCTCCCTCCAAATCGCTATGAGTCAGAGGGGGAATACTATTTAACTATTCGCCATTGTGAATTTGAGTGGCAGGAGCGTGAGTGAGCCGTCATTTGGCTGATCCTGCACCCAACTCACCGGCGGGAAGACAGCCAATCAGCATGTTTTATCTTAGCATCGACTTAACCCACTAATAGCCATAAGTTACTCTAGTTCCAGGCATCCAGCATTTGCAAGCATCCCAGCATGATTATATATTAGGTGCAGCATAAACCTGCGTACTATTCAACTGTACACATTTGTACATTCATTGAAGACTTTTATACTGTCAACCCAAATTACATATTACAAATTTTACGTAACGCAATTACTTGTAATAATATTACTATCTTATAATTATTCACTAAAGAAGGCATGCCCAAACCAGTTTCTCCTGCATAAATGTCCGCTCTAAGCACATATAAAATTGTCAACATCAACAACAAAACAAAGATCAGGAAACATATATAATCAATTCAAATTGCTTAGCATAGCTTCATCCTCGACATTTCTCCTGCTGCTCTGATGCCAAATTACCATTTGACTACACGATTCAGCTCTTGGCTCTATTATGTGCCAAAAATGCCTGCCTTTTCCCTCCAGAAAAAAATGTGTTAATATTATGAATAGGAGGAATCATGGTGGCCAATTAGTTATTTTAGCCATTAAAGTTTTGCTGGCGGGCCGCATGATTTATAGTTAAGGTGTCCACATGTCAGGCGACTTGGCGGCCAATCAACCATCTGATTCAATAATTATTATCAAATCGGATAAAAATCAGTGTTGCCAAGTGCATCCCCGATCTCCAATGCAACCAATTTCAGGCTGAGCATATCGATCGGACATGCTGCAAGATGTCGGGCTGTCATGGTCGAACACGTGCATAGTGGTAACGAAGAGCAATATTGGGATTATTAACAAATGTGATGAAACCCCCACTGCAGCCCCCCCCCCCCCCTATTGTCAAATTTGCCTGGTGCACTTAACTTTACTTTTCAGTGTCTGCCACTGGCTCCGGGCTCCGTTTTCCTTCAATACATATGGTTGCCGGCATACACGTGAGCGCAAGTGTGATGTCCCACACGTGGCCACATTACGCAACCACATGGGACATGTGTATGGGGGGAGGACGGAGCCAGGAGGCAGTGGTGGACACAGGTTGGTAAAATATAGTGCAACAGGCAGCGGGGGGGGGGGGGGGGGGGGCAACACATTTGATATTAGGGGAGACAGCGTCGGGCAAGCTTCAGGAATCGGCCTGCGGCATATGGACAGCTGATAGATCTCTGTCTAATCAGGTTCGATTAGAGAGAGATTTGTCTCTTGATTGAATCTGCCTATCATCACTAGTAGTATGGCCACCTTTACACTCCTGAAGAAGTCCTATTTATTTCCATGATATATTATCATGTATTTATATAGCGCCAACATTCTCTGCAGTGCTTTTACAGAGTGTATATAATCTTATCGCTAACTATCCCTTAGGGGAGCTCACAATCTAATCTCTACCATAGTCAATCATTGACTTCTGTTTCTATGCATGCTCTACATGCCTCTGCTGAGAATGTGGTGCGTGTACAGTAGTGTTGGGCGAACATCTAGATGTTCGGGTTCGGGCCGAACAGGCCGAACATGGCCGCGATGTTCGGGTGTTCGACCCGAACTCCGAACATAATGGAAGTCAATGGGGACCCGAACTTTTGTGGTTTGTAAAGCCTCCTTACATGCTACATACCCCAAATTTACAGGGTATGTGCACCTTGGGAGTGGGTACAAGAGGAAAAAAAATTAGCAAAAAGAGCTTATAGTTTTTGAGAAAATCGATTTTAAAGTTTCAAAGGGAAAACTGTCTTTTAAATGCGGGAAATGTCTGTTTTCTTTGCACAGGTAACATGTTTTTTGTCGGCATGCAGTCATAAATGTAATACATATAAGAGGTTCCAGGAAAAGGGACCGGTAACGCTAACCCAGCAGCAGCACACGTGATGGA
Organism: Hyperolius riggenbachi; assembly: GCF_040937935.1. Classification (NCBI taxonomy): domain Eukaryota; kingdom Metazoa; phylum Chordata; class Amphibia; order Anura; family Hyperoliidae; genus Hyperolius; species Hyperolius riggenbachi. The sequence goes on from NC_090652.1 coordinate 71,424,985, forward strand.
ACAGGAGGAGGCGCAGGAGGAGAAGGCCACGCTTTGTGAGACACAACAACCCAGGCCTTGCATGAGGGCAAGAAGCGTGCGGATAGCATGCTTTGTACCGCCATGCAGTCATAAATGTAATAAAGATAAGTGGTTCAATAAACAGGGACCACGCGGCAACGCTAACCCAGCAGCAGCAGACGTGATGGAACAGGAGCAGGCGCAGGAGGAGAAGGCCACGCTTTGTGAGACACAACAACCCAGGCCTTGCATGAGGGCAAGAAGCGTGCGGATAGCATGCTTTGTACCGCCATGCAGTCATAAATGTAATAAAGATAAGTGGTTCAATAAACAGGGACCACGCGGCAACGCTAACCCAGCAGCAGCAGACGTGATGGAACAGGAGCAGGCGCAGGAGGAGAAGGCCACGGTTTTTGAGACACAACAACCTAGGCCTTGCATGAGGACAAAAAGCGTGCGGATATAGCAGCAATGCTTTTTGCTGCCATGCAGTCATAAATGTAATACAGATGAGAGGTTCAATAAACAGGGACCGGAAATGCTACACCATCCCAGATGTTCATTGGTCATGTTACTTGGTTGGGGTCCTGGAGTGTTGCGTAGTCATTTCCAATCCAGGATTGATTCATTTTAATTTGAGTCAGACGGTCTGCATTTTCTGTGGAGAGGCGGATATGCCGATCTGTGATGATGCCTCCGGCAGCACTGAAACAACGTTCCGACATAACGCTGGCTGCCGGGCAAGCCAGCACCTCTATTGCGTACATTGCCAGTTCGTGCCAGGTGTCTAGCTTCGATACCCAATAGTTGAAGGGTGCAGATGGATTGTTCGACACAGCTACGTCATCTGACATGTAGTCCTTGACCATCTTCTCCAGGCGATCGGTGTTGGAGGTGGATCTGCACGCTTGCTGTTCAGTGGGCTGCTGCTGCATGGGTGTCAGAAAATTTTCCCACTCCAAGGACACTGCCGATACCGTTCCCTTTTGGGCACTAGCTGCGGCTTGCGTTGTTTGCTGCCCTCCTGGTCGTCCTGGGTTTGCGGAAGTCAGTCTGTCTGCGTACAACTGGCTAGAGGAGGGGGAGGATGTCAATCTCCTCTCTAAAGTCTCCACAAGGGCCTGCTGGTATTCTTCCATTTTGACCTGTCTGACTCTTTCTTCAAGCAGTTTTGGAACATTGTGTTTGTACCGTGGATCCAGAAGGGTATAAACCCAGTAATTGGTGTTGTCCAGAATGCGCACAATGCGTGGGTCACGTTCAATGCAGTCTAGCATGAATTGAGCCATGTGTGCCAGAGTCCTACCAGAATCCTCATCATCCTCTTGTGAGCGTTGTGATAGTTGTTGTGATGCATCATAGTCGTCACCTTCCTCCTGGTCTGCTTCTGCTGACCATTCGCGTTGAATTGTGGAAGTCCAACGTGCACCGCTCTGGCCCTCGTCAGTGGTGGCATGAAATTCCTGCTCCAACTCCAGCTGTTCCTCCTCCTCTTCTTCGTCATAGCTGCTGGGGCCAGCGTTCCCTGAGGCGGATGGCCTGATGTTGGTACCGTCACGCTGATCGTTTTCTCCTTCAGATTCCCCCAGTTGCATCATGACAGCTGTTTCCTTGATTTTCAACATTGACCTCTTCAGTAAACACAGCAGTGGTATGGTAATGCTGACTGAAGAGTTGTCACTGCTCACAAGCAACGTGGATTGCTCAAAATTTTGGAGGACTTGGCAGAGGTCCAACATGTTGGCCCAATCGGATCCACAGAAGCTTGGCAGCTGTCCGGATGCGCCTCGGTACTGCGCCGTCATGTACTGGACCACTGCACTCTTCTGCTCACAAAAGCGTGCTAGCATGTGCAGCGTAGAATTCCAGCGCGTAGGGACATCACACAGCAAGCGATGGTGGGGGAGATTGAAGCGCTCCTGCATCTTGGCGAGTGCCCCCGAAGCAGTACTGGAATTTCTACAATGTTTGGCCACTCGACGCACCTTCAACAGAAGATCGGCCACGCCTGGGTATGTCCTCAGGAACCGCTGAACTACTAGGTTCATCACGTGCGCCAGGCAAGGGATGTGTGTCAGCTTAGCCAACCTTAAAGCGCGAATGAGATTACTCCCATTATCACACACAACCATGCCCGGTTTCAAGTCCAGCGGTGCCAGCCACAAATCCGTCTGTTCCTTTATTCCCTTCCAAATTTCCTCCCCTGTGTGCTGCTTATCCCCAAGGCAGATCAGCTTCAGCAACGCTTGCTGACGCATGCCAACAGCTGTGCTGCACTGCTTCCACGATCCTACTGCTGCTGGGTTAGCGTTTCCGGATGAGGTACAGCTTTGAGATGCGTTGGAGGAGAAGGAGTCAGAGAGGTAGGTGCTGCTGTTGTTATCCAGTGGGAGGGACAGCGGTGCAGCTGTTTGCGGCGTGGGCAACACCCGCGCCGTAGCAGGTGAGGAATCGCTGCCAGGCTCCACAAGGTTCACCCAGTGCGCGGTAAGGGAGATGTATCGACCCTGGCCGAACGCACTCGTCCAAGTGTCAGTGGTGAGGTGAACCTTGCAGGCAACGGCATTCTTCAAGCTTAGGGTTATTTTGCTGACCACGTGCTCATGCAACTCAGGCACTGCAGAGCGCGCAAAGTGGTAGCGGCTGGGAACCACGTAACGTGGGATGGCCACTGACATCATGCCCTTGAAGCTGTTTGTCTCCACCACTCGATATGGCAGCATTTCGCAGGCCAGAAGCTTGGCTATGCTGGCTGTTACTGCCACGGCCCGGGGGTCATTTGCTGGCAATTTCCTCTTGCGCTCAAACATCTCCGACACAGACAACTGAACCGTAGCGCTGCACACGGAAGGGCTGTTGGTTGTTGTGTTTGATGAACACTAGGAGACCTCAAGAGCACTACTCCGGAAAGTGACAGTGTCAGCGTCGTCTGATGTTTGTGAATGTTGTGAACCACGCAATGGCTGGGCTACTGCTGCTGCTGAGGCGGGTCTGGTGGTGAGTCTGGTGAACCCAAGGGAGGCAGTGTTGCTGGTACCCTGTCCTGCCGCGTTTGCCCACAGAGTGGGATGTTTGGATAGCATCTGGCGGCTCATGCTGGTGGTGGAGAGGTTGTTAATACTTTTCCCCCTGCTCAGGCGAGTCTTGCACACCTTGCAAATCGCCATGGTAACATCCTCAGTGCAGTCTTCAAAGAAAGCCCAGACTTTGGAGCACCTGCCTCCTTGCTGGCGATTTCTGTTTCCTCCTCTTTTGCCTCTCACTCTAACTTCCACGCTTGTGGTGCCTGAAATTGCGCGCCGCCTACCTTGTGGCACAAGGCGAACTCGTGCAGCAGTGGGTTCTTCAACAGACTCATCTGTGCTGCTGCTACGACGGCGATGTTCTCGTTCACAAATAAAATCTGGGTCTCTGTCCACATTGTCCATACCCTCCTCTTCCATCTCCTCAAACTCGTCATATGTCATTGTGGGGGGCCGCCGCCGTGGAGTAGAGCTCCCCAGAACAACCTCTGCGCAGCTCACTCCAACGTCGTCTTCCAGATCTTGTCGGCCGACCTCCTGCAATTGCAACCCCTCCTGCCCAACTTGCTCTGGGATTTGGGTTTCCGAGTCCTCCTCGGACTCGCCTTGTATTTCAGTGCGCGGTGCATTTCCCACAGTTAATGGTTGTGAATCCGGGCACAACATTTCTGGCTGTTCCTCCATTGACCTTTCATAGGTGGAAGTTTGTTGGGCTGGGAATAGCTCCTGCGAATACCCCATTGTGTCCTGAGGTAATTCATAGGACTGGTTATCTGGCAGTTGTGTGCGTGGTGTCGCTGCCGGTTGTGTCAGCTTTGTGCCCACTGGCTCCTTGTAACTGGCTGAGGACTCGGACCTCGTGCGTGATGTGCTGGTGCTGCTTAACCCACTGCTGGATGCTTGAGAGGTCATCCAAGTAATTATCTGGTCCTGTTCTTTTGGATTTGTGAGGGTTGTTGTCCTGGACAACATGGGCGGTATTGAGTGGGTTTTCTTGGGTGCTCCCCTGTGGCCTGTACGTGAACCGTCAGGGGAAACACCTCTTCCCTTGCCCCTTCCTCTTTCACCGGATTTCTTCCTCATTTCACTTATCCTTACAGTACACGCTGACTGGCAGCAGTACAGTGGCAGTACAGAAATGCTATACAGTACCACTATTCCCAGCAGCGACACAGAGCACAATGCTATACAGTGGCGGGTGTGCGGTGTACTACTGTTCCCAGGCCCAGCAGACACAGAGTGGAAGTAAACACAATGCTATATAGTCTGGCTGAGCGGTGTACACAGAGTGGCAGTACACACAATGCTATATAGTCTGGCTAAGCCGTGTACACAGAGTGTCAGAAAACACAATGCTATATATAGCGTGGCTGAGCGAGGTGCACAGTGGCAGTACACACAATGCTATATTAGTCAGGCTAAGCCGTGTACACAGAGTGTCAGTAAACAATGGTATATAGTCTGGCTGAGCGGTGTACACAGAGTGTCAGTAAACAACGGTATATAGTCTGGCTGAGCGGTGTACACAGAGTGGCAGTAAACACAATGCTATATATAGCGTGGCTGAGCGAGGTGCACAGTGGCAGTACACACAATGCTATATAGTCAGGCTAAGCCGTGTACACAGAGTGTCAGAAAACACAATGCTATATATAGCGTGGCTGAGCGAGGTGCACAGTGGCAGTACACACAATGCTTTATAGTCAGGCTGAGCCGTGTACACAGAGTGTCAGTAAACAATGGTATATAGTCTGGCTGAGCGGTGTACACAGAGTGTCAGTAAACAACGGTATATAGTCTGGCTGAGCGGTGTACACAGAGTGGCAGTAAACACAATGCTATATATAGCGTGGCTGAGCGAGGTGCACAGTGGCAGTACACACAATGCTATAGAGCCAGGCTAAGCCGTGTACACAGAGTGTCAGAAAACACAATGCTATATATAGCGTGGCTGAGCGAGGTGCACAGTGGCAGTACACACAATGCTATATTAGTCAGGCTAAGCCGTGTACACAGAGTGTCAGAAAACACAATGCTATATATAGCGTGGCTGAGCGAGGTGCACAGTGGCAGTACACACAATGCTATATATAGCGTGGCTGAGCGAGGTGCACAGTGGCAGTACACACAATGCTATATATAGCGTGGCTGAGCGAGGTGCACAGTGGCAGTACACACAATGCTATATTAGTCAGGCTAAGCCGTGTACACAGAGTGTCAGAAAACACAATGCTATATATATAGCGTGGCTGAGCGAGGTGCACAGTGGCAGTACACACAATGCTATATATAGCGTGGCTGAGCGAGGTGCACAGTGGCAGTACACACAATGCTATATATAGCGTGGCTGAGCGAGGTGCACAGTGGCAGTACACACAATGCTATATTAGTCAGGCTAAGCCGTGTACACAGAGTGTCAGAAAACACAATGCTATATATATAGCGTGGCTGAGCGAGGTGCACAGTGGCAGTACACACAATGCTATATATAGCGTGGCTGAGCGAGGTGCACAGTGGCAGTACACACAATGCTATATATAGCGTGGCTGAGCGAGGTGCACAGTGGCAGTACACACAATGCTATATTAGTCAGGCTAAGCCGTGTACACAGAGTGTCAGAAAACACAATGCTATATATATAGCGTGGCTGAGCGAGGTGCACAGTGGCAGTACACACAATGCTATATATAGCGTGGCTGAGCGAGGTGCACAGTGGCAGTACACACAATGCTATATATAGCGTGGCTGAGCGAGGTGCACAGTGGCAGTACACACAATGCTATATTAGTCAGGCTAAGCCGTGTACACAGAGTGTCAGAAAACACAATGCTATATATATAGCGTGGCTGAGCGAGGTGCACAGTGGCAGTACACACAATGCTATATATAGCGTGGCTGAGCGAGGTGCACAGTGGCAGTACACACAATGCTATATATAGCGTGGCTGAGCGAGGTGCACAGTGGCAGTACACACAATGCTATATATAGCGTGGCTGAGCGAGGTGCACAGTGGCAGTACACACAATGCTATATTAGTCAGGCTAAGCCGTGTACACAGAGTGTCAGAAAACACAATGCTATATATATAGCGTGGCTGAGCGAGGTACACAGTGGCAGTAAACAATGCTATATATAGTGTGGCTGAGCGAGCGGTGTACTACTGTTCCCAGCAGCGACACACAATGACTGGGGGGGACCCTGGCTAGCGTGGCTGGAGAGCGAACTACCCTGCCTGCCTACCCAAAGCTAAACCCACAGACAAATGGCGGAGATATGACGTGGTTCGGGTATTTATTTACCCGAACCACGTGACCGTTCGGCCAATCAGAGCGCGTTCGGGCCCGAACCACGTGACCCGTTCGGCCAATCACAGCGCTAGCCGAACGTTCGGGGAACGTTCGGCCATGCGCTCTTAGTTCGGCCATGTGGCCGAACGGTTTGGCCGAGCACCGTCAGGTGTTCGGCCGAACTCGAACATCACCCGAACAGGGTGATGTTCTGCAGAACCCGAACAGTGGCGAACACTGTTCGCCCAACACTAGTGTACAGTGGCCCCTGATCAGTGGCGTAGCAATAGGGGTTGCAGAGCTTGCGACTGCATCGGGGCCCTTGGGCCAGAGTGTGCCGTATCAATTGTTATGTATAGAGTGCTTGAGGGGTGTTACGATTGGCGGCCCCCACCTCGCAGGCATGCAGTGTGCCGCGCTCAGCTCCTTCGGCCACTCACAGGGTCAGGGCTACGCGTGCGCGCGCCCAGCGGCAGGACTTTTATTTGCTTAGGAGAAGAGTCAGCTGACCAGCCGGTCAGCTGACTTCAGAAAGCCCTATGATTGGCTGGGCTTCTGGGAGGATCGGCTGAATGATCCTCAGCATATAAGGATCTGTCGGTCAGTTGTTCTTTGTCTGTTGTTGCGAATACTTTGTGTTAGCGCTCAGACCTTTGATAGCTGTAATCAGTAGTATTCAATACCATTGTATCTTCTATTGCGTTTTGATCTCTGCCTGTACCTTTGACCATTATCCTGCCTTCTGATTTTGTACTTCACTGATCTGATCTGTTGCCGATATCGTGCCTGAACCTCTGACTCTGATTTTCGCCTCCTGATGCTGTACCTCACCTGTCCAACCCTAAACTCTAAATTGCCGATTTGTATTTGACCACGTTGGATTGTATTTGACCACGTTTTTATCTAACGATTCTGTACCACTGCTGACCAACCTGTTACTGACTCGGCCTGTACGACCACTCTCTATCTGGTGTTAGTCCCAGCCTCCTAGGGCTATCACTAGGGGAGAACTCCAGTAATACTGTTTGCACCAATCACTACACCTGTGCATTAAAGTGGTGACTTTTGTCACGTCCTACACGCCTTGTGCTTGCTATATTTGTATTATTGGTGATTCTGCAGATCACCACATAATCAGATATAGTATCTGTATTATAGGTGATACTGCAGATCACCACATAATCAGAAATCTGTGTATTCCGCTGACACACATTGTTACATAACAACAGACCAAAATGGCTATGGAAGCACTGTGCAAGCAGGTCCAGGCTTTGACCACGGCAGTAAACGACCTAACTGTCACGGTCAATTCGCAACAGACACAACTCAATCAACTGTCTGAAGCGATACGCCTTTTACAGAACCCTGCATTGCCAGTGCAATCCCTCCTGTTGTGGAACCAAGAATGCCTCTCCCAGAGAGATTTTCAGGTCATAAGTCAGATTTTAGTAACTTTAAGAATCGTTGTTTGTCATATTTTGAAATGCGACCCATATCTTCCGGTTCGGAAAGACAGAGAGTAACCTTTGTTAAAACCTTGTTGTCTGGGGACTCTCAGACTTGGGCCTACAGCTTACCTGGTGATGGGCACAAAGCATTGTCCTCAGTGCAGGAGTTTTTAAAAACAATGGCTATAATTTATGATGACCCAGATGTTGCGGTTACAGCTGAAAGGAAACTGAAAACCTTCCGGCAGGGACATAACACTGTAGAAACCTATGCAGCAGAGTTTAGGAAGTGGGCGGTTTTGGCTAGATGGGGACAATTTGCGTTGTTAGATTGTTTTATGACAGGTCTGTCAGATTCCGTGTCAGATGTAATGCTTAGCTATCCTGATCCTAAGACGGTGGATGAAGCAATCACCTTGGCTGTTAAAATTTATCGCCGTATCCGCTACCAGAAACTAGAGTCTCTGTTAAAACTGTTCCCATTTCTGTTCCCACTCCTATTCCTCAGGATGAACCGATGCAGATCGGTCATTCTAAATTATCGGAGGTGGAAAAGAATAGGAGAAGGAAAGAGGGTCTTTGCCTGTACTGTGCTGAGAAGGGGCATCTTGTGCAAAATTGTCCCAAGAAGTCGGAAACTTTCTCCGCCTAGGCGTAGCTAGAGGTACTACCCTAGGCGACCCAGTATTACCTCTACCCGATGAAAGATTATTGCTGCCCTGTTCTATAACTTGGGGAGATCAAGTTTTAGCTACCCAAGCGTTTATAGATTCAGGCTCAGCAGCTAATTTTATTGATTTAGATTTTGTTCATAAATGGGGGATTCCCAAGATCTCATTGGACAGGCAAATTTTTGTCACCGCTGTTGATGGTTCCCCTTTACAGGGTAAACAATCCCTCTCTCAAACTCCTGTTCTTTCATGTCATGTGGGGGTGTTACACAAGGAAGAGATTCAATTTTATATCCTGAAAATGGCTACCTCTACAGTGATTCTTGGTATGCCTTGGTTGCGCCGACACTCTCCTCAGATTGACTGGAGCTCTGACCAGTTGTTAAGCTGGTCTCCATATTGTCATCATCATTGTATTGAGAGAGTTGCGGTATGTGCTACCAAGATTCATATAGAAGGTGTACCACCTCAGTTTGCTGACTTTTCTGACATATTCTGTCCAAAATCGGCAGACGAACTTCCTCCCAATTGAACTGAGGCCAGGTACTATGCCCCTGAGAGGCTATCTTTATAACCTCTCAGGTCCAGAAAAGAGCGCCATGAAAGATTACATTAAAGAGAATCTTGCTAAAGGATTTATTCGCCCTTCTAAGTCCCCTGCAGGGGCAGGATTCTTTTTTGTACAGAAAAAGGATGGTGGCTTACGCCCATGTATCGATTACAGGGAATTAAATAAAATCACAATAAAAAATCGTTACCCACTTCCGTTGATCGATGATTTGTTTTCACAAATCACCAATGCCAGTATCTTTTCTAAACTGGACCTACGAGGGGCATATAATCTGATTCGCATCCGAAGGGGTGATGAATGGAAGATGGCATTTAACACACCCGATAGGCATTATGAATACCTTGTTATGCCCTTCGGGTTGGGTAATGCACCAGCCGTCTTTCAAGAACTTGTTAACGAGATTTTTAGGGAGATCTTGGGCCGTTTTGTTTTAGTGTATCTTGATGACATACTCATTTTCTCTAAGAGTGTATCAGAACATCGTGAACATGTTAGGTTTGTTTTACAGAAACTCAGGCAAAAAAAAGCTATGTGCTAAACTTGAAAAATGTATTTTTGAAGTGACTGAGGTGCCCTTTCTGGAGTCCGTCATTTCTACCTCAGGTTTGACTATGGACCCCAGAAAGGTTTCTGCAGTACTGGATTGGCCTCAGCCCACCGGGTTGAAGGCACTTCAGAGATTTCTGAGATTCGCCAATTATTACAGAAAATGTATTAACCTTCCTGGCGGTAAGCCCGAGCTGAGCTCGGGCTATGCCGCGCAGGAAGATATCTCAGCCCCTGGTGGAGCGATTTGCTCCATTTAAAATGCTGTACGCGCAGCTAGCACTTTGCTAGCCGCGCGTACAGCTCGATCGCCGCCGCTCTGCGGCGATCACCCGTACGCAGCGGCACAAGAGGCCCCCCCCCCCGCCAGAGCCCTGCACTGCCCGGACCAATGAGTTCCGGGCAGCGCTATGGGCTGGATCGGAGGTGTCTGACGTCAGGACGTCGGCTGACGTCCATGACGTCATTCCGATCGTCGCCATGGCGACAGGAGAAGCGTTCCCCTGTTTGCTATTGATGCCGGCGACGATCGCACTAGAGGGACACATGCGCCCTCTAGTGGTGTTTCATGTAGCAAAAAAAAATAACCGCCAGGAGGGTTAAGAGCTTTTCCTCAGTGGTGTCCCCACTTACTTACTTCATACACAAAAGGAAGAAAAAGGGTCCCCCCTCATAAATTATATACATTCCCTACCATAAATGAGCAATATATATATATATCGAGCCTGAGACCAAAAGGATCAATTTGAAAAAATCTTTATTCATAGCCAACTCAACAATTAAAAACAATTAAAAACACGCAGCCAATCAGGGTCACAGATCCCTCATGTTATTAATAATAAACTGAGTCACATGTCAAATAATATATGAATATATGTATATTGCCTGCCTGGGAAACAATGTGGTAAAACGTATAGCGGTGCCTCAAAAATTTAAATAAAAATAAATAAAAATCTATAATGTATATATCATAAACTAGAGACAACTGCCCCACATGTATACCCAGGAAAGCAAATCCCAATTCCAATAAATACCCTTTTAGATAGAAAATCCCCTCCCAATCCTGTCACTATAATAAAGTGCTGTTGCTGTGTAAATATCACCAATCTGTGCTAATACTTGCCATCAACAATAAATATAAATATGCAAAACATTCACAAACATATAAAACTTCATAACATCAATACATATCCATAGACCCATAATGGTAATCTTGTGCAAAAAAAGACAATGAGGTAGATAGAGAAAACGGAAAGTGCATGAGTGTTAAGGTAGATAAGGGAGAGGCAATAAGAAAAGATGGCGACGCAAACGCCAATAGGTGAAAAAGGTGACCAGGATAGCGGCAGGCTAGGAGGAGAGAGACATATGAACTCACCAGATATAAAAGTATGAAGACCCCGATAGGCTACAACAGCGCTGCCCGCGCTGTCCCACTAGTTCCGCCGAAGCTGCCAAGGGACGACTTGCTAGGGAGCTGGCGCAGTTTAAATATCCCTCTCTACACCGCCAGACGCGGCCGCGTCATTGGCACGACCCCACGTGCCGTCAGTAACGTCAGCACGTACGGCCGGCCATGCGTCACATGAAACGCATAGAGGGCGACTGGTACGCATAGAAAGCTGAATAAAAATACCTATGACGCGTGAGAATCCGCATGGTCGCCATCTAGTGGACAAAATTCAAAAGTACATACACAATCCAACCAAGATTCAACACAACAATTCAAGTAGGTATTCAGCTGCCATCTAGTGGCGAGAGAGGAAAACAACAGATTCAGATAAGATAATGAATAAAGAAACCCCAAAAGACCCAATTGTCCCAAGCACACATAAATTTCCAGAGCACATAGATTGGTAACATAACTCCTTACAGTATTTCTAGTAAACATTTTTAAATATAGTGCTTTAATAAGACACATTCTTGAGCAATTTTAAACAGAAAGATCCCTGCAAACAAAGGACCCAAACAAAAAATGTCTCAACATATTCATAAAAACAAAGGAAGACAAGAGATATGCAATGTTTCCAATCCAAATGCGTAGATCAAATTCACCCCCAAGGGGCCCAAATTCTCTATCTCAGTTCCAGAGCATAAGTCCAAAAGGATCCTAAATCAGAACAGCACAAAAATATAAAACAAATATGTATAAGTAAACATCATATACAATAAGACAAAAAAGGGGGGGGGGGATGAGTAGAAAAACCCCCACATTTATTTACTTATTACTCAAGAGAGACAACTTAATCGAGCCTATAAAAGATGAAAGAAGCAAGACCAGTCCCCCTACCAGGACTGTGGAATCAAATCTACGGCCTCCATCTACTCACAAAATGTTGGCCAAGGGACAGATTGATTAAAGCCCCTATATCAAAGAATGTCATAAGAACCACCCAAAAGTGCAAACTCACAACACAGAGTAGTCTGACCTCCTCACCTTGGGGTCATAGAAACATGTTAAAAAATAGATAAGACAAAGCAAAAGCCAGATTTCAGGATGGAAAACACCCAAAAAAAAGGGTGAACTATTATGCATGCACTAATTTTATCTTATTCTATTGTGGTAAGTAACAACCCAAGTTGAAGTCCTCATTGAGGCCATTGGGGACCCGCGTACCCAGTTTATGTATCCAGCGTAGTTCCCATTGTAACAACTTGGTGATATTGTTTCCACCTCTAATACTTGGTTGTAACCTTTGAAGTCCATAGACCTTCCAATTTTCTATTTTACCCAAAGGACAGATCAGAGAGTGTGCTGCTACAGTTGTTAGGACTTTATTATCCTGGTAATCTCTATATGCCAGTTTTAGATTTGAACGATGTTTTTGAACTCTACACTTAAGTGGATTTTTCGTCTGTCCAACATATCTCTTGGAACAACCACATTCAAGAAGATAAATTACCCATGGCGTCTGGCAATTAATAAAATCATAAAGAGCAATTCGTGAGTTATCAGCATAATTGACAATATTCTTGGTAGACGACATCAACGAACAGATTGAGCAATTCCCACATGGGTAGCTACCTTTAATACTCAAGGGCCTTGGTGGATAGGAATAATGGCTGTGACAAAGTTTGTCTTTTAAAGTAGGTGCCCTCTTGGCCGTTATAGATGGTTTCAAAGTGATGAACTTCTTGAGTGTTGGATCACTTTGTAGGATCCTCCAATGATTTTTGAGCACTCCATAGATTTGGTTCCAACCTTCATTATATGTTGTAATTAATCTCACTATATTGTCCCTTTTTGTGCGACTTCCTCCCGACTGCAACAGCCGCTCCCTCGGGGTAAATCTGGCTCTTCGCCATGCCTTTCTTATGCATTTATTAGGGTAGCCTCTATTTTTGAATCTTTCTGCTAATTTTTCTGCTTCCCGTTCGAACTCCTCATTGGTGGTGCAGTTGCGCCTGATTCTCAAGAATTGCCCAGTTGGTATTCCACGTTTTGTTGCCATAGTATGGAAAGAAGAATAATGCAGGAGACTGTTAACTGCTGTAGTCTTCCGAAATAGTGTGGTATTTAGTTGTCCCTCAGACCCCTTGAAGATTTTGATATCCAAAAAGGAAACTTCATTCTGGGAAAAGTCAAAAGTGAGAAAAATGTTGAGATCATTATTATTGAGAGCTGCCATGAACTCCCGCAGCAAATCCAGATTTCCCTGCCACAAGATGAGGACATCATCGATAAAACGATGCCACCCCGCAATCGCGGGGTGGAATCGTTCCAGCGACGACGTCCACAAATATTCTCTTTCCCACCATCCAAGGAAGAGGTTGGCCACTGAAGGGGCACATTTGGCCCCCATGGCCACACCTCTAACCTGGAGGTAATAGGTACCATTGAATAAGAAATAATTGTGCGTTAGCACAAATTCCAAGAGGTCCAACAGCCATCGATTCCTCTGGCGATTTTCATTAGACTCCATATCCAGGAAATATTTAACCGCCTGTAGACCGTGTTGATGTGAAATGTTTGAATACAAACTCTCAACATCACATGTAACCAAAAAATCTTGGCTATCCACTTGTATATCACCCAGCTTACAGATGACGTCAGCCGAGTCACGTGTGTATGATTCAAGCGATGTGACATGTGGTTGTAGGAAGAAGTCTATAAATGCACAACATTTTTCATTGAGGCTCCCCATACCCGCTATTATGGGTCTCCCTGGTGGGTTCTGCCGATTCTTATGTATTTTGGGCAAAATATAATAAGTTGGTGTCACTGGTTTTTCTACCCATAAATAATCAAATTCTTTCTTGGTAATTATCTTTTCTTCAAATCCTAACTGGAGTAAAGTTTTAAGTTCCATTTGAAATGTTCCAGTTGGGTTACCAGCAAGTTTTTTATAAAATCTGGTATCCTTCAACTGTCTATACGCCTCTTTCTCGTATTGGTCTCTAGGCCATACAACAATATTGCCTCCTTTGTCCGCCTCTCTTATAATAATGTCAGGTCTACTACTCAGATCTTTGAGGGCTTTTCTCTCATCTCTAGTCAAATTATCTCTAACATTGTTCTTACATGAAATTTTCTGCAGGTCAGTCGAGACTGCATCAAAGAACACTTGTACTTGAGGACAAGAGTTAAAGACAGGTAAATATTTTGAGGCAGGCCTAAAATGAGTATGCCTACTTACCCCAGCTGTCTCAACTTGTTCTTCTAATAGAGACATTAAGTCCAAAAATATACTTTTGTCCTGTTCATCAATGTTCATTTCCTCTACCAGGTGCGTCAAAGGTTCTTGGTTGTGATATAATTTTTTAAGAACTAATTTCCTACAAAAAAAATAAAGATCTTTTAATAAATCAAATGGGTCAAACCTATTCATCGGTGAAAAGCTTAAGCCCTTTTTCAAAAGATTGTACTCAATATCTGTTAGTGGCACGGCAGACAAATTGATCACACTCAATGTCTCAATAACAGTATCCAAATCACCTGTTTCCTCGTTTCCCTTATGCTTCTTTCCCACCTGACGAGGATCCAATCTTATCTCCTCAAGTCTCCCCAGATGATGAAGTGCGCTACTCTCCACATCAGACTCTGTCCAATCACTGGAGTCTGAAACATGGTCCATGGGGACGGGGTCTCCACGTCCCCCCTGAGGCACTCGTTGACTCGGATTTGGTCGTTTTGGATTTCGTGGCTTATATGGCTTCCTGGGGAAGTTTTTACCCCGCATATTATTTTTGTGTCTCCAAAGATAAGCTTTAGCATTTGCATAGTCCTGTCTGTCTCTCAAGAGTTTCTTCTTTTTGTTTTCTATTACATCTGTTTCTAATTTCTTGATATCTTTTTTGAGGAGCTCCATAAAGGGCTCAACTAAAGTTTTTTGATCATATTTCGTTAATTGTTTCAAAAGATCCATATTCTTATTCTTTAAATTAAGTAGCAGTTCCTTATCCAGATCAATCAACATCTGAATAATTATGCTCGCACACTTGTTAAGACCACTCTCCCAGACCTTCTTCTTCTTCTCCTCCAATTGCCAAGAGGGGAAGATCTGGACCCTCAGGCCCCTGGGATAAAAACCCTCTCTATCATAGTTTTGGAGACTCTTAATATTCCACCAGACTTTAACATAATGGATATGTGTATCCTTGATTGCTCCACATAAAGTCCTAAAATCCTCTGGCAGAGATCTGTCTATTATTAATCGCTCATTTTGAAAAACTTCATTTAATCTTGCGCTCCAATCTTGCTCAAAGGCATCAATAAAGCTGTAAGCCATAATTAACACAAATAAAATGCTGCTCTGAAAAGAGACAAAAGACAGCCTCCAATTAAACATTGTTAACACCAAAACAAACGAGCAGACATATTCAGGCATCAATAATTACCATAAACATCCAATAAGGTTTAATAAAGTAGGGGGAAGGAGGTCCTCGACCTCTAACCTAACAACTTCATACACAAAAGGAAGAAAAAGGGTCCCCCCTCATAAATTATATACATTCCCTACCATAAATGAGCAATATATATATATATCGAGCCTGAGACCAAAAGGATCAATTTGAAAAAATCTTTATTCATAGCCAACTCAACAATTAAAAACAATTAAAAACACGCAGCCAATCAGGGTCACAGATCCCTCATGTTATTAATAATAAACTGAGTCACATGTCAAATAATATATGAATATATGTATATTGCCTGCCTGGGAAACAATGTGGTAAAACGTATAGCGGTGCCTCAAAAATTTAAATAAAAATAAATAAAAATCTATAATGTATATATCATAAACTAGAGACAACTGCCCCACATGTATACCCAGGAAAGCAAATCCCAATTCCAATAAATACCCTTTTAGATAGAAAATCCCCTCCCAATCCTGTCACTATAATAAAGTGCTGTTGCTGTGTAAATATCACCAATCTGTGCTAATACTTGCCATCAACAATAAATATAAATATGCAAAACATTCACAAACATATAAAACTTCATAACATCAATACATATCCATAGACCCATAATGGTAATCTTGTGCAAAAAAAGACAATGAGGTAGATAGAGAAAACGGAAAGTGCATGAGTGTTAAGGTAGATAAGGGAGAGGCAATAAGAAAAGATGGCGACGCAAACGCCAATAGGTGAAAAAGGTGACCAGGATAGCGGCAGGCTAGGAGGAGAGAGACATATGAACTCACCAGATATAAAAGTATGAAGACCCCGATAGGCTACAACAGCGCTGCCCGCGCTGTCCCACTAGTTCCGCCGAAGCTGCCAAGGGACGACTTGCTAGGGAGCTGGCGCAGTTTAAATATCCCTCTCTACACCGCCAGACGCGGCCGCGTCATTGGCACGACCCCACGTGCCGTCAGTAACGTCAGCACGTACGGCCGGCCATGCGTCACATGAAACGCATAGAGGGCGACTGGTACGCATAGAAAGCTGAATAAAAATACCTATGACGCGTGAGAATCCGCATGGTCGCCATCTAGTGGACAAAATTCAAAAGTACATACACAATCCAACCAAGATTCAACACAACAATTCAAGTAGGTATTCAGCTGCCATCTAGTGGCGAGAGAGGAAAACAACAGATTCAGATAAGATAATGAATAAAGAAACCCCAAAAGACCCAATTGTCCCAAGCACACATAAATTTCCAGAGCACATAGATTGGTAACATAACTCCTTACAGTATTTCTAGTAAACATTTCTAAATATAGTGCTTTAATAAGACACATTCTTGAGCAATTTTAAACAGAAAGATCCCTGCAAACAAAGGACCCAAACAAAAAATGTCTCAACATATTCATAAAAACAAAGGAAGACAAGAGATATGCAATGTTTCCAATCCAAATGCGTAGATCAAATTCACCCCCAAGGGGCCCAAATTCTCTATCTCAGTTCCAGAGCATAAGTCCAAAAGGATCCTAAATCAGAACAGCACAAAAATATAAAACAAATATGTATAAGTAAACATCATATACAATAAGACAAAAAAGGGGGGGGGGGATGAGTAGAAAAACCCCCACATTTATTTACTTATTACTCAAGAGAGACAACTTAATCGAGCCTATAAAAGATGAAAGAAGCAAGACCAGTCCCCCTACCAGGACTGTGGAATCAAATCTACGGCCTCCATCTACTCACAAAATGTTGGCCAAGGGACAGATTGATTAAAGCCCCTATATCAAAGAATGTCATAAGAACCACCCAAAAGTGCAAACTCACAACACAGAGTAGTCTGACCTCCTCACCTTGGGGTCCCCACTTACTGACCTCACCAAGAAAGGGGCTGACACCTACAATTGGTCTAAAGAGGCTCATGCTGCTTTTTCACTGTTGAAAAAATTGTTTTGCTCCGGTCCTATTCTCCATCATATAGATGTCAGCTGTCCCTTTATTGTGGAGGTAGATGCGCCCGAGATAGGGGTCGGGGCAGTATTGTCCCAGCATTCAGGGTATCAGGGCCGTTTACACCCATGTGCATTCTTTTCCCGTCAGTTCTCTTACCGGCAGAGAAGAATTACGATGCGCATTCTTTTCCCGTCAGTTCTCTTTCCGGCAGAGAAGAATTACGATATTGGGAACAGAGAGCTGTTGGCCATTAAATTGGCCTTTGGGGAGTGGCAGCACGGCTGGATGGAGCTGAGCATGTTATTACAGTGTACACGGATCATAAGAATCTGGAGTACATTGAGGGAGTTAAGAGACTCAACCCTAGACAAGCTCATTGGTCCCTTTTTTTTTCCCGGTTCAGATTCATAATCACGTATAAACCTGAGAATAAAAATATTAAGGCTGACACCCTATCCAGATGTTTTGAAATCGAGACTGTGCCAGTTTCAAAACCTGTGAACATTTTGCCAGACAATGTTGTACTTGCCGGCGGCCGCCACAGAAACCAGTGAGGATTTGATGTCCATGCTGGAACCATTCCAGCAGGACTCCCCAGAGGGAAACCCTGAAAAGTGTTGTTTGTACCCCTGCATTTACGGCTTCAAATATTGCAGTTATTTCATAGCCATAAGATTGCAGGACACCCGGGTGTTACTAGGACACAAGAGCTACTGTCCCGATGTGTATGGTGGCCATCCATTGGACTGGATTGTAGGGAGTTTGTAAAAGCATGCTCTGTCTGTGCTAAAAACAAACCTTCCAGACAGGCGCCTGCAGGTACTTTGCAGCCGCTTCCTGTACCTGAGGAGCCATGGACGCACATATCCATAGACTTCATCGGTGAACTTCCCAGGTCCGAAGGGATGACGGTCATCTGGGTCGTGGTAGACCGTTTTAGTAAAATGGACCACCTTGTTCCATTGGAAGGTCTCCCTTCTCCCTAAAAGATTGGCAGATCTGTTTGTGCACCACGTTTTCCGTTTGCACAGGATTCTGGAAAACGTGGTGTCAGACAGAGGAGTCCAATTTGTGTCAAAATTCTGGCAGGCCTTTTGTCAGCATGTGGGGATGGATCTGTCATTTTCATCTGGATACCACCCACAGACAAACGGGCAGACTGAAAGAGTTAATCAGACTGTGGAGCAGTTCCTTCGGTGCT
The DNA here is from genome assembly GCF_040937935.1 of Hyperolius riggenbachi. NCBI lineage: Eukaryota > Metazoa > Chordata > Amphibia > Anura > Hyperoliidae > Hyperolius > Hyperolius riggenbachi. The sequence continues at coordinate 71,443,535 of NC_090652.1, forward strand.
ATGTGTCTGACTCGCAACACGAATGGGCAAAATACCTTCCATTTGCGGAATTTGCACATAATAATCTCAGAAACGCATCCTCAGGGTTAACTCCTTTTCAGGTAGTCACTGGTAGAACACCTACATTTTCTCCATTGCTGGTGGCGGCTTCTCCGTTTCCGGCACTGGAAGTATAGTAGGGGTCTTTAAAAAGAATTTGGGCTATAGTGAAAACCAATTTGGAAAAGGCCTTTGGGATTTAAAAAAGACAGGCAGACAGGAAACGTTCTTTGGAATGGCAATTCAAACCAGGCGATATGGTGTGGGTCTCTACATGGCATATTGCCTTAAAGGATACCCCAACTGAAATGTGACATAATGAGATAGACATGTGTATGTACAGTGCCTAGCACACAGATAACTATGCTGTGTTCCTTTTTTTCTTTCTCTGCCCGAAATAGTAAAATATTAGGTATGTGAGTGGCTGACTCAGTCCTGACTCAGACAGGAAGTGACTACAGTGTGACCCTCACTGATAAGAAATTCCCCTTTTTTACCTCTTTCTTGCTCTCAGAAGCAATTTTCTGCTAGGAAAGTGTTTTATAGTTGGAATTTCTTATCAGCGAGGGTCACACTGTAGTCACTTCCTGTCTGAGTCAGGACTGAGTCAGCCACTTGCATACCTTATATTTAACTCTTTCAGGCAGAAAAATAAAAAAAGGAACACAGCATAGTTATCTGTGTGCTAGGCACTGTACATACACATGTCTATCTCATTATGTCACATTTCAGTTGGGGTATCCTTTAAGGCAACCCTCAGTCAAGTTGGGACCCAGATTCATGGGCCCATACCCAGTGTCTTAGAAGATTAATAATGTAACTGATAGAGTGACTCTGCCAGCTAGTATGAAAGGAGTCAAATCGTTCCACGTGTCCTTGTTAAAATCTGCTGTGCATGTTGATTCCTCAGCCCCCCCCCCCCCCCCCCCCGGTGGTGATTGATGGGGAACCTGAGTTCGAGATTGAGGAGATTTTGGATTCTCGGTGGGTGCGGAATTCATTGCAATACCTGGTCCATTGGAAAGGGTATGGGCCAGAAGAAAGATTGTGGGTTCCAGCACATCACCTTCATGCTGAGGAGTTGAGACAGAAGATTCATGACTCATATCCTGAGAAACCGTGTAAAGGGTGTCCGGAGTCCACTCCTCAAAGGGGGATACTGTTACGATTGGCAGGGACGCCGCCACGGCGGAGAGCGGCGTGTCTGCCGCTTCCGCATCTCAGTCACCGGTGATCCCCGCCTCGCAGGCATGCAGTGCGCCGCGCTCAGGTCCTTCGGCCGCTCACAGGGTCAGGGCTACGCATGCGCGCGCCCAGCGGCAGGAGCTTTATTTGCTTAGGAGAAGAGTCAGCTGACCCACTGGTCAGCTGACTTCAGCAAGCCCTCTGATTGGCTGGGCTTCTGGGAGGTTCGGCTGAATGATCCTCAGCATATAAGGATCTGCTGGTCAGTTGTTCATTGTTGTTGCGAATACTTCGTGTTAGCGCTCAGACCCTTGATAGCTGTAATCAGTAGTATTCAATACCATTGTATCTTCTATTGTGTTTTGATCTCTGCCTGTACCTTTGACCATTCTCCTGCCTTCTGATTTTGTACTTCACTGATCTGATCTGTTGCCGATTTCCTGCCTGAACCTCTGACTCTGATTTTCGCCTCCTGATTCTGTACCTCACCTGTCCGACCCGCTGCCAACCTCGGATTGTATTTGACCACGTTTTTGTCTATAAATTCTGTACCGCTGCTGTCCGACCTGTTACCGACTCTGCCTGTACGACCACTCTCTATCTGGTGTTAGTCCCAGCCTCCTAGGGCTATCACTAGGGGAGAACTCCAGTATTACTGTTTGCACCAATCACTACACCTGTGCATTAAAGTGGTGACTTTTGTCACGTCCTACATGCCTTGTGCTTGCTAAATTTGTATTATTGGTGATTCTGCAGATCACCACATAATCAGATATAGTATCTGTATTATAGGTGATACTGCAGATCACCACATAATCAGAAATCTGTGTATTCCGCTGACACTCATTGTTACAAGGGGCCCCAATCTAAAACTTGCACTGGGGCCCACAGCTCTTTACCTACGCTACTGCCTCTGATGGACACCGACACCTTGGTTAGCAATCAGCCTGGCAGATCAATTCAGCAAAGAGCATTGTCCTCCACACTCCCATCTACACCACTTGGGGAGAACATACAAACCCCATGCAGATAGTGCCCTGGCTCAGATAGCACGGCAAGACGATAGTGCTATTTGCTGTAATACACATGGCTGCTTTTATATTTGCTATATGCCTATTCAAGCCTTTTGTTATAAAAAAAAAAAATCTTTCCGTTTTAAGCTGCAACCAGCAAAGAATTTTCGGTACTTGTGTATTATCCCGTCTAGCAGAACGGGCTCGGCAGTTAGACAGGCTGGAAAAGTGTGCACTGTGCTTCTTGAGCAGCTGATTCACCACAGATCAGCTGCCCCGTTCCACACAGCTTTCCTCACTGCGCTGTGTTGGCTTATCTATCAGCGATCAGACCACAGAACAATAGAGAGCAATAATGAAAGAGGCATGAAGCCTTCCAGCCTGGAGGAGGGGAATTACAAGTGATTCTAGCGGCATACCAACTCTGCCTAATCGCGTTACAGGGAAGAGGACTTGCTGAGCACCAGCACAAGGTAATCCACCTCACACCCCCTGCTATGTACAGCGCTGTGCCCTGCAGCAATCTGCCCGCTATCATACAGCTTGTCTATAAAAGGGTCTCGCCCCTAATCCCAGCCCACCAGGGGAGAGCTTGCCTAAGCGGGGATCAGCGGCTGCTGTCTATGGAGTGGAGGTCACTGCAATTAGTGTGCTGTACAGCCCCTCTACTCACATCTTACACAGACAAGTGCTGTGACTTCGGAACAGGCTTACAACACAGCGCAGCGAGGAAAGCTGAATGGAACGGAGCAGCTGATCTGTGGTGAATCAGCTGCTCAAAAAGCACAGTGCACACTTTTCCAGCATGTCTAACTGCTGAGCCCGTTCTGCTAGACGGAATAATACACAAGTACCGAATCTTTCAAATGTGACACTAAGCAATTCCAGCCCTAGCCAATGCCATAGTACTTTGTTTGTTGTGCTGTTGCCATGAGACTGCCAGGAAACTCCCACCATGCTTCTGCAGTAATTGGGAAAAGCAGGAGTCTTTTGGTTTCCGTTAATTCATCATTTGCCCCTAAAGCTTTATATTGGAGAGGCGAAGGTGTGATGTCACGTGGGAGAGAACAATGCCAGCGGCCATCGCTTGGCTGGATCAATCTGCCAGGCGGGTTGATGGCTGAGCGCCCAGGGGGAGACCAGGGTTGCTGTACAGACTCTGAATTTTCACCAGTGGCAAGGCCAGATTTATACTTTTAGCACCCCCAGGCCAACTTTCTTGTTACTTTTCCTCCATGTGCAACAGCCCCCCTCTCCCCCTTCCCCTTACATGTGCTGCCTCCCGATTCCATGTGTACTATCCATGTACAACAGCATCACTTTTATGCACAGCCAGTGGCGTAGCTATGGAGCTCGGGGCCCCGGTGCGAGTTTTACATTGGGCCCCCCCCCCCAAGCACTCTATACGTAACACTTGATACATTTCAAAAATACCTGCCAAGGTCATCTACAGTATTAGAGGTGCAAGAAGGGGATGGGGAATAGTGTGTTAACGATTACTACCATTCAAAGCATCTATAGAAGTGATTATTACTACCATAGGACCAATAAACAGCTTATACTTTGGTTTAGAAAGGGCCCCATGGGGCCCCTCTGGCCCAAGGTCCCCGATGCGGTCGCTACCCCTGCAACCCCTATTGCTACGCCCCTGCTCTCTTGGGCAGCAGCACCCCTTTACCATGGGTTGCTCCCCATTTCCAGCCTCCTTTTTAAATTGATATCCTTATCGTGCCTGTTCTGCCACCACTCTTTTATACCCAGCCACCCCCTTAGGATGTAGGTGCCTTTCCAGAAATTTGTCCCTGGCCACAAGTGGTCGTTATCTAGCATGTGTACAGTGCTATAGTCCATGAGATACATTTTGTGAATTTGGATTAACCTCCAAAAGTGGGGATTCTTTTTAAAAACTAAAATATGGATTATCGTAAAACCCTCATAGGAAATTCAGCATAGAAAATATTTTTATTTTTATTTTTGTGGTGTGTGGGTTGTGTTTGAGAATTTCACAGTAATAGAAAATACTTTGCAAACCTTTCACTAAGCAAATGTTGTGTTTATTGAGGAAAAAGCTCAGTCTCCAAATGCAAATAGGCTGGTTTTCTGTTACATTGTAGCACAGTAAAATCCCAGTTCATTTTATTGTTATGCAAATAAACATCTCCGCCTATGCAAAGAAACTGTAGTGTATTTCCATACCTGTCAGAAGCTGAGCACAATGAGGCTGCAGCATTCTCTTTGCTTCAAGGTGCATGCTTTAGTTTTGTCTATCAAAAAACAAAACAAAATACAAAGAAACTGTCAAAACACACACATAAACACAAACACAAGCAAACACATGTGCTTACTAGGAATCAGAAGAAGGTAACTACATTAAGTTAAAGAGACACTGAAGCTGAAAAAAATTTATGATATAATGATTTGTGTGTGTAGTACAGCTAAGAAATAAAACATTGGAAGCAGAGACATATGTCTAATATGGTTTCCAGTACAGGAAGAGTTCAGCCACTCAAGTTGTTATCTATGCAAAACAAGCCATTCAGCTCCAGGACTTTTAAGCTGGCCATACACTGGCCCGATTTGCCGCCGTTTCGACAGCAGATTCGATCACTGGGATCGAATCTGCTGCCAATCATTCGCGCTACACGCCGAATTTCGATCCATTTTTTCAGATCCCGTTCATCGCTCCGTGCGGAAAATTACCGTCGATCACCCGCGGGTAGGGAGCGCATCGCTAGCGGCGTTCGAGTGCCCGACGACCGACGCAATAGAGCCCGCATACATTACCTGCTCCGCCGGCGCGACTCCAGTCCCCCGGTCACCGCTGCTCCGTCTGCGCTCTGGTCTCCACGTCCGGCATGCCTCACTTCTTCTAGCCCGGCAGGAAGTTTAAACAGTAGAGCGCCGTCTACTGTTTAAACTTCCTGCCGGGCTAGAAGAAGTGAGGCATGCCGGACCTGGAGACCAGAGCGCAGACAGAGCAGCAGTGACCGGGGGCAGTCGCGCCGGCAGAGCAGGTAATGTATGCGGGGGGGGGGAGCGGCAGCAGCAGCACCACCACAACAGATTGTGAACAGTTTCAGGCTGAAATCGGTTCACAATCTGTTTGCAGTAAAGGCAGCCATACGATCCCTCTCTGATCAGATTCGATCAGAGAGGGATCTATCTGTTGGTCGAATCTGATGGCAAATCGACCAGTGTATGGCTACCTTTAAAGTTGCAGAGAGCTCTGTTATCTGAAGTTTATTATCTCAGCTGTCAGGCTTTTTCTTCTGCAAAGAACAGTACAGGACAGGTCAAATTTCACTGGCCTGCTCTGTAAAAATCATTTAGAATGCTGAGTAGTGGGGAAACTGCAAATATGAGAGAATGATGCAATGTTATAAAAAAAACACTATATAACTGAAAATAAAAATATGAGGATAATTTCTTTGCTTCTAAAATGCTAGTAATTACCCGTACTACACAACCAATTCATTATATCATATAATGAATATAGCGTGTGTAACGTTTTTCGTGTGCAAACGTGAATTTGTGTGCAAAATCGCAGCCATTTTCATGCAAAAATGCAAATTTTCGCATGAAAACAGCTGTGATTTTGCGTGCAAATTCGTGTTTGCGCGCGGAAAACGCTATGCACGTTATATCGCGTGCAAATGCTAGCGCGACTGTGATAAGAGTTATCACGGCTTTGTGAATCAAGCCCAAATTATTAGTGAAGGTCTTTTCTGTGTAACTCTCACCTGAAGTCCTGTATGCGTCAACATCCGGTGCATAGCCTCGCTCCCTTGCGGAGGAGTGCCATGAGGTTCTCTGTATCAGAGATAGAGTGCCACAGAAGTAATACAGCACTTGTCTGGAAGGAGGTGGAGCTATGTGCCATAAGTCGGAGCATACATGGCTCTGGGGGGAGTTGAACAGAAAAGACCTGGCAGTTAATTATAACTTTTTATGTTAACGGTACAATGTGTGTTGAAATTTTTAAAGTCTCTTTCACAGTGGAACATTGTGTTTTGGTGGGACATTAAAGTCGTACTGCACACATACAACGCAACGCGCCCAAAAAGTCGCAACGTAGCGTTACCAAAGCATATACAGTAGAAAATACAGGCACTGAAAAGTATGTCTCAAAGTCATTACTGAGCATGTGCAAACAGTCTAACGCAGCTGATATGAATGTGTATAACGCACAGCATGCAGTACTTTCACTTAACGTGCAGCGTTAGACACCAACGCAACGTGTGCACTGTGAACAGGCCATTGATTTTTCATTGCAGTGAGTTATTCTGCGTTAAATATTGTTATAACGTGCGACTTTAACATCGCACTGTGAAAGAGGCCTAACTCTCTTGGGCATGGAGTTCACTAGAACTTTACAAGTTGCCATTGGAGTCCACTTCTACTCTTCCATGTGTTTTGTTCACTATTTCCTATTTTTATACAACTCTGCATTTTATGGATTCTATTCTGGTTCTATTAATGCAACATTTAAACATGCCCTTGATAGGTTGCAATTGGTGATGAAACATTTAGTTGCCAAATACGGAGGTAGCTTGTGTTCAAACTTAGTGTACCAAGCTCAGTGCAGTACAGCTCTGAGCTCAGCGGGGGTCCATTCAGATACAGAGGAGAGCCCATGGAAAACTCCATGCGCAACTTGTCTACCGACCAAATGTGAGTGGTTTTATGTGTTAGTTTTAAAAATTTTACACTATGTAGCCCATTCTGTTTCTTTAAGGTGCACGGTCTTTTGAAAGTCGATTAGAATTGGCACTGGCAACCTGAGGAGTGAAATTGGACAGCTGAGGGAGGTCATAACTACCATAAAAGCTCTAATGACTTTTTATTACATTTTAGTCCACCCTATCAGGTGACTGCCCCATGTTCTGGGTGTATTGGTGGTTTTCTTTCAAGCGCTTAAAGACCTATATTGCCTGATTATGGACTCCTTGCAATTATTGCAAGGAGTCTATGATTTCATTTTACCTGATCGTGGGCTGCCGCTAAAATTCTGACGATCGACGGCACCCGAGTTACCCATTGTGTTATCATTCTAGAGTGTTACCTTTAGCCACTAGTGCTACAGCGGGGCCCAACTCAGGCACTACGTGGCTGGTGCCATGCGTCAAAATCACCTGCTTCGGCTTTACAGTATTCACCTGATGATGAACTCATAAATATTCACAAGCACTTATATAAGAGAAGCCTTTAGTTCTTCAGACATTAGCCTGGGGCTTAGTTGACCACTCCTGGGTAGGGATGGTCCGAAATGCCAATTTCCTATTCCGTGGAAATATTGATTTACACAAATACCGATTACCTATTCCATGGATTTCCATGTAAATCAGCATTTCTGATTCTGATTTCCACAGAAAGTTTCCTCTTTTTTGCCATTTTTGTTAATAAAGTTATGTAATTTTTTTTAAGTTGGTTTGCAGAATCCACTATATTTTGTATTTGTCCACTTTTTTTGTGGACATCCTTGATACACTACTGAATTCTCTGATTGGCCAAATACTTCCAAGTCAGAAGTATTGGACAAATCAGAGAATGCAAAGGTTTACTGCAGAAATCAGAATAGCGCAGACATTTTAGACTAATTACAACAAGACTTGCATACTACTGAGTTTTTCCGAGTCTTGTGACTGGCTTAAAATTTCCATGGTAATCCAATTTCCGGCGTAAACCTCCGCATTCTCTGATTACTCGTGTACTACCGGGTATTTCTGAATTCTGAGTCTTGTGATTGACTTAAAATCAGAAATTTTAGGTCAATCACAGACTCGGAAATACTCGCTAGTGTTGGACCAAACAGAGAATGCAAAAGTTTACTGGGGAAATCAGAATACTGCAGAAATTTTACAAGACAATCACAAGTCTCAGATACTACAGAGTTGTTCCGAGTCTTGTGATTAGCTTAATATTTCCATGGTATTTCCATGATTTCCACAGTAAACATCCGCATTCTCTGATTTCTCCAATACTACTAAATATGCTGTGATTGGCCTAAAATGTCTGGTTTCCCAATGTGTTGTGATTGGCCTAAAATTTAAAATTTCTAAATAACAAGACTCAGACAAACTCAATAGTATCTAAATTTTGTTATTGGTCTAAAATTTCTGTGATATTCCGTTACCATGGAAATATTCTGCATTCTGTGATTTGTCCATTGCTTTCAAGTTTTGTGATTGGGCTAAAATTTCAGAGTTGCGTTAATGCAGCATTTCTGCAAGATTTATGATTTGGGTAGCTAATTTCTGATTTCCGCAGCTAATTTCTGATTTCCGCTTACCTCTGCGGAAAGCAGATTTCCGTTCAGAAACTTGGAAATTGGCATTCCGCTGAAATTTTCCGACCCTCCCTACTCCTGGGTAGCAAAACAACAATTGATTGATGGATTCCCAAATTTTTGGAAACAGTTTTTTTGAATTTTTCAGCCTGGTGGGCATCAGGGACCACATGAAAATTTGATGACTGTGCTCTACTCTTAAGATGTTGGAGAAGGTGTTACAAACAAACTTTTACACAAGGAGATTTTCAATAAAACGTACTAGCGTGTTAGCCATCTCGAGGGATCCAACTACCCTAACAATCTATTTTTTTAGTCTTTCTGACAGTCGCTGATGGCCAGGGGCATAACCAGATTGAAGCCCCCCTGCGACTGCAAGGGGTGGGGCAGAAGTGTGGGAGGGCCAAAATTACTAACCTTTCTTTTCTCTGATACTCAAGATCAGTTTTTTTTTTGTGGCTACACATGTTATGAGAGTGAAGACATCAATGGCCATACTTGTTTTATAAACCTTGAATAAAAAAGCCCCATGTTGTGAAGGTCCCCAAGGGAGGCAAGGGAAGGATTGTGAACATTAAGGGGGCCCCATCAAAGTTTTGATGGGGAGCTCCATGAGTTGTAGTTATAACCCTAATGATGGCTCCTTGGTTACTGTTATTGTTTGAAGAAAATGGTCCGCACCATTTCCAAGCAGTGTTGTTCGGATACCTCATTCTCCTATTCGAGTTTGGTCGAATTCGGATAGTAAACTATCCGAATTCACTCGAAGTTCAATATCCGAGTTAATCGAATATCCGACGTCACTATCCGAGTCTGTATTCAAGTAAAATATTCGAACTGGCCTTAAATAGCTTGTAAAACTTGTATTGGAGGTCAATGATGCATGAAACCACCTTTTTTATGAAGAAAAACATCAAGTGATTAGGCGGTGATGTAGTAGTTTTAAAAAAGGTATCAAAAATAGTAAATTAACTTCATGAAAAGTGTTTGCATGAGAAGGTGTGTCCAAAATGGTTGTAAGTTGGAAGTCTTAATTTACGACGTCTTCATCTTCTTCTTCTATATCTTCTTCTTCTTCTATATCTTCTTCTTTTTCTTTTATTTCTTTTATATCTTTTTCTACTCAAATCTTCTTCATCTTCTACTTCTTGTATCTTCTTCAATTATCTTTTTCTTCTTCTATATCTTCTTCTTCTTCTATATCTTCTTCTTCTTCTATATCTTCTTCTTCTTCGTCTTCTATACCTTCTTCTTCTTCTTCTTCTTCTTCTACTCCTTCTTCTTCTTCTATATCTTCTTCTTCTATATCTTTTTCTTCGTCATCTATATCTTCTTCTTCTTCTTCTTATATATCTTCTTCTTCGTCTTCTATATCTTCTTCTTCTTATATATCTTCTTCTTATTATTATTATTATTATTCTTCGTCTTCTATATCTTCTTCTTCGTCTTCTATATCTTCTTCTTCTTCGTCTTCTATATCTTCTTCTTCTTCGTCTTCTTCTTCTATATCTTCTTCTTCTTCGTCTTCTTCTTCTATATCTTCTTCTTCTTCTTCTTATATATCTTCTTCTTCGTCTTCTATATCTTCTTCTTCTTATATATCTTCTTCTTCTTATTATTATTATTATTCTTCGTCTTCTATATCTTGTTCTTCGTCTTCTATATCTTCTTCTTCTTCGTCTTCTATATCTTCTTCTTCTTCTTCGTCTTCTTCTTCTATATCTTCTTCTTCTTCGTCTTCTTCTTCTATATCTTCTTCATCTTCTTCTTCTATTTCTATATCTTCTTCATCTTCTTCTTCTATTTCTATATCGTTTTCATCTTCTTCTTCTATATCTTCTTCTTCTATATCATCTTCTTCTTCTTCCTCTTCTTCTCTATCATTATATTAAGTGTCTTGGTTTTCCTTTCTTTTGTAATATTTTTTTTACTTAATTTGTGGAAATATTTTATTTTAATAACAACACCATAGTTATATTTGTGTTGATGGCATAATTGGTAGGTGGTGGCACATTGCAAGTCACAGCGCCTTTTTCTGTGTACCATGATGGTGGTAAAACACAGACATCAGCAGGAGGAGGAAGTAGTTGCAGGCTTGTTGCAGCTATTGTAGCGTGGTAATAGCTGTCGGTAGGAGAGTGGGTGGGCAGCAGAAAATAGCAGGTGGCAGCAGAAAATAGTTCTTCTTCTGTTCTCCCTGGCAGTGGTAGCAGCACACAGACAGCAGAAGCTCAATGCAGCTACAGGAGGAGGAGTAGTGTGTGTCAGGCAGTGTGATGTGACTGACATAATAGGCCCTGGTTCCTAGCGGTGGTTCCAGGGCCGTAAATAAACAGCATGAGGTTCCAGACAGCGGTCGTGAAGCCCACATTGTGTCCAATACACAATTGGGACAGCACAGTTTTCAACCCGGACACCTCTAAAATAATTACACGTTTTTTTTTTTCAAATTAATGCAGGCAGCTATTTTTGAGCGTAATAGCTGGTGGCGCATGGGCAGCAGCACCTTGTAATGTGTTCCCTGGCAGTGGAGACACAGACAGCAGGAGGAAATACAACAGCAGGCAGCGTGAGGAGGTTGAGTGTGTGGCAGACTAGCAGCAGGCAGGAGGGCAGGCAGCAAGACACAATAGGCCCTGGGTCCTAGCGGTGGGTCCAGGGCCGTAACTACACAGCATGAGGTTCCAGACAGCGGTCGTAAAGCCCACATTGTGTCCAATACACATTTGGGACAGCACAGTTTTCAACCCGGACACCTCTAAAATATTTTTTTTTTTTAAATAATGCAGCTATTGTTGAGCGTAATAGCTGGTGGCGCATGGGCAGCAGCACCTTGTAATGTGTTCCCTGGCAGTGGAAACACACAGATAGCAGGAGGAAATACAACAGCAGGAGGAGGATGAGTGTGTGTGGAAGACTGGCAGCAGACAGCAGGCAGGAGGGCAGGCAGCGAGACATAATAGGCCCTGGGTCCTAGCGGTGGGTCCAGGGCCGTAAATAAACACCGTGAGGTTCCAGACAGCGGTCGTGAAGCCCACATTGTGTCCAATACACAATTGGGACAGCACAGTTTTCAACCTGGACACCTCTAAAATAATTTAATTTTTTTTTTTCAAAATAAATAATGCAGGGCAGGCAGCTATTTTTTAACGTAATAGCTGGTGGCGCATGGGCAGCAGCACCTTATAATGTGTTCCCTGGCACTCAAGACACAGACAGCAGGAAGAAATACAACAGCAGCAGCAGCAGGTGTAATGTGTGTGCGCCACTTCATGTCCCCCTCTCGCCGACAACAGGGGCCAGGAATTCGCCTTCCACCCAAGCCTGGTTCATTTTGAGAAACGTCAGTCTGTCCACAGACTTGTGAGACAGACGAGATCGATTCTCAGTGATGACTCCACCGGCTGCACTGAAGCAACGCTCTGATAGTACGCTGGAAGGGGGGCAGGAGAGCACTTCCAGGGCGTACTGCGCAAGCTCGCTCCAGATCGGCAGGTGCTTGACCCAATACTCCATGGGATCAACAGGGGCCACGCTGTCAAGCCCACTGAAGGACCCCATGTAGTCAGCCACCATGCGGGTCAAGCGCTGCCTGTGACTGGAGAAGGATGCTGCGGCAGGCACCTCCTCTCTAGTCTACTCATGTAGAGCCCTTGGGTCAGAGACAGCAGGTCTGTGGTGCGTGTGCGCTTGCTGCTGCTGGATGCAGGCACCTGCTGCTGCCTCTGTGCTGGCTGGACAGTGGGGGTGGATGTCTGAGGGAAGGCTTCCTCCAAGCGCTCAACAAGGGACAGCTGCAAATCCCTCATTTGTTGCGCACGGTCTCCTCCTGCAGGCAGGAACTGGCTGAGCTTCCCCTTCAGACGTGGGTCCAGCATCATGCAGATCCAGATGTCCTCCCTCTGCTTCATCTGGATCACCCATGGGTCCTTGCGCAGGCACCTCAGCATGTGCGCTGCCATTAGGAAGAGTCTGGCCACGTCTGTTGGCACATCATCGGCAGCCCTAGAGCCGACAGTGCTGTCCTCCTCTGCCTCCTCCACCTCATCCTCTCTCCACCCCCGCATCAGTCCAGCTGCGCTCTGCTGCTCCCCCTCATCATCAGCAAGGTCAGGGACCTCCACCAACTTCAAGCCCTCCTCCTCAGAGGTAGCCTGTGAAGCTGCCTGAGTCTTTTGGTTTCCGTTAATTCATAATTTGCCCCTAAAGCTTTATATTGGAGAGGCGAAGGTGTGATGTCACGTGGGAGAGAACAATGCCAGCGGCCATCGCTTGGCTGGATCAATCTGCCAAGCGGGTTGATGGCTGAGCGCCCAAGGGGAGACCAGGGTTGCTGTACAGACTCTGAATTTTCACCAGTGGCAAGGCCAGATTTATACTTTTAGCACCCCCAGGCCAACTTTCTTGTTACTTTTCCTCCATGTGCAACAGCGCCCCTCTCCCCCTTCCCCTTACATGTGCTGCCTCCCGATTCCATGCGTACTATCCATGTACAACAGCATCACTCTTATGCACAGCTCTCTTGGGCAGCAGCACCCCTTTACCATGGGTTGCTCCCCATTTCCAGCCTCCTTTTTCAATTGATATACTTATCTTCCCTGTTCTGCCACCACTCTTTTATACCCAGCCACCCCCTTAGGATGTAGGTGCCTTTCCAGAAATTTGTCCCTGGCCAGTGGCCACACGTGGTCGTTATCTAGCATGTGTACAGTGCTATAGTCCATGAGATACATTTTGTGAATTTGGATTAACCTCCAAAAGTGGGGATTCTTTTTAAAAACTAAAATATGGATTATCGTAAAACCCTCATAGGAAATTCAGCATAGAAAATATTTTTATTTTTATTTTTGTGGTGTGTGGGTTGTGTTTGAGAATTTCACAGTAATAGAAAATACTTTGCAAACCTTTCACTAAGCAAATGTTGTGTTTATTGAGGAAAAAGCTCAGTCTCCAAATGCAAATAGGCTGGTTTTCTGTTACATTGTAGCACAGTAAAATCCCAGTTCATTTTATTGTTATGCAAATAAACATCTCCGCCTATGCAAAGAAACTGTAGTGTATTTCCATACCTGTCAGAAGCTGAGCACAATGAGTCTGCAGCATTCTCTTTGCTTCAAGGTGCATGCTTTAGTTTTGTCTATCAAAAAACAAAACGAAATACAAGAAACACATAAACACAAACACAAGCAAACACATGTACTTACTAGGAATCAGAAGAAGGTAACTACATTAAGTTAAAGAGACACTGAAGCGGAAAAAAAATTATGATATAATGATTTGTGTGTGTAGTACAGCTAAGAAATAAAACATTGGGAGCAGAGACATATGTCTAATATGGTTTCCAGTACAGGAAGAGTTAAGCCACTCAAGTTGTTATCTATGCAAAACAAGCCATTCAGCTCCAGGACTTTTAAAGTTGCAGAGAGCTGTTATCTGAAGTTTATTATCTCAGCTGTCAGGCTTTTTCTTCCGCAGAGAACAGTTCAGGACAGGTCAAAAGTTCACTTTCCTGCTCTGTAAAAATCATTTAGAATGCTGAGTAGTGAGGAAACTGCAAATATTAGAGAATGATGCAATGTTATGAAAAACACTCTATAACTGAAAATAAAAATATGAGGATAATTTCTTTGCTTCTAAAATTCTAGTAATTACCCGTACTACACAACCAATCCATTATATCATATAATGAATATAGCGTGTGTAACGTTTTTTGTGTGCAAACATGAATTTGTGTGCAAAATCGCAGCCGTTTTCATGCAAAAATGCAAATTTTCGCATGAAAACAGCTGTGATTTTGCGCGCGCGCGGAAGACACTATGCACGTTATATCACATGCAAATGCTAGCGCCACTGTGATAAGAGTTATCACGGCTTTGTAAATCAAGCCCATATTATTAGTGAAGGTCTTTTCTGTGTAACTCTCACCTGAAGTCCTGTATGCATCAACATCCGGTGCATAGCCTCGCTCCCTTGCAGACGAGTGCCATGAGGTTCTCTGTATCAGAGATAGAGTGCCACAGACGTAATACAGCACTTGTCTGGAAGGAGGTGGAGCTATGTGCCATAAGTCGGAGCATACAGGGCTCTGGTGGAAGTTGAACAGAAAAGACCTGGCAGTTAATTATAACTTTTTATGTTAACGGTACAATGTGTGTTGAAATTTTTATAGTCTCTTTAAGGCCTCTTTCACAGTGGGACATTGCGTTTTGGTGCGACATTAAAGTCGCACTGCAAACATACAACGCAACGCGCCCAAAAAGTCGCAACGTAGCGTTACCAAAGCATATACAGTAGAAAATACAGGCACTGAAAAGTATGTCTCAAAGTCATTACTGATCATGTGCAAACAGTCTATCGCAGCTGATATGAACGTGTATAACGCACAGCATGCAGTACTTTCACTTAACGTGCAGCGTTAGACACCAACGCAACGTGTGCACTGTGAACAGGCCATTGATTTTTCATTGCAGTGAGTTATTCTGCGTTAAATATTGTTATAACGTGCGACTTTAACATCGCACTGTGAAAGAGGCCTAACTCTCTTGGGCATGGAGTTCACTAGAACTTTACAAGTTGCCATTGGAGTCCACTTCTACTTTTCCATGTGTTTTGTTCACTATTTCCTATTTTTATACAACTTTTATGCATTTTATGGATTCTACTATTTGTGAGGCTCTGCTCTGTGTTTTGGACCAACAGGCTAACTCAATGCACAAGTGGGATAGGGGTGGGGCTTTTTTTTGAAAAGTGAAGCCTCAATGGTGTAAGGTTCTATTAATGCAACATTTAAACATGCCCTTGATAGGTTGCAATTGGTGATGAAACATTTAGTTGCCAAATACGGAGGTAGCTTGTGTTCAAACTTAGTGTACCAAGCTCAGTGCAGTACAGCTCTGAGCTCAGCGGGGGTCCATTCAGATACAGAGGAGAGCCCATGGAAAACTCCATGCGCAACTTGTCTACCGACCAAATGTGAGTGGTTTTATGTGTTAGTTTTAAAAATTTTACACTATGTAGCCCATTCTGTTTCTTTAAGGTGCACGGTCTTTTGAAAGTCGATTAGAATTGGCACTGGCAACCTGAGGAGTGAAATTGGACAGCTGAGGGAGGCCGTAACTACCATAAAAGCTCTAATGACTTTTTTTTCCATTTTAGTCCACCCTGTCAGGTGACTGCCCCATGTTCTGGGTGTATTGGTGGTTTTCTTTCAAGCGTTTAAAGACCTATATTGCCTGATTATGGACTCCTTGCAATTATTGCAAGGAGTCTATGATTTCATTTTACCTGATCGTGGGCTGCCGCTAAAATTCTGACGATCGACGGCACCCGAGTTACCCATTGTGTTATCATTCTAGAGTGTTACCTTTAGCCACTAGTGCTTCAGCGGAGCCTAACTCAGGCACTACGTGGCTGGTGCCATGCGTCAAAATCACCTGCTTCGGCTTTACAGTATTCACCTGATGATGAACTCATAAATATTCACAAGCACTTATATAAGAGAAGCCTTTAGTTCTTCAGACATTAGCCTGGGGCTTAGTTGACCACTCCTGGGTAGGGATGGTCCGAAATGCCAATTTCCTATTCCGTGGAAATATTGATTTACACAAATACCGATTACCAATTCCATGGATTTCCATGGAAATCAGCATTTCTGATTCTGATTTCCACAGAAAGTTTCCTCTTTTTTGCCATTTTTGTTAATAAAGTTATGTACATTTTTTTTAAGTTGGTTTGCAGAATCCACTATATTTTGTATTTGTCCACTTTTTTTGTGGACTAATTACAACAAGACTTGCATACTACCGAGTTTTTCCGAGTCTTGTGACTGGCTTAAAATTTCCATGGTAATCCAATTTCCGGCGTAAACCTGTCTGGTTTCCCAAAGTGTTGTGATTGGCCTAAAATTGAAAATTTCTAAATAACAAGACTCAGACAAACTCAATAGTATCTAAATATTGTTATTGGTCTAGAATGTCTGTGGTATTCCGTTACCATGGAACTATTCTGCATTCTGTGATTTGTCCATTGCTTTCAAGTTTTGTGATTGGGCTAAAATTTCAGAGTTGCGTTAATGCAGCATTTCTGCAAGATTTATGATTTGGGTAGCTAATTTCTGATTTCCGCTTACCTCTGCGGAAAGCAGATTTCCATTCAGAAACTTGGAAATTGGCATTCCGCTGAAATTTTCCAACCCTCCCTACTCCTGGGTAGCAAAACAACAATTGATTGATGGATTTCCACATTTTTGGAAACAGTTTTTTTGAATTTTTCAGCCTGGTGGGCATCAGGGACCACATGAAAATTTGATGACTGTGCTCTACTCTTAAGATGTTGGAGAAGGTGTTACAAACAAACTTTTACACAAGGAGATTTTCAATAAAACGTACTAGAGTGTTAGCCATCTCGAGGTATCCAACTACCCTAACAATCTATTTTTTTAGTCTTTCTGACAGTCGTTGATGGCCAGGGGCATAAACAGATTGAAGTCCCCCTGCGACTGCAAGGGGTGGGGCAGAAGTGTGGGAGGGCCAAAATTACTAACCTTCCCTTTCTCTGATACTCAAGATCAGTTTTTTTTTTGTGGCTACACATGTTATGAGAGTGAAGACATTAGTGGCCATACTTGTTTTATAAACCTTGAATAATAAACCCCCATGTTGTGAAGGTCCCCAAGGGAGGCAAGAGAAGGATTGTGAACATTAACGGGGCCCCATCAAAGTTTTATACCCCTAATGATGGCTCCTTGGTTACTGTTATTGTTTGAAGAAAATGGTCCGCACCATCCAAGTATAAATCAGCTTTATTGAAGATCCATAAAAAATTGTGTAGCAGCTACACAGCATTTTATGGACCTTCAATAAAGCTGATTTATACTTGGAAGTGGTGCGGACCTTTATCTTCAAACAAGACGGATCTTTACCCTGTTGGTACAAGGGGTTGGTTCCCGCACACCCACAGAGGATTGCCGAGGTGCTATTCCATCTCTCTTGAATCTTTGGTTACTGTCATTGGCAAGATGGAGAAGCCTTATGTAATCCACCAGCACACTAATGCAGGGCTCAGTTTTGGACAAGCTTTCTTTTAGAGTAGACCGGCACCATCAAGAAGTTTTAAAGCTCTTTATTGATTAAAATATGTCAAGACACATGACAGCAAAAGTAGGCGACGTTTCGGAGGGTTACCTCCTTTTTCAAGCCCTGTCCGTGTCTAACTGTTTCCTCCTAAGTACCTTCCTTTTATATATTGTCAATGGAGAAATTAACCAATTGGACAATTGGAAAAAATCTCCAAAACACGATTATCATTGGAATTACATGCTTCCACATTGGTTGAGTACCATAAAAACGGGAGGATCCCTCGAGGACTGAGGTCACATGTGAGTCCGTTGCTGTTCCCTGTTGACTCCAACTTCTGCAACAAATGGTCACTTATCTGGAATAAGGCGTCATTTGACTCTATGACTCTGACAATTGAAAGGATCATGAAGGAGATTCCAAAATTGGATCAACAAATAAGCGACATTAAACAAAAACTGTTTGACAATTCACCTACTGATGAATATGCCAAATACGTGGTGGAACTGGGTAATCAATTGGAAACACATAGGAAACAATTACAAAAAATCAAGAAAGAAAAGTTTCAAAGAGATGCCTTTGATTACACTACGGGTTACGTCTATATATGGCAAAAGCCCACAACAAGGAGAAGGAGGATACAAAAAGGGGACAGGAAAGATCCAAGGCATCAACACCAGCAAGGTGACTCTAGTGATTTTTTGGTACAGTCGACGTCGTCGGACAATGTGTCCAGCGTCGAAGATCCCGGAGAGGGGGCAAGCGGTGGCAACATAAAAGATCGTCTCAGACAAAGATCCAGACAGCCGAAAGCGAACAACCCGAGGATGACCCAACAGAAACAATAGTGGTCAACATCTCCAAGAGGATCCTGACCCCTGTTCAACAGTCGCTCCTGGAGAAGGGATTGTCATATGCACCGACTAACTGGCCAAACCGTGTGGATTTGGACATTGATCTACAGAGATTCTGTAGACTAATCAGGTTAAAATATCACTTCAGCTTACCTCAAGACAGACCACAAATTTTTGAAACAAATAGCTACAAAGATAGTCTTAGGTTACATGATACTAAACTACGTGTGAGGAGTAATTTCAATCCAACATCCTGCCAAATTATCGATAGATATGTGGAGAATATCAGAAAAGAGATAGATCAACTATTTTCTGATACTCATATGGAACCCACGGTTAACATTAAACATAACCTTAGTGAAGATCAACGCAGTGCTCTAAAGGAACTGTGTGAGGACAAAACAATAGCCATAAAACAGGCGGACAAGGGTGGAGCAGTGGTCATAATGGACATGGAGTATTACAAAAAAGAAGTTTATAGATTACTATCCGATGAGAACACCTACTGCAAATTAGAATCTGATCCTACATTGAGATTTTATAGCTTGATAAAAGACACTGTTACTCAAGCATATCGAGAAGATAATATTGATACAAGATTATGCCAATATCTAATTCAACAGGATCCTGTAATTCCAGTGTTCTATATCTGTCCAAAGATACATAAGAATCGAACACAACCACCTGGTCGTCCGATAGTTGCAGGGATAGACTCTATTTTTTCACCAGTTTCAAGATATCTGGATCAACTATTGAGACCCTTTGTAGTGGCAGGAAAGTCCTATCTCAGAGATACTGCTACATTTCTAGAGGAGATAGATAAAATTACTAATGTCCCTGAGGGAGCGCTCCTGATTACTTTGGATGTTGAATCCCTATACACCTCCATCCCACACGATGGAGGTGTGGAGGCGGTTGAACATATCCTCACATGTGCATCGGATTTCTCTGTGAAACAGGTTAAGTTCTTGTGTGGTATGTTGAGGATGTTGTTGACCTGTAATTATTTCTTAGTGGAGGATCAGTTCTTCCTGCAGCTCAAAGGTACAGCGATGGGCTCGAACGTGGCCCCTACCTACGCAAATATTTTTATGAATGCATATGAGGAGACATTTGTATATACTAACAAAATTTTTTTGCACAATGCATTATGTTGGATGCGCTATATAGATGATATTTTTTGCGTGTGGGCGGGGCCACGTTCGAGCCTAGATGAGTTAGTGTCACAATTAGAAACACAGTGTCCACACATTAGATTGACTGTGAATAGTAGTGAGTGAGAGATTAGCTATTTGGATACCTTGGTAATACTGGAGAGGGGTAGATTAACTACTGATTTATATGTTAAACCTACAGATACAAACTCAACTCTATCTTATGATAGTTTTCACCCTTTAAATACAAAAAGGGCCATACCACATAGCCAGTTTCAAAGAGTTAAAAGAATAGTCACGGATAGTGATTTGTGCAATACCAGACTAGATAAGATGCAGAAAAAAATTCGAAAAAGACGATACCCGGAGCCACTGTTGGATAGGGCCAGACAGAACCTTGATAGAGCAGATAGAACAAATAGGAGGAAGAGCCAGAACAAAAGAATCCCTTTCGTTAGCCAGTACAATGTTTATAGCGAGGATATAGCCAAGATAGTCCGTAAACATTGGCATTTACTTAGAGACAACTTTCCTAATATCCATAAATTTTAAACCCCCCCACTTATGTCATATAAACGAGCACCCACTTTGAAGGATAGACTAGTACATGCAGATTTAGGTACTAGAAAGTCATTAAAAGCATCTAGTAGACCCAAAGGGACATATCCCTGTATGGGATGTGTCCACTGCAATAATGTCATTAAAGGTAGCTATGTAACTCACCCATATAGCGGTAAAAAATACTACATTAATGGCCACTTTGATTGCAGTTCAAGATATATTATATATTGTCTAAAATGTCCATGTGGTCTATTATATGTGGGTCAGACCACACAAAGGATGAAGGATAGGCTGTCATCCCACAAAAGCACCATAAGAAAACCGGCCATGGAATTAAGTGTCCCATATCATTTCAAAAAAGCAGGACATACAGTGAGTCAGTTAAGATACCAAATTTTGGAGCAAGTTAATCCTTCACGCAGAGGTGGTAATAGAGATAAAAGACTGTTATATCGTGAGGCGGTTTGGATTAAAAGGTTAGACACATTAGAACCTAGAGGATTGAATAGGGATTATGACATGACCACACTGTTATAGCTTTGTTGTGGTTAATAAGTTTGAATCATGGGGCTCTTTGGTGATTGTTTGTTGCCACTGTTGACTGTTGTGGTTGTCTGTTGCCGGGGAGACGCTGTTGTCACGTGGTGGGGCGGAAGGCGTTCCCGTTTCTGCGTCATGCTGCTTTAGGAAATCACGTGTGCGGATATTTTTTCCGCATACGTGTCCCTATGACGCCTGGCCAGTGGGCGGCTCTTAGAGGCGCAGCGTAGCACGCAGTTCCCCATCGGGTCCGCCGGCGATGGGCGGTCCTGTGGAGATTTTTTCAACTACTGTGTGCACGCCATTGGTCGGCGCTGTAGCAGACTGGGGCGGCGCGGGTTTTGCCATTCCGCCCTGCCATGTGAGATGGGACGTCACTGGGAGCATGCATAATAATGATAAGTTCCCCATCAGGTCCGTGAGACCAGGTAGAAGGGGATTGGTCGCCACATAGTGGCCATGCATGCCATTGGTTAATTTCTCCATTGACAATATATAAAAGGAAGGTACTTAGGAGGAAACAGTTAGACACGGACAGGGCTTGAAAAAGGAGGTAACCCTCCGAAACGTCGCCTACTTTTGCTGTCATGTGTCTTGACATATTTTAATCAATAAAGAGCTTTAAAACTTCTTGATGGTGCCGGTCTCAACCTTTTGAAGACTTCATATTGGGAGTGAAGTGCTGACCCTCCCGGCGACCAGGCACATCGGTAAAAATCTTCTGGGGTGCTTATCCAACCACATTTACAAGTTCTTTTAGAGTAGAGGAATCAAACATCAGTTTTCACTTCCTCTGTTTTCATTAAAGTAGTTGTGAGGCTTGCTTGGCTGTTAGACAGTATATACTCTTCTTTTTGAGAGTGTTTGGCTGAAAGACATCAGCTCCATCATGATCATCCCATTAATACAGCTTTGCAGCCACCCGACCTCAGAGTTAAGGTGCAAGATTCTCTCAGCTCTCGGTGGCAATCCAAGGGTGTCAGGGGTAATTTGGCGCTTTTATGAGGGGTTAGGAATAAAGGCTGAAGTATTGTAGGAGTGCATAAGAGGGAACAACATCTTTACTTTTAAATAAGACTAGGCCAACAACTCTATCAGTTATCATTCCTTATCATCTTTTTGATTGAAACATCTAGCTTTTCCCCTTCAAATCAAATGATTATTCTAGAGGTTTACCTATTTTGCCAAACACAATTCTGTCATACTGGGTTATTCTTCCCAGTAAATAAATGAGCAAATAAAATGTTTTGGTCTTACCCATGTTACTTAAGCATTGGGCCAATCACCAAAGTTTGAATCTTGGCTCTGCCTGTTCAGTAAGCCAGCACCTATTCAGTAAGGAGACCTTGGGCTAGACTCCCTAACACTGCTACTGCCTACTGACCTCGCCCTAGTGGCGGCAGCTCAAGCGCTTTGAGTTCGCCAGGAGTAAAGCACAATATAAATGTTATTTGTCTTATGTTTAATCTTAGGACATGCGTGAACATTCAGAAACATGAAAAAACTGAAATGCTTCACAAACTTTTAATCGACATCACACGAGGTTAGTTATTTCAAAACCCATAGAAATATAATAAGGGAACAATTGGCTCAGTTCATTTATAGGTTATACTCCGAGGGAAGGTTTGAGAAATTGCTAAACTTTTCTATAACTATCAAGGTAAAACATTCCTCTGCCTCTGTGTCATTATGGAAAAATGAAACTAATCTCCTCTTATGGTTTGCATGTGTCAGACTCTGACACTTATATATCAGCACTCACGTGTCATAAAATCACAAACACAAGAAGCTTGAACATAGCACCACAATGGAGTCAGCTACCAGTCTTCTGCAGACCATCATCACCATCTTGCAGGCAGTGGTGGCCATTAGCTTAAATGCTTTCATTGTATGTTTTAGCTTTAAAAACCTAAAAACCAGACTAACGTATAATCCCACCAATGTGATCTACTTCACTATGGGACTGGTGAACATCTTCATGGAGCTGGTCTTATCCACAGAGTCTTTGATTTATCTCTATTGGCCTGCTTTATATGACATGATGGAAATACTTTTAACTTTAATTGTACTAAGTATGACCGTAATGTACAGCAGCTTTTGGCTCACTGGCTGGCTCTGTGCCTATTTTTGTGTTACCATTTCCAACTTCACCAATCGACTCATAGTTGGGATAAAGCAGTTCCTCTCCACTTTTCTCCCACATGTTCTTCTCTTATCAGTCACAGGGTCATTTTTTATGAGCATCTTACTGTTCTGGATGGCTGATATGGAATTTCCAACACAGTTTCCAAAAAATAACACTTCAGCATCCTTTGTTAGCCCAACAGTTCTCTTAAGTCCAGTATACAGAGTGATGGTCACTCTTCTGGGATGCGGTCTACCCTTCATTCTTGCTCTTGGGTCCACTGGAGTCACTGTTTTCTCTCTTATAACACATATAATCAGAATGAAGAACAATGTATCTGGATACACTCGACCTAATCTCCATGCCCACATTAATGCAACTAGAACTATGGTTCTGCTCTTCACATTCTCTGTCATTTTCTATATCATTGAGTCTCTCTTCTTGGCAAACATCAAAGGCATTGCATTCAATCTACTAATCATTATCAGCTATTTTGTTATCATGTCTTTTCCAACAGCTGAAGCCTTCATCATTATCCAGGCTATTCCCAAGCTGAGGAAGATGATTCTGGGCACATTCTGTCCTGTGGAAGGTGTCATCAATGAAATAAAAGATCCTATCTAAGGTGAATACAAACCTTCTTATATAAATGAAACAGTAAGAAAAATGTTGAGCATTAAATGATAATAATTAAAAAAAACTTCATTGTAAGGCTAGTACCAGTATCCACATATGTCATAAAGTAGTCAATAAGTGAAATTGTTCCAGGAAAGTAGGAGCGTATGCACCCAGATCCCCTAACAGCTGTCAATATGGTCAAAGAAAAAAAGCAAAAAATGCTCTTTTTGATGCGAAAATTTGCAAAAAAATGCAGTCCATTATTTTACTGAGAAATGTGTAAAGATTGTTTGTTTAAGGCCCCGTTCACACTTGCGGTTTTGTAAAAACCGGAACGGATGTCCGGACCGCACCGGATCCGGACCGGACCTAATCCGTACGGTTCCTATCCGGATCAGGTCCGGATCCGGTCCGTTTGCATCCGTTTTCCGTGCGGTATGAACACGGTTGCGGTCCGGATCCGTTTGAGATCAAGCTGTATAAAATAATACCTGGGGTCTGGGAGGTCGGCAGAAGCTCTGGGGTCAATGTAGGGCCTCACCTCCTCGTTATCAGACGTATCGGACATGTTGCTGCCGGGGAGCTCCAGCGTCAGGTCGCTGCTGCTCCACTCTGTGGGTGCTGGGCCTATGTGTCCCCGTCCAGGATGGCCGCTGTAGCATGGAGGAAGCATGGGAGGTGGGGTGGAGCGTCCGTTTTTTACGGCCAGTGTGTTGTGCGCTCTCCGGTTCTCATTGGTTTCTATTGGCCGGATGCAACAGTCCGGCTCCGCTCCGGATACGTCAGCCGGAGGGGCCGGACCAAAAAATAGCACATGTTGGGTCTTACGCCGGAGTCCGGATCCGGTCCGGCTCCGGTCCGGACGAAACGGACGCATGTGAACGGACGCATAGACTTTCATTGCTATGCCGTGCGTCCGTTCCGTCCGTTCCGCATGCGGTCTGGCTCCGGCACGGCGATTCCGGACGGCGACCGCTAATGTGAACCGGGCCTTAGTGTGAAAATCACAAAAAAATCTAAATATTACAAGCTTATTACAAAATTGTTTAATCGACATTTTGGCTCGAAAGTCAAATTTGACATTGTTTTTAAAAAAATGTATGTGCAAAGAAAATCAAAATTTTTGCTCATCACTTCTCTCTACACTCTTGTTTTTTGTTTTACCACAGTTTAGTGAATTTACCCCTTCGTCACTGACTTTCCTCAGAGGAGCTCACAGTCTAATCCATACCATATTACTACAGTAATGTACTACCACCCCAATGTATGATCTGGCATTGTGTGTCTTACTGCTTATACCTGTATTACGTTGTCTGTCACCCCTATTATCATTGTCCGCAACCTAATTTATTGTGAAGTGCAGCATAATATGTTGACTCTATATAAAAGCGATAAATAATAATAATAATACTAATAATAATAATAATGTAACTATGTAATGTAACTATAATATTATAATTATGTATTCGTCAGAATTCCCTAGATTTAATGCAAATAAACAGTGTCACCTTTTTCAGGTAGGATTTTTCAGCAAAATAATGATTTGATGGTAAAAAGGATTATCGTGAAGGCAGATCTTTTTTTAATAAAATCCTCTCACATTCTCAGCTGATGAAAAGTTACATACACAGACTTCATTCATTCTAAAGACTTGATTTTTAAAGGCATGCCATTGCTGCATTGATGAAGAATGCTATGTTCCCTTCCTCGAGGTTACAGATAGACTTTATTTAATAGGAAAGAACATATTTAGACTTTACATAAGCAAAGTTTAAAAATCTTTTTATGAAATGTACTTTTGTATTTATAGTATGAATAGAAAGATATTTTAATTAGACAAAACAGGCAATGACATTTGAGTGAAATGTTTGACTGGGACAACTAAGCTAATCAGCATACCAGGAAAATCCCAGCTAGGGCACTATCTGCACAGAGTTTGTATGTACTCCCCGTGTCTGCGTGGGTTTCCTCTGGGTACTCTGGTTTCCTCCCACAACCCCAAAACATACAAATAAGTTAATTGGCTTCCAAAGCTGGCCCTAGACTATGATAGATACATTACATGATACATACATAGGCATATGACTACGGTAGGGACTAGATTGTGAGCCCCTCTGAGGCACAGTTAGTGACAAAGCTATATATTCTGTACAGCACTGCGGAAAATGTTGGTGCTATATAAAACTCCGAAATTAAAAACAATAAATAATAAATTATTGTTTATAAAACAGTTTAAAGATAGAATGTTTATTTGTGTCAATGACTAATTAAAATAACTTGTTTACAGCCTACAGGTCAGAACGGTGACAATATGTGCAACATCCACAGGCAATATGGCACCAGCATGGCTAATGATGTTATCTTTTAATAAATGACGTGAATTATCCATGACTGAGTGTAAAATATCAGAATGTGTAAACAAGTTAAATGTTGTAAAATGAAGCTAATTCCTGATAAGTACTTATCAGCCTCTAAGGAATTTAAAGAGAAACTCCAACCAAGAATTGAACTTTTTCCCAATCAGTAGCTGATACCCCATTTTACATGAGAAAGACAATGATTTTCACAAACAGACCATCAGGGGGCGCTGTGTGACTGATTTTGTGCTGAAACCCCTCCCACAAGAGGCTCTGAAGACCGCGGTACTGCTGGCAAACTGCTACAATGTAACAATGTTCAGAGACAGGAAATAGCTGTTATTAGCTGTCTAACAGACAGAACAGCTAGAAACAGCTAAATAACCTGCCCACAGTAACAATGTCACCATGTAATAAATGTCAGAATGTGAATCTGGGAGAGGAAAGATTTTACAATGAGCAAACACTGACTAAATCATTTATACATAATTATGGTAAAAAATGAAGCACTTTTTTTACTACATTATTTTCACTGGAGTTCCTCTTTAAAAATAAGCTAATTGACGCAAAGGACATTTCAGCCAATCAGGACCAGAGGTTGAGGGAAATTCCAAATGGAAGCCATACTGGAAGTTGTTACTATAAACATAGGGGCAAAAGCCATAGGTGACACTAGCCTGAAAATCTTCTGAGAAGACACACAGAAGTGGAAACTCTTCTGGAGCCCTACCTTCCCACATTTTGGTTCCACTGAAGAGATTGGGAGATGGGGGTAATATGCTTTTCATATTCTGATGATGAATTTGTCTGCATTAAGTTCTGTTAACGTGACACTGAAGCGAAAAAAAACCTCATGATATTATGAATTGGTTGTGTAATACAGATAATTAATAGAACATTAGTAGCAAAGAAACTAGTGTTATACTAGTGTATAATTGCAGTTTCCACAATACACTCAGCATTTTAAATGATTTCACAGAGCAGGCTAGTGACCCTTTGAACTTTTCTTTGCAGAAAAACCATAGGGCTTGATTCACAAAGCAGTGCTAACCTACTTAGCACGTCTAAAGTCTTTAGACGTGCTAACCAGGGTGCTAAGTAGGTTAGCACCGGATTTCTCAATCAGATCGCGCGCTAACTTTGCGCGCATAAAGTTTTGCGCGCGCAAAGTCCTATGCACGCTAAGTCCCATAGGCTTTAATAGGCACTTCGCGCGGAACGCCCTGCGCTCTATGCAGCGTGCGCGGAAAGTTTTGCGCGCATAAAGTTTTGCATGCGAAAAGTTCGTTTAGACGTGCTAAGGGGGTTTTCACAGGCATGCTAACAGTTAGCACCGCTTTTTGAATCAAGCCCATAATGCATTATTGAATATACTAAGAATATTTATGTTTGCTTGGCTGGCTATAAATGGATGGAATATTGTTAGATGGAAATGCTACATGGAATAGTTCATATTTTTGTATACTGTTTATGCTGTATGATAAGCAAATGCAGTGTTTAGATAAAAATCAAATACTGAGTGCTGCAATTTATTTTTAAGGTACCAAAGAAGGATTCAAACCCCATTATGTACAATATAATAATTGCAACCAGGGGCCTAAATACAGGGGAGCAGCCCTTGCTACTGCAGGGGGCCCAGAGCTGTAGGGGGGCCCAAACTAATACTTCACTCGCTCCAATAAAGGGGTCCATCCTTCAGATCAGTTGTTTCTGTGGCTACAGCTATTATGGGCAAGGCTGGATTTGGACATCCCCCCATCCCCTCCTGTGCACCACCCGTCCTGTGTACTCTCCCTGTCCCATTTGTTATCTGGTCGTTTGCTCTCATCTTGTGCTCCTCCCAACCTCTGTTCTTCCCTGGTCCTGTTCTCACCCCATTCTGTGCTGTTCTTGCGGGAGGGGCAAAGCACAGGATGTGAGAGCACAGGACCAGTGCTCCACTGCTTGCCCCTGTGAAACTTGGGCAGCCACTGACTGAGTTTGTGACTGCTGCAAATACATCTGAAATAAGAATTATAGCCATCAGACATGATAAGACAGGCTGCAGCACTTCTGTTGTGTCTTCTCTCTCCTACACACTGAGAAAAGAGAAGTAATTAGATCCAGGCAGGCTGAGAGCAGGAGAGGGAGGGGCAGAGAAGGGAATCAGGCTAAGGAGACAATGCTTCAGCTTCAGGAGAAATAAGGAAGTGCTACTAATAGTGTCCATACATGGTACAATTTAAAAAAAACAAACGATCAGATAATTTAGTTTGATTATTCCGTTAGATTGAATATAAACATTTTTCCAGCATGCCCGATTGGATTTTTATTGTAAAAATAATATATATATAATATAAATATTTTAAAGATAATCGTTTCTTGTTCTTGATCGAAAAAAAACAATATTTTCAACTTTCATTCAATTCGATCGTTTTGGTTGAATAAACGGGAAAATAGAACGTTTTTATTGTACCGTGTATAGGCACCATTACAGATATAAATGTGAGTCTGGTCTACCCACTATGACGTACCAGATATAAACTATGTGTTCCTCTAACTGTACACAGTGCATAGACTACATATTTGTACTGCCATTCAGACCTTTTTTTGGCTGGAGGTGCTCTTTAAGGCTCCTTTGATCAACTGGAAAAAGTAAAAAGTATAAAATCTTGGATATCACTGTCAACTTTTGAATACTTTTTCTTCCCAGCCATAGGGATGGTCAGACATACTGATTGATTCCACAGAAATTCGGATTACCGAAAATGACGATTACCAATGCTGTGGATTTCTGATTAACGATTTCCAAGGAAAGACTTTTTTTGTCATTTTGTTAATAAAATTAGTTAATTGTAATAATTCTACGTATTGGACCAATCAGAGAATACTATGGAAATTTTAGGCCAATCACAAGACTCAGAAATACTCAGCAGTATCTGAGTCCTGTGATTGGTCTAAAATTACTGTGGTAATCTTTTTTGTTTTGTTTTTGCTGAAAAATTCTGCATTCTCTAATTGGTCAAATGCTTCCAAGCCCTGTGATTGGGCTAAAATTACCGAGTTGCGGTAATGTGGTATTTCCGCAGAAATACGATTTCCGATTACCATTGCAGTAAGCCCATTTCAGATCGGAAATTTGATCATTTCAATTCAGCCATGAAAATTGATTTACTTCCCATCTTTCCAAATCTCTATTAATATTAGCTAGAAGGGGTATAAAGTTCTGTTGATAAAGCTCTTTAGATTAGGTTAATGCAGTTTAAGACCATTTCAATGGAAAGTTCTGAATGACATGAGTATTTATGTGAGTATTTATGTCTTGCGTCAGACCCAACGACATTACCTCACACTTATTATATTTAATCTTATAGTTGGACACATTACCATACACAGAGAACTCCTGCATTAAATTGGGCAGTGAGATGTGAGGTCAGGTCAAAAAGCAAAAGAAAATAGCAAGCCATCAGTGTATATGCAGCCTTGATCCCTGAATTCTTAACCTCTTAAGGACCGTAGGCTTACACCCCCATAGAGACCAGTCTATTTTTTACAATGCAGGCCACTGCTGCTTTAAGTGCTCGCTGCAGGGCCGTACAACGCAGCACAAGTAATTCCCCCCGCTTTCTGCCTACCAACAGAGCTTTCTGTTGGTGGGCTCTGATCTCTCCTGGGATGTTTGTTTGTTTATTTATATTTTATTTATTTATCTGTTTGTTTTAATAAATTTGGCATTTTTTTAAATTATTTAATTATCCACCCTCCCTCACTCCTCCTGGCAGCAAATCCCAGCGATCGGCTCTCATAGACATTAGCCTATGAGAACCGATCGTTCTTGGAACCTCCCAGGGGGACAGACGAGTGTCACAGCTTTCCCCAGTGCAGCGTTGCCTTAGATTGCACTGTACAGTGCAAATAGATGGCAATTTCGTCCATCTAATAGTCTCCTAGTGAAGATCGCCACTGGGAGGCTGATGACGAGGCGAAGCACAAGATCTCCTGCAAAATACTCCCCCAGGACTTGACGCCAATCAGCCAGCCACCTAGGTAATGGAAGGCCTATACTGACAAGCATTCAGATAGCCCAGCCAGGACACCTCCTGGTCTTTGGCATCTGGCAGCCATGGGAACAAGAAGTTAGTTTGAAGTAGTGGAAAAAGGTAAAATCAAATGAAGTATGCCACTGGGGCGGCTATAGCCTCCCATGAAGCGCCCAGCATGAAACGGCCTTCAGGCTTCCTGTACCCGCCACCCACCATATAATACTTGCAAGCCAATTGGTGGCAGTGCCCAGTAGTAGATGCATATGGTGCAAAAGTTGAGGATGCAAGGACTGGGGAAGAGTCTGTGTGCATGGATAGGGAACTGGCTAATAGACAGAAAACAAAGAGTTGTGGTCAATGGATCGTACTCACAGTCGTTAGCAGTGGGGTCCCACAGGGGTCTGTACTGGGTCCAGTGCTCTTCAATTTATTTATTAATGACCTAGTAGATGCAGTAGTGAGCAATGTTGCTATTTTTGCAGATGATACAAAATTGTGCAGAATCATCAACTCTCAGGAAGATAGTGTCATATTGCAACAGGATCTGGATAGGATGGCTATATGGGCACATAAATGGCAGATGAAATTCAATGTTGAAAAAAGTAAAGTCATGCATTTTGGTCATACCAATGGTCTAGCACCATACAAAATAAATGGGATACAGTTGGGGACATCAAACTTGGAGAAGGACTTAGGAGTACTCATCGACAACAAGTTAAATAATCGTACTCAATGCCAAGCCGCTGCAGCTAAAGCTAACAAAATTTTGGGATGCATTAAAAGGGAAATAAAAACTCGAGATGCTAGCATAATATTGCCCCTGTTTAACTCTCTAGTAAGGCCACATCTGGAATATGGAATTCAGTTCGGGGCACCACATTACAAAAAAGATATTGCAGTTTTAGAGCAGGTGCAGAGACAAGCAACAAAATTGATACGTGGGATGGAAGGTCTCGCTTATCAAGAAAGGTTAGATAAACTGGGTTTATTTAGTCTAGAGAAAAGACGCCTTAGCGGAGCTCTAATTAACATGTATAAATACATCAGAGGGCAATATAATAGCTTAGCGGATGATCTTTTTGTCCCTAGGCCTTCTCAAAGGACTAGAGGACATGATCTGCACATGGAGAAAAACGTTTTAGCCATTTATTTAGGAAAGGGTTCTTTACAGTAAGAGTGATTAAGATGTGGAATGCATTGCCACAGGAAGTCGTTATGGCAAACTCTATACCTGCATTTAAAGGGGGCTTAGATGCTTTCCTTGCGTTGAAAGACATCCATGGCTACAATTACTAGGTAATACCTAATGATGTTGATCCAGGGATTTTATCTGATTTCCATCTGGAGTCGGGAAGGAATTTTTCCCTTTTGGGGCTAATTGGACCATGCCTTGTAAGGGTTTTTTCGCCTTCCTCTGGATCAACAGGGATATGTGAGGGAGCAGGCTGGAGTTGTACTTTGTACTAGTTGAACTCGA
The DNA here is from genome assembly GCF_040937935.1 of Hyperolius riggenbachi. Taxonomy (NCBI): domain Eukaryota; kingdom Metazoa; phylum Chordata; class Amphibia; order Anura; family Hyperoliidae; genus Hyperolius; species Hyperolius riggenbachi. Next base: position 71,474,840 of record NC_090652.1, read on the forward strand.
TGGACGTATGTCTTTTTTCAACCAAAATAACTATGTAACTATGTAACAAATAAATATAATGATTTGGTCCTACCCTGTGGCTAGATACTGAAAAGTGGCTGGATATGGATAGTGTACTGGTTGAGGGCTCTACCTCTGGCACAGGAGACCAGGGTTCAAATTTTCGACTCTTCCTGTTCAGTAAGCCAGCATCTATTCAGTAGGAGACCTTGATTGCTCGATCGGCCTGGATGGAAAATCTAGATCGGTCCGGGCAGAAAATCTAGGTCGATCGGCTGCTGCAGCAGATCAATGGCCCATAGGGTTGCATTGAATCGAATGATGCAACATTGCACGTCGATCGATTTTCAACAGCTTTAATTCTGAAATCTATTGAAAATCTGCTCCTTGTGTGTTAACACATCAGATAGATTCCTTTCAGATTCGATCTGACAGGATTCTATTTAATGGTTGAATCTGCTGCTAATCTATAATATAACTAAAGTATTTTAACTGCCTCTGTACTGGAAACAATATGGACTCTTCTCTTTGCTAATAATTTTCTATTTATAAGCTGTACTACACATACAATTCATCATATCATAAGTGTATTTTCACTTCAGATTCCATTTAAATGAGACCCATTTACCACTTTAGTTATCTCCTAAACTTAGAGGAAAGGTTTGATAAATTACTCTGTCTGTACAATAAGCTTTGTTTCACCTTCAAAAGAAAACATTTGATTTGCCTATTATGTTAATGAGTTACAAAGGCCTGGAGATAATTTGCATTCATTCATGACTCAGCGCCACAAGCTTACAAAAACACCAACACCAGAGACTCGACTTTATCAACACAATGAGTTTGGCAGCGAATATCATCACCGTCACTGTCACCACCATGCAAGTAGTAGTAGGTTTTACCTTAAATGCTTGCATTGTGTCTTTCAGCTTTAAAAGCATGAAGACTAGGCCAACCTCTAATCCCACCAGTTTGATCTACTTCATTATGGGACTGCTGAATGTCTTCATGGACCTGGTCTTCACCGTTGAGGCTTTTATCTATATCTTCACCCCTTTGACATTCTTCACTGAAGAAATATCTTTCACTATGATTATGCTGAGCATGACTGTGACTTACAGCAGCTTTTGGCTGACTGGCTGGCTCTGTACTTGCTACTGTGTTACCATTTCCAACTTCAGCCATTGGTTCCTCGGTATCTTAAAACAGTTCCTGGCTTCCTTTCTGCCACATATTCTTCTCTTGTCAGTCATAGGGCCATTTGTCATGAGTATTTTCCTGTTTTGGATGGCTAGAATGATATGTCCAATTCAGTCGTCAATAAATAATACTCAGACATCTTTTGGTTTCCCATTAGTCATTATTAATCCTGTATACAGTGTGATGGTCACTCTCTTGGGCTGCTGTCTACCCTTCATTCTCACTCTGGGCTCCACTGGAGTCACAGTCTCCTCTCTTATAAGACATATAAACAATATGAAATACAACGTGGCTGGAGACAATTGTCCAAACCTCCAGGCCCTCTTCAGTGCAACAAAAACAATGGTCCTGTTCCTCATATTCTCAATCATTTCCTATATCACTGAATTCCTGTGGATGACATTCCTCAGAAATCCTTTTTCAGATCGCAGCGTCATCATTTGGTTTATGATAACGTCTTTTCCAACAGCTGAAGCCATGATCATTGCCCAAGCCATTCCAAAGCTAAGGAAGATGATTCTGGACAGGATTCGTCCCACCACAAACAGAAAAAAACTGATCCACATCATTCTGTGCATAACATAATGACATCAAAGTTGCAATTTAAAAGCAAAAAAAAAAAAGAAAAACCCTTATCCTTTTAGGAATGTGCAAAATAAAAAAATATTATAGTTCATAGTGGTTGATTCACTAAATTACAGTAAAAAAAAATGCTGGTTCTACCCTGACAGAACGGCACACCCTAGAGGCGACAAACTGATAAGAGTCCCAGAAAAATTAGTGGTCCGTAAACAAGAAACTGTCTATTCTCTGTACCGTTGATGTAATAAAGTGCCCATCACACATATAAGGTATTATACAAATTTTGGTGTTTGTACACTATCCCTGCTCCCCAGTGTTTGTAAAAAATGTCTCAGTCTGCAGCAATGGTCTGATGGCTGCACATACTAAGTTACAGGCAAAGGAGTAGATTTTGTACACCATCCCTTTCAGCCTGCCCTCAGTAGACAGTGCTTAGATTCTTATTACACTCAGGTTAGTGACCTAATGGTGTTTAAATACATACACAGAGAAGAAGGTAAGATCGATATCCATCACATTGATGTGTGACTGCTTCAGGCTCGGACTGAGCCACCAAACTGCTGATTTTTCCATCGGTAGGCCCCGGCCACCCCGCCTCCTGGGGGCCCCAAAGCTGAGAAGGAAGGGGCACAGCGCAGGAAGGGGGGAAATTGTGTGTGCACAGAATGGCGGAGAGGGGGGGAAGCCTCCCCCCCTTCCTCACCTAGGGCCCCCCCCTTCCGTGCTCCCCCCCTTCAAAATTGCAGCCAGCGGCAGCAGCGGGGAATAGCTTACCGAGTCAGATCGATAGCTCTGCGTGCCGCTGGTCTGGTCTTCTGCACTGCACTGTCCAATCACACTCTCGCAGTACTTACTGTGAGAGCGTGATTGGACAGTGCAGTGTAGGAGACCAGACCAGCAGCGGTACACAGAGCTATCTGATCCCGGTAAGTGTTTCCTGCTCGCTGCCGCTGCTGGCTGCAATTCTGGAGGGGGGGAGCGTGGAAGTGGGAGTCCCTAGGTGAGGGAGGGGGGAGGATTTCCCCCCTCCCCACTACTCTGTGCACACTGCCCCCCCCTTCCAGCATGGGGGCCCCCACTAACTGGGGACCTGCCTTTGTGGGGATCTCTGCCGCCAATCTGATTGCATTTTCTGGGGATATCTGCCGCCAAACTGATTGCATTTTGTGGGGATATCTGCTGCCAATATAATTGCATTTTGTAGGGATATCTGCCGCCAATCTAATTGTATTTTGTGGGGAAATCTGCCGCCAATCTAATTGCATTTTGTGGGGATATCTGCCGCCAATCTGATTGTATTTTGTGGGGAAATCTGCGGCCAATCGGATTGTATTTTGTGGGGAAATCTGTGGCAAATCTGCGTGCATTTTGTGGGAATATCTTCCGCCAATCTAATTGCATTTTGTGGGGATATCTGCCGCCAATCTAACTGCATTTTGTGGGGATATCTGCCACCAATCTAATTGCATTTTGTGGGGATATTTGCTGCTAATCTGATTGCATTTCGTGGGGATATCTGTCGCCAATCTGATTGCATTTTGTGAGGATATCTGCCGCCAATCTGATTGCATTTTGTGGGGATATCTGCCTCCAATCTGATTGCATTTTGTGGGGATATCTGCTGCCAATCTGATTGCATTTTGTGAGGGTATCTGCTGCCAATCTGATTGCATTTTGTGGGGATATCTGCTGCCAATCTGATTGTGTTTTGGGGGGTATCTGCTGCCAATCTGATTGCATTTTGTGGGGATATCTGCTGCCAATCTGATTGCATTTTGTGAGGGTATCTGCTGCCAATCTGATTGCATTTTGTGGGGAAATCTGCTGCCAATCTGATTGCATTTTGTGGGGGTATCTGCTGCCAATCTGATTGCATTTTTTAGGGATATCTGCCGCCAATTTGATTGCATTTTGTGGGGAAATCTGCTGCCATTTGACTACTTGATGAATTATCATGAGGCATGTAACTACTTGATTATTTTATCTAAAATAGCAGTAGGAGAACAGAGGCGCCAGCAGGATAAAAGTGGATAAAAACTTTAAAATTTGCTGGGAGGAAGCAGTGGACTTACCTCCATAAAGCAGACACGAAAGACTGTCTGAACAGTAGTCACATTTATTAATTAGTACCCCAAAACAGTGCAACGCGTTTCGTAGGCCCAGCCCGCTTCATCAGGCAATAAACATGGGGACAAGACAGAATTTCAGCAATAGCAGGTGTAGCGCCTCAGGCGCTACACCTGCTATTGCTGAAATTCTGTCTTGTCCCCATGTTTTCAGCAATAGCAGGTGTAGCGCCTGAGGCGCTACACCTGCTATTGCTGAAATTCTGTCTTGTCCCCATGTTTATTGCCTGATGAAGCGGGCTGGGCCTGCGAAACGCGTTGCACTGTTTTGGGGTACTAATTAATAAATGTGACTACTATTCAGACAGTCTTTCGTGTCTGCTTTATGGAGGTAAGTCCACGGCTTCCTCCCAGCAAATTTTAAAGTTTTTATCCACTTTTATCCTGCTGGCGCCTCTGTTCTCCTTCTGCTATACTGTGTCCACCCCTGGTGGAGGGGTGATCTACCCCCTTTCGCATCTACAGAGAGCGACTTCTTATCCCTGAGTGAGGACAGGTCTAATCTCCTCACCTGCCTATACAGTGGTTGCCTGTGTGGTAACCCATGTTTGTGAGTATAATTTTCTCACGATAACCTTTATTTCATTTATGCTTAACATACTACACTATATTGGGCTCTCGGTTTCTCTACACTTTATATTTTATCTAAAATGTATCTGGTCGGACCTAATCTCTGTGAATAACACCGCTACTTATTTTGTGTTTTTTTTTTTTTTTTAAGTCTGCCCATGACTCATCATGACTACGCCCATGTTCCAGTGCATGGTGACACTCATTTATTTTTGCTGTGGCGCGCAGGGTGTGCCGCATGTGGACATATCCCATTGGAGACTGTCCTCAGAAGTGCTCACAATCTATTCCCTACCATAAAATCATGCAAAATTTGTACTCGTTTAGCTGTTTAGCTGTTGGCACCCAGCCACCCACCTACCCACACTTCTGCATTTAGTCGGATTATGGGCAGTATTGTGTACTGGGGAAGATGTCATCAATGAAATAACAGATCATATCTAGGGTGAACACAAACCTTCTTGTCTAAATGAAACAGTGATAAAAATGTTAACCATTAACCGCTTTGCCCTCCTTGATGCAGTTCTACGTGAAGGAGGACATGTGTGCTCCAGCGGCTGATCGCGCGCGTGCAAGCACGTTCCCGGCCGCGGATTCGTTAGCCCAGGAATCAATGAATCGAGCCATGGTGCCAGGTCACTGATCCTTCTCCCCCGCAGAAAAAGCGACAGCTTCTCTCGGAAGCTTCGCTTTTTCTGACTCCTATGTCCCTCTAAGCGTACATGTTACGCTTAGAGTGACGTCATGTAAACAAACTTAAGGTTGCCATCTTGTGGCCAAAAAGTAAAACTACATTTAAAAGTAAAAAAGAATACACATATATTTCCCCAAATCAAATACTATTTACATCCCACCCTCCCAAAAATACCCCCATAAAATGTTTAACCACTTCACCACTGAGGGGTTTTACCCCCTGACCACCAGAGCAATTATCACCTTTCAGCGCTCCTTCCATTCATTCGTCTATAACTTTATCATTACTTATCGCAATGAAATGAACTATATCTTGTTTTTTCCGCCACCAATTAGGCTTTCTTTAGGTGGGACATTATGCCAAGAATTATTTTTTTCTAAATGTGTTTTAATGGGAAAATAGGAAAAATGTGGGGAAAAAAAAAATTATTTTTCAGTTTTCGGCCATTATAGTTTTTAAATAATGCATGCTACTGTAATTAAAACCCATGAAATTTATGTGCCCTTTTGTCCCGGTTATAAAACCGTTTAAATTATGTCCCTATCACAATGTTTGGCGCCAATATTTCATTTGGAAATAAAGGTGCATTTTTTTCAGTTTTGCGTCCATCCCTAATTACAAGCCCATAGTTTATAAAGTAACAGTGTTATACCCTCTTGACTTAAATATTTAAAAAGTTCAGTCCCTAAGGTAACTAATTATGTATTTTTTTTAATTGTAAATTTTTGAATTTTTTTTTAATTACAAAAAAAAAAAAAAATGGGGAGTGTGGGAGGTAATGAGTTAATTTTTTGTGTAAAAGTCATTTATTTCTATGTGAAAAATGTGTAGGGTGTAGTTTACTATTTGGCCACAAGATGGCCACAGTAACTTTTTGCTTTATTGCGACCTCCAAGCCTCCTTCCGGAAGCTTGGAGGAAGAATAAGGAGGCTGGACACGTGAGTTTCTTCTCACAATGATCGCGCTGCCCATAGGAGAGCAGCGGGTCATTGTGGGGCTTAGATCAACGAACGGGAATGGATTTTCCCGTTCATTGATCTCCGGGCGAGCGGGCGGCGGCGGTTTTACTAGCGGCGGGCGGCGTGTTTACGAGCGGGAGCGCGGACAGCGTCGGGAACGCGGAAAGTACGTGTTTCTCCGTCCCTGGTTTTTAAAGGATGGAAAAAGGGGCGGAGAAATACGTACGCGCGGGGGTAAAGTGGTTAATATTAAAAAAAACAACATTACAATTAAAAAAAAACCCATAAATATTTACCTAAGGGTCTAAACTTTTTAAATATCTATGTAAAGATGAAATATTTCTATTTCTATTTTTTTTTTATAAGCTTGTAAATAGTGATGGATGCAAAACGGAAAAAATGCTCTTTTATTTTCAAATAAAATATTGTCGCCATACATTATGATAGGGACATAATTTAAACGGTGAAATAACCGAGACAAATGTGCAAATACAATACGTGGGTTTTAATTATGGAGGCATGTATTATTTTAAAACTATAATGGCCGAAAACTGAGAAATAATGAATTTTTTCAGTTGTTTTCTTATTCTTCGTGTTAAAATGCATTTACAGTAAGGTAGCTCTTAGCATAATGTACCACCCAAAGAAAGCCTAATTGGTGGCGGAAAAAACAAGATATAGATCAGTTCATTGTGATAAGTAGTGATAAAGTTATAGGCTAATGAATGGGAGGTGAACATTGCTCGGATGAATAAAGTGAAAATGACCGAGGGCTTAAGTGGTTAAATTAAAAAACAAAACAAAAAACAACTTTATGGTAAGACTAGTGCCAGTATCCGCACATTTCATAAAGTTGTTAAAGAGTACAATTGCTCCAGGAAAGTAGGAGTGTATGTATCCAGATTCCCTAACCACTGTCATGCATCCATCCTAATAAGGATCTATGGGGTACATTCACTAAACTGCAGTAAGCAAAATAACATGCATAAAGTCCTATGCATATTGAGCACAGTGTATTACTCTCTACTCGTGTTATTTTACCACAGTTTAGTGAATGTACCCTTATGTCACTGACTTTGAAAAGCTCACAGTCTAATCCAGGGGTGGGCAAACTTTATAAGGATCAAGTCGCATTCCTATTGAATGTGGCCCACTGCCATTGCAGCTAACCTGCTCTTTCTCCCTCCCCCACCCCCTTCAGGCAGAAGAATGGCAGGATATAACTTACCCTATCCCACTCTCCAGCGGTAATCTGCATGGCAATGGCAGCGTCCTGAGACACACTGCTATGCAATGATGACAGGTCACATGACCGCTGGAGAGTGTGACAGTGATAGGGTGAGTTGGTTTCTTCTACATGCTCTACATGTATCATTCTAAGGATGGCGGGAGGGAGAGGGGGAGAGGAGAAGAAGCTAGCCCTCTATTGCCGGGCTGGCTTCATATTGTCTGCCAGACAAATCTGTCCCGCAGGCTGTATCAACTGGTCAAATCCATAACATATCCTATATAATAAACCCCCTGTGTCCCTGGATTCTTTTCTATCCCTGTGTCCGTGCCTTTGTGCTACTGCGCATTTGTGGCATGTGAGCAGCCATTGGGACAGAAGGAGGACGGGGCCAGGAGGCGTGCTTGTGCATGGGCGGGCGTGTGCGCATATGCGTGTGTGTGCACAAGCAGGCATGTGTGCTGACATTCAGCGATGATGACAGGCGGGAGAGGAGTTGTGACGGAGGACTAGAGCCCATTATTGTAACAGGCTTAGGCCTACTAGTTACTACAATAATGGACTACCACTCCAGTGTATGATCTGGCATAGTGTGTCTTACTGCTTATTACCTGTATTGTGTTGTCTGTCACTCCTATTATCATTGTCTATAACCTTATTTATTGTAAAGTGCTGCAAAATATGTTGGCTCTAAATACATCCAATTAAAAAAAAGAAAATATGTAACTATAAAATTATATTTATGTGTATGTCAGAATTTTCTAGATTGAATGCAGATTAATTCTGTCACCTTTTTCACGTATGATTTTTTTAAGCAAAACAATGATTTTATGGTAAAAAGAATTATTGTCAAGTTCAAGTGATTTTTTTTTTTAAATTACTGTCACTTTCTTAGCTAATGAACGGTTACATACACAAACTTCCTTCGTTGTGCTGACTACTGACTTGATGTTTAAAACCGATTTCATTGCTGCATTGAATTGATGAAGAATGCTATGTTCCATTCCTCAAGGTTAAACCAAAACACCTGCAAAGGGCTCCTAAGTCTTTAAATGGTCTCTGAGTCTGGTTCAGTGGGAGTCACAATCATGGGAAAGACTGCTGACCTGACAGTTGTATAGCAAACCATCACTGACGCCCTCCATAAGGAGAGAAAGCCTCAAAATGTAATTGCAAAAAAAGTTGCATGTTCCCAAAGTGCTGTATCAAAACACATTAATAGAAAGTTATGTGGAAAGGAAAAGTGTGAAAGAAAAAGGTGCACAAGCAGCAGGAATGACCGCAGCCTGGAAAGGATTGTCAGGAAAAGGCCATTCAGAAGTGTTGAGGATTTCAACCACAAGATATGGACTGAGGCTGGAGACTGTTAGTGCATCAAGAGCCACCACACACAGACGGATCCTGGACATAGTCTTCAAATGTTGTATTTCTATTGTCAAGCCGCTCCTGAATAACAAACAATGTCAGAAGTATCTTACTTGGGCTAGAGAAAATATAACTGGTCTGTTGCTCAGTCAGTAGTCTAAAGTTTCCTTTTCTGATAACAGCAAATTTTGCATCTCTTTTGAATACCAAGGACTCAGACTTTGGAGAAAGAATGGAGAGGCACACAATCCAAGATGCTTGAAGTCCAGTGTGAAGTTTCCATAGTCTGTGTAGATTTGGAGAACAATGTCATCTGCTGGTGTTGGTCCAGTGGTGTAGCTAAGGAGCTGTGGGCCCCCATGCAAGTTCTACATTGGGGCCCCCCAAGCACTCTATACATAACAATTGATATGGTAGCACCAAAACCTGCCAATGGCAACTACAGTGTCAGATGTGCAAGAAGGGGATGGGGAGCAGTTTGTTAATGATTACTACTATTCAAAGTATCTAACACAGGACCAATAAAGAGCTAATACTGTAGTTGAGGGCCCCAATGCGTTCACAACCTCTGCAACCCCTATTGCTATGCCCCTGTGTTGGTCCACTGTGCTTTATTAAGTCCAGAGTCAATGCAGTAGTGTACCAGGACAATTTTTCAAGCACTTTATGCTTTCTTTTGCAGAAAAGCTTTATGGAGATGCTGACTTTATTTTCCAGCAGGACTTGGCACCTGCCCACACTGCCAAAAGTACCAAAACTTGGTTCAATGACTATGGGATTACTGTGCTTGATTGGCCAGCAAACTCGACTGACCTGTCCATATTAAATCATAATGTATAAATATAATAAATATTTACTGCTGAGCTTACTGAATTATCCTTACCAACTGTATCTTGTTCCAATAATTCAAAAAATTTGTAATTTGAATTACTGTTTATAAATGAATTTATGGCACTATAGCACCTTTCTCTGCATATTTGCACACTTATGCTGGATCAGCAGCTATTGGATTATTGTACATGGATTATTTGATGACATGTCTCGGAATCAACGGTAGTATTTGACCCAGTGTCCCACCATTATAAACATGGTTATTTAAAGGTATTGTTGGTGGGAGACATATTATTGGAACAAGATACCGTTGGTAAGGAGAATTCAGTAAGCTCAGCAGTAAATATTATTATTTATACATTATGATTTAATATGGACCTGAGGTGACATAGTGTTTTTAATTGTTTTTAATCATGTTTTGCTGTTAATAAAGATCCTTTCTATGGTATAGCTGCAGTTGTGGAAATATAGTAAAGTTGAAGTAGAGGGACTACTTGTTTCTGTGTTCTAGTTTATGCTTGTTCCGGGTCGAAGACCCTAGTCCCTGATATATATATATATTTCCTTATATAGGATACATTGCCAGCAGATAGGACTGAGCAATTTAGGGGATCAATGCTTTTGTGTTAACATATATTTCATATATTAGTTTCACATTTTAAGTTGAATTACTGAAATAAATGAATTTTTTAACGATATTCTAATTTTTCGAACTTCACCTGTACATTCACTTATTAATGTTTCAAAATAAATTATATATCTAAAAAGGTCATTTTAAGAGTAGGAAGATAGATACAATTGTTTATCTCATCAGCCTATTTTCACCTTGGGTTCACTTTAAAGAACAAGCGACACCCATGCTAACCTAGAAATACAAAACACATATATAAGTAGATAAATACTACGTCTGCTTACATAACAGATGTATTGTGCTATCCATGTACTGATTACTGTGAATTTTATAAAGGAAAAGCAGAAAATGCTATTCTAGGCAGTGGCCATCTTGCCAAGCTAATGCTGACATCATATCCTCTCTGACTCTTGCCCCCCCCCCCTCCCTTCTCTTGCTCATTTTGTATTAATTAGCTGCCCTCTTTCCAGAGTCTTCAGACACTCCCGCTGAGGTGTATACTAGGAACTACACTGTCTTTCCTCCAATCGCTGAGTCACCTCAGCCTTGCTTGTAAACACAAGTGAGCAGAGGTGTTTCAGATAAGAAAGCTAGGCAGGGAAATAAATGGAAGAGGAGGAATATATTATAGATAAAAAGAACTCCCAGCATTCAACTCTTTGGCACTGTTTGGCACTAGGGCCAGTGCTCATAAAGTATGTGATAGCTCCAAACCATAACAGCAGAAAAAGTTTTGCAAGTTTTGAATGCAGGATTAGCACCTTTATCACTTAATACACTCAGACCAGTTGCTTTTTAAATTTGAGTTTTATAGTGACAATACCGCTTTAAGAAGATGCTAAACCTTTCTATAGCTTCCAAGGCAAAACATTCCTCTGCCTCTGTGTTATTATGGAAAAACGTAACCTATCTCTTCTAATACTTTGCATGTGTCAGACTCTGACACTTATATATCAGCACTCACAAGTCATCAAATCCCAAACACAAGAAGCTTGAACATAGCACCACAATGGAGTCAGCTACCAGTCTTCTGCTGTCCATCATCACCATCTTGCTGGCAGTGATGGGCATTAGTTTAAATGCTTTCATTGTCTCCTTCAGCTTTGAAAGCCTGAAAATCAGACTGGCTTATAATTCCACCAGTGTGGTCTACTTCACTATGGGATTGGTGAACATCTTCATGCAGCTAATTTTATCCACAGCGTCTTTAATTCTTGCCTTTTGGCCTACTTTATATAATGTGAGGGCAATACTTTTAACTATGATTGAACTGAGTATGACTGCAATGTACAGCAGCTTTTGGCTAACTGGCTGGCTCTGTGCCTGTTATTGTGTTACCATTTCCAACTTCAGCCATCGATTCATAGTTGGGTTAAAGCAGTTCCTCTCCTCCTTCCTACCACATGTTCTTTTCTTATCAGTCATGGGGTCATTTGTAATGAGCATCTTACTGTTCTGGATGGCTGACATGGAATTTCCAACACAGTTTCCGACAAATAACACTTCAGAATTCTTTCTTAGCCCAACAGTTCTCTTAAGTCCAGTATACAGAGTGATGGTCAACCTTCTGGGATGCGGTCTACCCTTCATTCTTGCTCTTGGCTTCACTGGAGTGACAGTGGTCTCCCTTATAACACATATGATCAGAATGAAGAACAATATCTCTGGATACAGAGGACCTAATCTCCATGCCCATATCAGTGCCACAAGGACCATGGTTCTGTTCTTCACATTCTCTATAATCTTCTATACCATTGAGTCTCTCTTCTTGGCATACGTCAAAGGGATGGCATCAGATCTCCTAATCACTATCAGCTTTTTTGTTATCATGGCTTTTCCAACAGCTGAAGCCATCATCATTATTCAGGCTATTCCCAAGCTGAGGAAAATTATTCTGGGAAGGTTCTGTCCTGTGAATGATATCAGCAATGGAATAACAGATGACACCTAGGGTGAAAGCAGTAAAATAAAAAATATATTGTAAAGACTGGTATGAGCATCCTCAAACTTTGTAAAACTTCTCCAAGAAAATAGCAGTTCACGGATCCAGGTTCCCTAGCCACTGTCATGTTTCCCTGCTAATGAGTAACTACAGGATTGATACAAACAGACTTACAGAGTACATAGTCATGTCTCTGACTGCCCTCAGAGGAGTTCAAAATCTAAATCCTCCAATATGTTATAATTTAAGTAGGCCTCAGTTATTTGGACTGAGGTTTAGGTAAAAGGCTTGTTCGCAGAATATACCTTTAAAATAGAGTTTCTCGTGATGCAGGCAGAAGCATCTCAGTGTCTGCTTGAAGCAGATGATACAAGCAGATACTGAGAACATGTTCCTGAAGGAAGGCCACAGGCCTACACTGCCCCAGACAAATGGACTATGAGAACAATCAACATAGGCCATATTTACAAAATATCACATTCCTGTAAGTAAGTGAAAGGCAGCATTAAATATTAATCGAGTAGGTGGGTATTATGTCACCACGAGGGGTCTAAGCCAATAGTCGGGTCTGGGGGATGGCTAAGATGAGGTCACATTTAACTCTTTCCTAGTCAGTATTAAAGGGCCGGATGGGCAGACGGAGCGCACTCTCTTATTCCTACTTTCATGCTCTCTATATGCTGACTGGAACCCCTAATATTTCCTTTCCTTATGTACTCTGATATAATGTATGCTGTACATAGGTAGTCTAGAAGATGTAACTTAGAAGACATAAGAGGACCTGATTATCTTCAGCAGGAAGGTAATCACGCAGCTGTAACGCAACGCAACGCAAGGCAAGAATCTGCTTGGCTAAGATATGATGAACTGTATCTGTATATCTGGTTTCCTGAATAAATAACTTGTACATTGAAGAAGCCTAAGAAAGTCTATCTCCTGCTTGCTGTGATGAGTCGTGTTTGCAACTCTTGCTGATGAGTTTGCTGGTGCCGGAGCAAAAGGTGATTTATAACACAATATAGTCATAGTCTAATGTCACTATCGTGTTACAATGATGTATTGACATAAGGGTAAATCTTCTGCAGCACAGAGTCCATATTCATGCCATTGACAGAGAAGCTCCCAATCTAAAATAGTCATAGTCTGTTCTATCATATTATTATTACACTAGCCAACCCGTGGCGTAGCATACGCCGCATAAGGGGGTAGAGGGCAGGAAGGGGGTATTGGGCACAGTGGCGGGGAGGGGGGTCAGACCCCCCTCACCTGGGTCCCCCATGTGCGCTCCCCCTGCAGCTTAAGCTCAGCAGGATCCCCCCCTCTCTCACCTGAGTCCCCCATGTGCGCTCCCCCTCCTGCTTAAGCACAGTAGCAGCCGCCACTATTAGTAAGAGGCAGCAGGCGGGGATGCCTCACCTCTTCCGTGTTCCAGCGTGCGTTCCATTGTTGTCACTTCCTGCAATGCCACCCACTGTATTAGTGTAATTTGCCTTTTTAAAACAGAAGGAAATCTGCAATAATTCAGCTGTAAGTAAACATTTGTGGTTACCCACAATGCACTGCTACTGCCAATTATGCCTATTATCCCTTTTTACCCTCAGTAAGTCAAGCAAGCATCCAGAACCACAGGTGTATAGCAATCCTATAGCTGTAAATTTTACACATCCATATCAAACCCACATGTGACAGCCTGTTTCAGACTTTTAGTCCTTATCTGTACATGGCAAGGATTGATATGGCTGTATGAGATAGGGCTTGGAGCAGTACAACAGAGTAACCAAGCAGCTCAGGGTGACCCAAACCACTTGGAATGTATAGGGGGATAAAAGGGACTAAAAAGACCTTCTACTAAAAAAAATCAAAGCTTGGTGTAATTTGGCTTCTTAAAACAGAAGAAAATCTGCAATAATTCAGCTATAAGTGAACATTTGTGGTTACCCACAATGCACCGCTACTAAATATGCAAATTATTCCTTTTCACCCTTGGTTAGTCAAGCAAGCCCTGATTCACAAAGGCTATCATTCATAAAGCATTTCCGCATGCGGAAATGCTTAAAACAGCTGACTTTACCGACCACTTAGCAAAGTCAGCATTCATAAAGGCTCTTTCCACATGAAAAAAATGACACTACCGAGCAGAGTGATAAATCACCGCCTTGTGCGGTGATTATCGGTACAAATGTAACAAAATGGTAATTCATAAAGATTTACGCAAGCGATGTGAGGTCGGGAAGTACCGCTCCCTCTGATGTGGCGATACCAATGTAAGTGAATAGAGACACACAGACCTCCCAGGCAGCTGCAGCAGAGCGGAACACGGAGAAATGTATCAACTCGGCAGCTTCCGTGTCTCCGCAAGCCTACCACCTGCCTACCACCAGCCTAGTTCGGGGAATCTCCGCACTGCTACCGCACATGGATACTTTTTTATGAATGCCCACCCAGAAGTCTAAAACACCGCCAGCGGTGTTTTCCCGCACTGATTCTCCATACTGACAGCACTTTCATGAATGATAGCCAAAGCGGTGCAAACTGTTTAGCACGGGTGTGCTAAACAGTTAGCACGTGAAGTGCCGTTCCCTGACTTTTGTGCACGCAATTTGACACGTATTGCGGCACTTTGCGCACGCAAAAGTACGCGATCGCGCCAAATTGCACGCGCAAGAGACCGGGCGCGTGCAAAAGTCCGCGAATGGCACTTCACGTGCTAAACAGTTTGCACTGCATTGTGAATTACGGCCTTATAGCTTTAAATTTTACACAGTCATAACAAACCTACATGTGACAGCCTATTTCAGACTTTTGGTCCTCATCAGTACATAGCAGGGATTGATAAGGCTGTATGAGATAGGGCTTGGACCAGTACAACAGAGTAACCAAACAGCTCAGGGTAACCCAAACTACTAAGAATGTATAGGAGGATAAAAGAGACCAAAAAGCCCTCCTACTAAAAAAAGCAAAGCTTGGTGTAATTTGCCGTCTTAAAACAGAAGCAAATCTGCAATAATTCAGCTATAAGTGAACATTTGTGGTTACCCACAATGCACTGCTACTAAATATGCAAATTATCCCTCTTCGCCCTTGGTTTGATATGGCACTACTTCTTCTTCTTGCTTGGACCAGCCCCTTCTTCTTGCTTGGACCGGCCCTGGGGGCAGGGCACTACTTCTTCTTCTTGCTTGAAGGTTGAGGCACTTACTCTATTATATATATAGATTTTACAGAGTACATAGATGTGTCACTGACTGTCCTCAGAGGAGCTCACAATCTAAGCCTACCATATTCATAATTATTTAGCTTTATGTAAGTACAAAAGATCTCCCATGATGCATCACTGCTGAACATGTTAACCATCCTTTTGGGTCCCCGAAAAAGCATTACTTTTTTTTCTTCCCAAGAAGCCATGTTGGTCCTTTCGAGCACCTTATGACCTCGAGCACCTTATCCTAGTGGTTTTGAGTCGCCATGAGTTTCTAGCCACTCTGTACCTACCATGGTATTATTATGTACTGTATTTACAGCATATAATTCTAACATCTTCTGCAGCACTTTACATAGTAGTGTTGGGCGAACACCTGGATGTTCGGGTTCGGGCCAAACGGCCCGAACATGGGCCAGATGTTCGGCATGTTCGGCCCGAACCCCGAACTCAATGCAAGTCAATGGGTACCCAAACATGCCGCAATACGGCCCCCCTATGGGGTCGCAGGCATAAGGGGGGAGCATGCCCCAATCGCGGGGGGGTCGGAAATTCCCCCCACCCCCTCCGCTAGCGCTCCCCCCTCTGCCCGCTTCCCCATAAAAAAGTTTGCGTAAAGTTAAATAGTACCGGTGGTGGCTGCTGCAGTGGCTGGCTGGCAGTGGTGTGAGTGAGGAGGAGGAGTCCGAGAAGGACGCGTTGAGGCCGGGCAGCGGGCGGTTCAGCGGTAGTACCCTTGTGGTACTTCCGCCCTTTCTCTGACCTCACGTCCTCTACGTGATGACGCATACGAGGGTACGCGGGCATGCTCCCCCCTTATGCCTGCGACCCCATAGGCGGGCCGTATTCGGCCGAACAGGGGCCCTGTTCGCCGGGCATTGAGCAGTTCGGGCGAACCTGAACTAAAAGGCCGAACACCATCAGGTGTTCGGCCGAACTCGAACATCACCCGAACAGGGTGATGTTCTGCAGAACCCGAACAGTGGCGAACACTGTTCGCCCAACACTATTACATAGTACAGAGTAATATTCAAAAAAAGTGGTCCGCAACCAAAACTCTCCACAAGCAGTAATGTCTTTATTTAGGACTTATCCTCACAGCAAAAACGGGTACAAATGCTGACATGTTTCGGGCATGCGGCCCTTAATCATAGCTTACAAACACATAGCTCTTTGCCTCTCAGTTTAAAATAGTCAGAAAAGTGACACACCCAAGTGTGGCAGAGGCCCAACCCTTCCTGGGAGGAGCCAAACACATAAAGGTAGCCACTCATGTGGTAGTCACCGACCCTTTGTAAATGAACAACATTTAAAAGAGATAAAAATTCCAAAATATATAAAACCAAGAAAAAAATAAGGAACAATCAAAAAGAAAAAGGAGTACATGTTGTCATAGTAAATAATTTAATTCGTTTAGTTATAGCGAATATCCCATAAACCCATTACTTGCAGACATGGATATTTCGTCTGGGGACTAGAGCCCCGAAAGGACTTAATGCGAGATGGGATCTAGCTTTGGTTACGAACTGAGCCATGCACCAAATCTGACCTATACCCCTGTTATGTTTGTATGCTATGGGTGGCTATGTCTGCAAGTAATGGGTTTATGGGATATTCGCTATAACTAAACGAATTAAATTATTTCGTATGACAACATGTACTCCTTTTTCTTTTTGATTGTTCCTTATTTTTTTCTTGGTTTTATATATTTTGGAATTTTTATCTCTTTTAAATGTTGTTCATTTACAAAGGGTCGGTGACTACCACATGAGTGGCTACCTTTATATGTTTGGCTCCTCCCAGGAGGGGTTGGGCCTCTGCCACACTTGGGTGTGTCACTTTTCCGACTATTTTAAACTGAGAGGCAAAGAGCTATGTGTTTGTAAGCTATGATTAAGGGCCGCATGCCCGAAACATGTCAGCATTTGTACCCGTTTTTGCTGTGAGGATAAGTCCTAAATAAAGACATTACTGCTTGTGGAGAGTTTTGGTTGCGGACCACTTTTTTTGAATATTGTTCCAGTGTATAGGCCCGGCTGCCTTTGGCCCTGCACCCTCCACCACAGTGCAGCTGACCGGTGACCATCCTTTTCCTCTATAGTACAGAGTAACCATATAATTGTTCTTAGAAGAGCTCATGAGACTGTCTTAGAAGAGCTTTGCCATAGTCAAAGTCTAATGTCCTACCATATTATTATTATATTTATACAGCATTGACATCTTCTGTACACTTTACAGACCACAAAGCCAAGTCACTGACTATCCTCAGAGGAGCTCACTACTAGAGATGGGCCGAATATATAATTTTGGGTTCGCGAATTTCAAATCCAAATCTCCGCAAAAGTTTGCAAATCTGGTGAATCTGCGAATCTCCATAGACTTCAATGGGCAAGAGAAGTTTTAACCTACAAATACTGTTTTTGGTCACAAAACTGATGGACAAGTTGTTTCAAGGGGCCTAACACCTGGACGGGGGCACACTGGAGGGGAATCAATGGCAAAAGTCCCGACAAAAATTACAGAGTTGTGTTTTAATTGCTAAAGGGAAAAAATCCCACTACATTCCTACATTGGTGGAATAAAGTGCTTGAAAACATCCGACGTGTGTACATGGTGTACATGGTCATGTCATGTAGTGTATGGGTTATGTCCGCTTCATACTGACAGACAAAACAACATGTTTAACACACCGCAGTCTGCAAAAAAACACAAAGACCTTTAGTGATTACGTCAGATGAGCATATCTTTGTTTTTAAAGTGTAGAGAAACCGAGAGCCCAATATAGTGTAGTATGTTAAGCATAAATGAAGTAAAGGTTATCGTGAGAAAATTATACTCACAAACGTGGGTTACCACAAAGGCAACCACTGTATAGGCAGGTGAGGAGATTAGACCTGTCCTCACTCAGGGATAAGAAGTCGCTCTCTGTAGATGCGAAAGGGGGTAGATCACCCCTCCACCAGGGGTGGACACGGTATAGCAGTAGGAAAACAGAGGCGCCAGCAGGATAAAAGCGGATAAAAACTTTAAAATTTGCTGGGAGGAAGCGGTGGACTTACCTCCATAAAGCAGACACGAAAGACTGTCTGAATAGTAGCAATCACATTTATTAACTAGTACCCCAAAACAGTGCAACGCGTTTCGCAGGCCCAGCCCGCTTCATCAGGCAATAAACATGGGGACAAGACAGAATTTCAGCAATAGCAGGTGTAGCGCCTCAGTGAGGTGCTATTGCTGAAATTCTGTCTTGTCCCCATGTTTATTGCCTGATGAAGCGGGCTGGGCCTGCGAAACGCGTTGCACTGTTTTGGGGTAATAGTTAATAAATGTGATTGCTACTATTCAGACAGTCTTTCGTGTCTGCTTTATGGAGGTAAGTCCACTGCTTCCTCCCAGCAAATTTTAAAGTTTTTATCCGCTTTTATCCTGCTGGCACCTCTGTTCTCCTACTGCTATATCTTTGTTTTTATCAGTTAACACCACCAGGACATACATTTTAGTCCTCTAGGCGGCAATCATTGTGTAGTGGTGTGTAGTGGCCACAATCGTGGGAGTGCAGGAAATCATGGATTTCCAGCCTCTATAGTCAGGCTGAGGTAGTTCAATAACAGTTAAGTGACCAAAAACACAGATTCTGCACTAAGGCCTTAAACAGGGGGCAGTACTGGATACCAGATGCCAGTAGTGGTGGTGAAGGATTTTTGGGTTATGGTCGGTGCACTATTAGGACAAGCAGACCTGTCTCCTACAGCACTGAGGTTTTACACAGGGGCCAGTGGATACTAGATGCCAGTAGTGGTGTGAAGGTGGGTTATGGTCAGTGCACTACTAGGACCAGCAGACCTGTCTCCAACAGCTAACATATGCACTGGCCACAGAAGAACAATACAATAGCAAGAAAAACAATGTATCGGCCCTAAGAAGGGCTTAGCTGTTCAGGACAATGTTCACTGAGGACACAGAACACAGGCCCACCTAACTCTCTCCCTTTCACAACACACTGTGCCTCATCTGCCTAGAACAGAAGCCAAACACAGACTGCAAAATGGCTTATGTGGTGGTTTTTTTGATAGGTGTGTGTGTGGGGGGGTCCAGGTGGGAGGGATAGCTGATTGTCTGACATGTGCCTGCTGACTGTGAGGTAAGGGGGTCAAAGTTTAGCTCAATGATAATGTCTAGGGAGCGGGTCGACCACGCCATGTATTCGCCTGAGGGGGTGTACACAAACACCCCTTGTGTGCCGCAAAAAATTCGCTGGGCGAATAGTTTGGCCCATCTCTACTCACTACCTAATATCTACCATAGTCATAGTTAAATTCCTATAATGTTTCTATTAGTTTAAATGTCCTTGAATTGTAGCATCATATTTATATAATTTATAATAAGTCATGTATAATACTGTATACATTACACAGGACTTTTCAATTTTGTGTTTTCTAAAGATTGTATTGTTTTAGTAACCCTTTTTGTATTTGACAAACGCATCATTGTATTTAAATCTAGTAAGTGTATCTTAAAGTGTGTGATTTTTTGAATTAAAGGGTATAACATCATGGCACGCTCCTCCTCCTTTCTTGTTTCCTGTTCAAGCATGCCATCCAGCTGGGCATCAAGGAGCTGCCAGTGGCTTAGACCACAACTTGCTTGGTGACTATACTGATCCATTAGCACAAGATTCCCATCCAGTTGTTTTACTTGTGCCTGCACAGTAGAGCAGGTCCAACCGAAATCAGCTATTTCCAACTGATCCTGAGCCGAGAACTGCTACTGCGCCTGTGCTGGAGCTAGAAAGGTAAATATTTACATGGGCACTAATCGGAGAGGTCAAGCAACACCACCATGGGACAGGGAAGCCTTAATCAGATCCAGAGGCTTTTCCCTCATGAGATAAGTACCCCCCAGGCTACCTTTTATAAATACAGGTTTTTTTAAGGCGGATCCGAGATGAAAAAGTAACTATAACAAGTAACTTGTCTATATATCTTATCTAAAGTTTAGATAGTTTACACAGCAAATCTAGCTGCAAACAGCTTAAAAAGTTTATGATTATTTATTGCTGTGATACAATGAGGGCAGCCATGTTCTGTTTGTCACACTACACTGAGGCAAGCTGATAGCATCTCCAGCCCTCAGCCTTTGTAAAATTTCACTCCCCCCTCCTCCTCCCTCCTCCTCTCTGCCTCTGAAATCTCTGGCTAGTAACCTCCTCCTCCTCCTGCTCAGACTGAGCTCCCATAAGCCCTTGCTACCTGGGACTGAGCGCCAAGGCTCTCTGAAAGCTGTGGGTGAGGCTTGTTTAGTTTATAGGGAATTGGAGTATTAAAACAAAACAAAAAAAGTATTTGGCTTGAGGAATGCCTATAAACTATATGAATTATGCAATGAGTAAAAGTTTATCTCGGACCCTGTGCCCCGGAAAGGGCACAGACGACTCTGGTCATAAAGCAGCCAGAGCCGTGTGTTACGCAAGTGGTTAAACAATACATCATCAAATAATAATCAAACACTGCACATGGATTTGTTCCTTGCAAAATAAGATACATATTGCATCTCTTGCTGGAGTATGCAGGAGCACAAAGTTTTACATGAAAAAATAAAATACTGTAATGCAAAGTTAGGTGAAAATATTAGCTAACCATGTTTACACCTGACATGTAACCATGTCTTTTAACCCTCCTGGCGGTCTATTAGAAACCGCCAGGGGGCAGCACAGCAGTTTTTTTTTTTTTAAATTTTCAATCATGTAGCAAGCCTAGGGCTCGCTACATGATAGCCGCTGTACAGCGGCACCCCCCCGCCCGCTTCGATCGCCTCCATGGCGACAGGGCGGGATGATGTCATCAACGTCGTGACGTCAAAGGGAGTCCCGATCCACCCCTCTGCACTGCCTGGCACTGATTGGCCAGGCAGCGCACGGGGTCTGTGGGGGGGAGCGGTGTGGCGCGGCGATCGGCGGCTAATCGGCGGGTAGCGGCGGCAATCGGAATGCACACGCAGCTAGCAAGGTGTTAGCTGCGTGTTGCAAAAAAAAATTATGCGAATCGGCCCAGCAGGGCCTGAGAAATCCTCCTGCGCGGCATAGCCCGTGCTCAGCACGGGCTTACCGCCAGGGAGGTTAAGTCAGGCATCTGTTGTCTCTACTCCTCTTGTTATATTATTCTGCTTAGAGAGGTGGCATCCAACTGCATCATGGGAGATTACAAGAATTTATTCTTTGTATTCAGTTATGTCCATGACACTGTATTAATTTATTTTTTTAACCACTTAACATCTCAGTAGTTTTCAGCTTATGCATCCGAGCAATGTTCACCTCCCATTCATTAGCCTATTACTTTATCACTACTTATCACAATGAACTGATCTATATCTTGTTTTTTCCGCCACCAATTAGGCTTTCTTTGGGGGGTACATTTTGCTAAGAGCCACTTTACTGTAAATGCATTTTAACAGGAAGAATAAGAAAAAAATGAAAAAAATTCATTATTTGTCAGTTTTCGGCCATTATAGTTTTAAAATAATACATGCCTCCATAATTAAAACCCACGTATTGTTATTGCCCATTTGTCACGGTTATTTCACCATTTAAATTATGTCCCTATCACAATGTATCGCGACAATATTTTATTTGGAAATAAAAGAGCATTTTTTCCGTTTTGCATACATCACTATTTACAAGCTTATAAAAAAAAAATAGAGAGAAATATTTCATCTTTACATAGATATTTAAAAAGTTTAGACCCTTAGGTAAATATTTATGTGGTTTTTTTTTATAGTAATGTTTTTTTTGTTTTTTTTTTATTAACCCCCTTGGCGGTATGAAAAATACCGCCAGGGGGCAGCGCAGCAGTTTTTTTTTAATTATTTTTTTTTTAAATCATGTAGCGAGCCGAGGGCTCGCTACATGATAGCCGCTGCTCAGCGGCATCCCCCCAGCCCCGCCGATCGCCTCCGGCGATAGGCGATCAGGAAATCCCGTTCAAAGAACGGGATTTCCTGGAGGGCTTCCCCCATCGCCATGGCGACGGGGCGGAATGACGTCACCGACGTCAGCGACGTCGGGACGTCATTGGGAGACCCGATCCACCCCTCGGCGCTGCCTGGCACTGATTGGCCAGGCAGCGCTCGGGGTCTGGGGGGGGGGGCGCGCGCCGCACCTGATAGCGGCGATCGGGCGCGCGGCGGCGGCGATCGGGGTGCTGGCGCAGCTAGCAAAGTGCTAGCTGCGTCCAGCAAAAAAAAAATTAAGTAAATCGGCCCAGCAGGGCCTGAGCGGCACCCTCCGGCGGCTTACCCCGTGTCACACACGGGGTTACCGCTAAGGAGGTTAAACATTTTATGTGGGCATTTTTGGGAGGGTGGGATATAAAAGTGTTTTATTTGGGGAAATATTGGTGTATTGTAATGTTTTTGGGCATTTACTTGTAGTTTTACTTTTTGGCCACAAGATGGCAATCTTGATTTTTTTTACATGACGTCACTCTAAGCGTACAATGTACGCTTAGAGGGACACAGCTTCAGAAAGAGCGAAGCTTCCGAGAGAAGCTGTCGCTTTTTCAGCGGGGGAGAGGAATCAATAATCGGGCTCCCTAGCCCGATACATTGATTCCGTGGCTACCGACTCTGCGGCCGGGAGTGCGCGTGCACGCGCGCGATCGGCCACAGGAGCGCGCGGGAGCGCGCCTGTCCTCCTTGACGTTTTTATACGTCAAGGAGGACAAAGTGGTTAAAGGACACACTGTCTGTCTGACAGTGACTCACAGTTGTAACACTGTAATGCTGTAACACTGCAGACTAATTGATAAACAGGCCACATTTTTACATTTTACAGAATTTATTTCACTGGAAAAAATATAAATTTCTGTCTGGCAGATAATGTGGCATAATTTAATGTTAGTAGGAACAAAGGGCATACTGTGCTCAAGGTGGGGTGCAGAATAGCTGTCCCTGTGGCCAAAGTGGGCATGAGGTTTGGTGTAACTGGCAAAGTTTTTAAATTTTAGTTAATTAATGACATTAAAAAAAAATGAAATGACTACTACTGACACGCAGAGGAGTCATGCTGAGTGAGCCAATCAACCAGCTGGTACAGCCGATCCAATATAAGCAACTTTGAATTCCATCTAGTGGGTGTAACCCTGGTTATAAGTGTACACTGAGTATGCTATAAATCGAAGTCAGATCGTCACCTGGGGTCATACACATGAGGTCAGAAATATGCGGTACAAAAGGGGTAAGGCAGAGCTAGGTCAGTTAACAAGCTAAGTTCATACACTGGTAATCAGATGGCTAAAGTACAAAGGGCTGAGACAGGTGCTAAATCGTTAAACAGGCTGAAGTCATACACATAAGATCAGATGGTTAAGGTACAAACAGGGATGAGACAGAGACAGGGTCGTTAGGCTAGCCGAAGTCAATATCGAATATCAGATGACTATAGTACAGAGGAATGAGACTTTAATTGAAGTGGAGGGCACGCCGGGTCATACACAGAATAACAATCAGGATAATTACAATATACAATATACAAAAACCTTTCACATTTCGTAGATCAACATCTCCAACCATATGTACAATCACTCAGCTCCTATCTTAAAGATTCCTCACATCTCATAGAACCCCTCAGCTCCATTCCCTGGCAAGGTGACTATACATGGCTTACTTACAATACAATACAATAATACAATACAATAACATTTCTATAGCGCTTTTCTCCCATAGGACTCAAAGCGCTTAGGCTCTCTCAGATTCAGTAATTAGTAGGATGAAGTATTCACACAACAAAAGTTATATTTCTGCAAATGCCAGACTGAACAGGTGGGTTTTCAGTCTGGATTTAAACACGTCCAGGGATGGGGCTGTCCTGATCTGTTGAGGTAAGGAGTTCCAAAACGTAGGGGCAGCATGACAGAAGGCTCTGGGACCAAAAGTTTCCAAGTGGACTCTGGGTATGACTAGATTTTTAGAACCTGTGGATCTGAGAATGCGGGGATTGCTACGCAGCTGTAACATATCTTTCATTTATCCAGGGCCTAGATTATTCAGGGATTTAAATGTCAGTAGGCCGATCTTGAATAGGACCCTCCATTCTATAGGTAGCCAGTGAAGGGAATGCAGGACTGGCATTATGTGGCAGTGACGGGGTTGGTTGGTTAGCAGTCTGGCAGCAGTATTCTGTATCAGCTGTAGGCGGTACAAGACCTTTTTTGGAAGGCCAGTGTAGAGAGCATTGCAGTAGTCCAGTCGGGATGTGATGAAGGCGTGGACTAAGGTTGGCAGATCTTCTGGGGGTATGAGGTGCTTGATTTTTGCAATGTTCTTCAGGTGAAAATAGGATGATTTCACCACAGCAGAGATTTGAGTTCTGAAGTTTAAGTCCCCATCAATTAGAACTCCCAGGCTACGCACATGATCAGAGCTGCGTAGATCCGTGCCTCCTATTCCCAGTGGTGAAGACTGCAAGTTAAGTTGTTTTGTTATCATGCTCTGCCCTCCAATCAGAAGGACTTCAGTTTTGTCTGCATTTAGTTTCAGCCAGTTGTCATTTATCCATTGCTGTAGTTCACGTAAGCAGGCGTTTATAGTTAGAGTTGGGTCTGTCACACCAGGCTTGAAGGAAAGATATAGTTGGGTGTCGTCTGCATAGCAGTGGTATGTCAGGCCATGTTTTTGGATTAGTTTTCCCAACGGTAGCATGTAAATCGTGAAAAGCAGGGGAGAGAGGATTGAGCCCTGGGGCACCCCATACTTAAGTGTTACAGGGGTGGACAGGAAGGGCCCCATAGACACTTTGTGGGTTCTGCCACTCAAGAAGGATTGGAACCACTGAAGTACTATGCCATCAATGCCGCAGTATTCCTGTAGCCTGTTTATCAAGATGTCATGGTCAACTGTGTCAAAGGCTGCAGAAAGGTCTAGCAGTATGAGGATCGAGCACTTTCCTCTGTCTCTTGCCATGAGCAGGTGGTTGCATATTTGGATGAGGGCAGTTTCAGTGCTGTGGTGTTTCCTGAAGCCAGACTGGAATGGGTCATAACTGTTATTTTGTAGGATTATGGCTTCTAGCTGGAGGTATACAGCTTTTTCAATTAGCTTGCCCAGAAAGGGGAGGTTAGAGACAGGTCTGTAGCTGGTCATTGCATCTGGGTCCAGGGAGGGTTTTTTGAGGAGAGGCCTGATGATTGCTTCCTTCAGTAAAGCAGGAAATATCCCTGATTGTAAGGAACAGTTAACAATTTTGAGGAATACCGGTACGAACAGGTCGGGGCAGTTCAACATGAACTGTGTTGGGCCAGGATCTAGGTCACAGGTAGTTAGGCGGACGTGAAGGAGGATGCTTGATGTGACTTCTTCATCAATTTCTTTGACCAAGGTGTTACGTTGTCTCTGCTAATGGTCTTCGGCGCTATATTAGGCTCAGATGCTGTAAGTTGGATGGCGGACCTTATAGCGGAGACTTTGTCTGTGAAGAAATGGGCAAATTGGTCACAGAGGTCCTTTGAAGACTCGATATTAAGTTTTTGACATGCTGGGTTGCAGAGTTTTTCCACTGTGCGGAACAGTTGGGCTGGTTTGTTAACTGCATTTGCAATCTCTTGTGATAGAAAGGATGATTTTTTTCCTGTGATTACCTTTTGGTAGCTCTTCAAGTGGAAGATTAAGGCATGTTTGTCTTCTGGGGACTGAGATTTGCGCCACAGCCTCTCACGTTTTCGACCTTGTCTTTTCAGCTCTTTTATAGCGTTATCAAACCACTGTGCATGATGGTGTGGAGTAAAATATTTGGTGCGCAGAGGAGCAATGGTCTCAAAGGTGGAGGACACACATTTGTTGTATTTAAACACCAGAGTATCAGGGTCCAAGCTGGAGTCAGTCAATTCATCAAACCTAAGGTTATCTCGGATATGTTGAGGTGTTAGCCCTTTTAAGCGGCGATATTTTATTTGATTCTTGACCTGGTGTTTGACGGCTGGTATTGAGAGGGAGAAGTGGATCGTGTGATGGTCTGACCAGGCAACAGGATTAATTTCCACATTGGCTATTGACAGCCCAGTATGGAATATAAGGTCCAGAGTGTGACCTTTCCTGTGAGTAGCAGAGCTGATTGATTGGAGGAAGCCCAGTTCATGTAAGGCACGAGGTAGCTCTTTTCCAAATTGTGAAGAGGAGTCGTCCACCCATGTATTGAAATCTCCAAGAACAATCCATCTGGGGTGTTCCAGTGTTAGGTTGCATAGGAGGTCTACAAGTTCCTCAAGGAAGTCTGAGTATTTTTCTGGTGGGCGGTAGATCAGCAATATGTTAATGTTTTCCTCAGCTGAAAGTTGCACCCCCAAGCATTCAAAGGAGTTGGTAGGACCTACAGTAAGTGGTCTGATTTTCAAAGCTGATCTAAAGCAAAGTGCAACCCCTCCTCCCCTGCGTTCTTTCCTGTTGCAGTATATCACGGAATAGTTTGTTGGCACAGCTGCCTCCAGGGTGGGGCCAACAGGTTCAGAAAGCCAGGTTTCAGTCAGGCAGGCCAGATCAGAAGACTCTATTAGATCATGTATGATTGCTGTTTTGTTGTTTATTGATCTGACGTTGCAGAGGACGTTACCTCCCTATACACCAATACAGTGGTGCTCAGCAGAGCTCGAATATTCGAGTAGCTCGAATATTCGAGCTCTTTTTCAGCTATTCGAGCTCGGTATTCGAGCTCCGAATAGCTGGAGCTATTCGAATGGGCAATCCGAGTACACTCGAATAGCCCATTCACTATTCGAGCTATTCGAGCAACCCGGCGCTATTCGAGCTCGGTACCGAGCTCGAATAGCGTCATAGCCCAGATTGATGTCCTTAGAGCCAATCAGAGGGCTCCCAGGCCCTCTGACGGCAGCCAATCACAGAGGGGGACCCTGGCCAGCCCCTACCCTATAAATAGCGGCCGCCATGTTACGTTTCTCCGTGCTTGCCTGAGACTTGTACAGAGAGAGAGTTGCTCCTTTGTGCTTTGGCTTAGCAAGAGCTCTATTGTGGTCATTTACCTAGCGTTTTTGCTCACATACACCTCCTATACACACCTATATTGTTGTTAGTTAGTTAGACATTGTATTTTAGTTAGTAGCTTGTGTGTTACATTAGAGACAGGCAGCTGCTGCAAGCTTACAGGTTTAGGCCTCAGGGGGGCCTTGCCTCTGTGGGCAGCTGTCCTCTGTTTATTTCTCTCATCTATACCAGTATTTCTGCTGTCCTTTACTAAGAGTATTGTAGTTATACTGTACTAGGAGTAGGACACTCACTGACTGTCACTGTTTATAGGCTACTAGCTAGCTCCTGCGTGTGTGCACTCACTCACTGTCTGTGTGTACACACACTCTATTTCCTTCTGATTACTGATATATTATTGTTAGTTGTACTTACTTACTACTTACTCTTACTGTACCCGTAGGGACACTCACTGTCACTGTTCATATAGGCTACTAGCTCCTGCGTGTGCGCACTGCACTCACTGTCTGAGTGTACACACACAACACACACTCTATTTCCTTCTGATCGCTGATTAATTATCGTAATTAGTTAGTTCTACTTACTGTTACTACTTACTCTTACTGTACTAGGAGTCTAGGACACTCAGTCACTGTCCATAGGCTACTAGCTCCTGCGTGCGTGCACTCACTGTCTGAGTGTACACACACAACACACACTCTATTTCCTTCTGATCGCTGATTGATTATCGTAATTAGTTAGTTCTACTTACTTACTGTTACTACTTACTCTTACTGTACTAGGAGTCTAGGACACTCAGTCACTGTGTTCATAGGCTACTAGCTCCTGCGTGCGTGCACTCACTGTCTGAGTGTACACACACAACACACACTCTATTTCCTTCTGATCGCTGATTGATTATTGTAATTACCCTAAGCTGAACACCCCACACTACGGGATATCAACCTGTGTATCTACAATATGTATGTAGTGCTCGTCTCACCTTTCTATAGATATATCAAACAATTTGGTAAACCAAAGGGAGCTCATAGCAAAAGAATATAAATTTATTAATACACAAAGCAATGAATAGCCATGAATGCAGAACTGTCAACAATATAAAAACACCCTCCCTAAAACCAGACCAGATCAATGGGGTAAATAGCATGTGTCCCTAATAGGAGTGCACTTCCTATATACTGGAGATTCAAGCATGCATAATATCTTCAGGCCCAATTGAACTGTAAAGTGATGGTGTGCAGCTGATCAGCCTCATAAGTGTGGAAGATCTTCAGATTCCCCCCGTGTGCAGATAAGCACGCCTCTGTGTTGAACACTTACGCAGCCATTACTGACACAGGTAGTGTCAAACCTCCCCAGCGTCAAAGGAAATTCAAGCCAGCTATATGCAGTAGTGTTGGTCCACTCACGTGTGCAGCCTCGGGGCCCCGGCTGCCATTCAATTCCTCACTTCCCAGTCGGGACTCGTGGTGTGGCAGCTCTCTCCTCCGTAGGTTGCGGGGTGCGGCGAGTGTAGCCGTATGCGACCCGACCCTGGACCTTGGATGCTGCCGCTGTTTGGAGGAAGGTTGCGGAGGCACGGGGGGAAGCCACGCCTACCGGCCGAGGAGCGTCACCACCACGTAGCACGTGACGCGTTTCATCCAATCAGGATTTCATCAGACGTGTGACGTCAGGGTAAGACGCTTTGCTTTTATGCCCATCATTGGGCTTCCCAAATTTGCATAGAATTTAAAAACGACAGTTCAGCATATGCCATGTATGGACCATGCAAGAGGCAAATCAGGTGTAGCAACACAATGCTCCTATTCATAGGAACACCTTAATGTTCAGATCTTATATCTTAAATAAAGATCTGAACATTAAGGTGTTCCTATGAATAGGAGCATTGTGTTGCTACACCTGATTTGCCTCTTGCATGGTCCATACATGGCATATGCTGAACTGTCGTTTTTAAATTCTATGCAAATTTGGGAAGCCCAATGATGGGCATAAAAGCAAAGCGTCTTACCCTGACGTCACACGTCTGATGAAATCCTGATTGGATGAAACGCGTCACGTGCTACGTGGTGGTGACGCTCCTCGGCCGGTAGGCGTGGCTTCCCCCCGTGCCTCCGCAACCTTCCTCCAAACAGCGGCAGCATCCAAGGTCCAGGGTCGGGTCGCATACGGCTACACTCGCCGCACCCCGCAACCTACGGAGGAGAGAGCTGCCACACCACGAGTCCCGACTGGGAAGTGAGGAATTGAATGGCAGCCGGGGCCCCGAGGCTGCACACGTGAGTGGACCAACACTACTGCATATAGCTGGCTTGAATTTCCTTTGACGCTGGGGAGGTTTGACACTACCTGTGTCAGTAATGGCTGCGTAAGTGTTCAACACAGAGGCGTGCTTATCTGCACACGGGGGGAATCTGAAGATCTTCCACACTTATGAGGCTGATCAGCTGCACACCATCACTTTACAGTTCAATTGGGCCTGAAGATATTATGCATGCTTGAATCTCCAGTATATAGGAAGTGCACTCCTATTAGGGACACATGCTATTTACCCCATTGATCTGGTCTGGTTTTAGGGAGGGTGTTTTTATATTGTTGACAGTTCTGCATTCATGGCTATTCATTGCTTTGTGTATTAATAAATTTATATTCTTTTGCTATGAGCTCCCTTTGGTTTACCAAATTGTTTGATTATTGTAATTAGTTAGTTCTACTTACTGTTACTAATTACTCTTGCTGTACTAGGAGTCTAGGACACTCAGTCACTGTTCATAGGCTACTAGCTCCTGCGTGCGTGCACTCACTGTCTGAGTGTACACACACAACACACACTCTATTTCCTTCTGATCGCTGATTGATTATCGTAATTAGTTAGTTGTACTTACTGTTACTACTTACTCTTACTGTACTAGGAGTCTAGGACACTCAGTCACTGTCCATAGGCTACTAGCTCCTGCGTGCGTGCACTCACTGTCTGAGTGTACACACACCACCCACACTCTATTTCCTTCTGATCGCTGATTGATTATTGTAATTAGTTAGTTCTACTTACTGTTACTACTTACTCTTACTGTACTAGGAGTCTAGGACACTCAGTCACTGTGTTCATAGGCTACTAGCTCCTGCGTGCGTGCACTCACTGTCTGAGTGTACACACACCACCCACACTCTATTTCCTTCTGATCGCTGATTGATTATTGTAATTAGTTAGTTCTACTTACTGTTACTACTTACTCTTACTGTACTAGGAGTCTAGGACACTCAGTCACTGTGTTCATAGGCTACTAGCTCCTGCGTGCGTGCACTCACTGTCTGAGTGTACACACACCCACACTCCATTTCCTTCTGATCGCTGATTGATTATTGCAATTAGTTAGTTCTACTTACTGTTACTACTTACTCTTACTGTACTAGGAGTCTAGGACACTCAGTCACTGTCCATAGGCTACTAGCTCCTGCGTGCGTGCACTCACTGTCTGAGTGTACACACACCACCCACACTCTATTTCCTTCTGATCGCTGATTGATTATTGTAATTAGTTAGTTCTACTTACTGTTACTACTTACTCTTACTGTACTAGGAGTCTAGGACACTCAGTCACTGTGTTCATAGGCTACTAGCTCCTGCGTGCGTGCACTCACTGTCTGAGTGTACACACACCCACACTCCATTTCCTTCTGATCGCTGATTGATTATTGTAATTAGTTAGTTCTACTTACTGTTACTACTTACTCTTACTGTACTAGGAGTCTAGGACACTCAGTCACTGTGTTCATAGGCTACTAGCTCCTGCGTGCGTGCACTCACTGTCTGAGTGTACACACACCCACACTCCATTTCCTTCTGATCGCTGATTGATTATCGTAATTAGTTAGTTGTACTTACTGTTACTACTTACTCTTACTGTACTAGGAGTCTAGGACACTCAGTTACTGTCCATAGGCTACTAGCTCCTGCGTGCGTGCACTCACTGTCTGAGTGTACACACACCCACACTCCATTTCCTTCTGATCGCTGATTGATTATTGTAATTAGTTAGTTCTACTTACTGTTACTACTTACTCTTACTGTACTAGGAGTCTAGGACACTCAGTCACTGTCCATAGGCTACTAGCTCCTGCGTGCGTGCACTCACTGTCTGAGTGTACACACACCACCCACACTCTATTTCCTTCTGATCGCTGATTGATTATTGTAATTAGTTAGTTCTACTTACTGTTACTACTTACTCTTACTGTACTAGGAGTCTAGGACACTCAGTCACTGTGTTCATAGGCTACTAGCTCCTGCGTGCGTGCACTCACTGTCTGAGTGTACACACACCCACACTCCATTTCCTTCTGATCGCTGATTGATTATTGCAATTAGTTAGTTCTACTTACTGTTACTACTTACTCTTACTGTACTAGGAGTCTAGGACACTCAGTCACTGTCCATAGGCTACTAGCTCCTGCGTGCGTGCACTCACTGTCTGAGTGTACACACACCACCCACACTCTATTTCCTTCTGATCGCTGATTGATTATTGTAATTAGTTAGTTCTACTTACTGTTACTACTTACTCTTACTGTACTAGGAGTCTAGGACACTCAGTCACTGTGTTCATAGGCTACTAGCTCCTGCGTGCGTGCACTCACTGTCTGAGTGTACACACACCCACACTCCATTTCCTTCTGATCGCTGATTGATTATTGTAATTAGTTAGTTCTACTTACTGTTACTACTTACTCTTACTGTACTAGGAGTCTAGGACACTCAGTCACTGTGTTCATAGGCTACTAGCTCCTGCGTGCGTGCACTCACTGTCTGAGTGTACACACACCCACACTCCATTTCCTTCTGATCGCTGATTGATTATCGTAATTAGTTAGTTGTACTTACTGTTACTACTTACTCTTACTGTACTAGGAGTCTAGGACACTCAGTCACTGTCCATAGGCTACTAGCTCCTGCGTGCGTGCACTCACTGTCTGAGTGTACACACACCACCCACACTCTATTTCCTTCTGATCGCTGATTGATTATTGTAATTAGTTAGTTCTACTTACTGTTACTACTTACTCTTACTGTACTAGGAGTCTAGGACACTCAGTCACTGTGTTCATAGGCTACTAGCTCCTGCGTGCGTGCACTCACTGTCTGAGTGTACACACACTAAATTTACTTGTGATTACTACTGATTATTGTAACTGCTAGTTGTACTTCCTGACTGTTACTACTTACTTACTGTACTAGGGGACACTCACTCAGTCACCTCACCAACCAACCCACTCCATTAAAGTACCCCACTTTTCACCCGCCCTTTTAAAAAACTTTTGTCTATACGCCCAA
The DNA here is from genome assembly GCF_040937935.1 of Hyperolius riggenbachi. Lineage (NCBI taxonomy): Eukaryota > Metazoa > Chordata > Amphibia > Anura > Hyperoliidae > Hyperolius > Hyperolius riggenbachi. The sequence continues at coordinate 71,507,485 of NC_090652.1, forward strand.
AACATTGAAGATGTCTGGAAGTGGCAGCCAGCGCGGTTTGGGCAAGGGCAGCAAGGGAATCAGGAGGAGAGGGAGCAGCATTGTGGCAAGCCGCGGCCGCGGGCGCGCCACCATGCACAGTTCCGCAGCAGCAGCAGCAGCGTCAGTGGCTAACATTCCTCCCATAGCCACTGGCCGTGGACGCCTTGGGCGCCGCCCAGCAGGAGCATCTGCAACTCACGCTGCAGAGACACAGCAGCAGCAGCGTGTAGCACCTGCTCCCATTTTCCTCCAGCCGGGTCGGAAACGTCCCATTGAGGAAAAGGATGCAGACACTGTGGTGCAACTCATGACGGAGGATGAGCAGCCCGCCATCAGCTCTGCATCCGAGGCCTCCACCCTCACCACCACCACCACCACCACCCCTGTTCGCAGCAGCCGCCCAGCAGGGCCTGGGGAGGAGGCCAGTTCACCGTCAGTTGGCGACCTGTCATTCAGCAGTCTTTTGACCCCAGGCATCATGAGTCAATTGTCTGCTGTTGTTGGCGATTTTGAGGAGGAGATGCTGATGGGCACTTTGGGGGATGAGGGATTGGACAGCAAGACTGTGGCGACAGTCAAGCAGCCCATCCATGCATCAGGAGAGGAGTTTGGGGGGTCCTCATCCCAGCAGGACATGTTTCAGGAGGGGGAGGATGATGATGACCCGGTGACAGACAGAGACTGGGTGCCACCACCTCCAGGGGATGTCGTCCTCAGCAGCTCTGAGGAGGAGGAGGAGGATGCTCTTGTGGGCCTTGCAAGGAGGCGCATCATTGCAAGCATTGGCAGCAGCAGTAGGCAGGTCCCACAGCCTGCTGGTGTCTCAGGCTCAGCAGCAGCAGCAGCAGCATCTGCCAGTACCACCACCAGCCGCACCCAAGCCCCCCCCCCCAACCACCACAGGGAGACAGGCAGCAGCGCTTCCATGCCGTAGGGGGATGTTTAAGTCACCAATCTGGCGATATTTCACCATGCCCACTGTGTACAGCAAGTACGCCACTTGCAACCACTGTCAGCGGAAGTTGAGCAGAGGTGCAGACCCCTTAAAGTTCTGCACCAGCTCGCTCATCAACCACCTTGCGGCTAAACATTTCCACCAGCATGAGGAGTTCCAGAGGCTGAAGGCATCTGGTGCTGGCAGTGGCACCACACCCATCACTGCACAGCCTTCAGCAGCAGCAGCAGCAACAACAGCAGCCACCCGCCCTCCTGCTCCTCCAGCAGCACCAGCAGGAGTGCGGAAACGCACTGCTCCTCCCCCCTCTGCAACTCCTGCCGCCGACACTGAGGCCTGTTCTGGCAGCCAGTCCTCAGTGGCCTCCTCTGCTGTGTCTGCTGATTCCCGTGTCAGCAAAAGGCCACGCCAGAGCCTTTTGAGCGAGTCCTTCCAGGGGGTGGTTAGGGCTCTGCCTCCCAGCAGCCGTCGCGTGCGGCAGCTGAACGGCTTGCTGGCACGGGCCATGTGCTCCCAACTCCTGCCGTACACGCTCGTGCAGGAGGGGAGCGACATTCGTGCGCTGCTTGCTTGCGCAGCCCCAGACTGGCAGCTCCCCAGCAGACACTTCTTTGCCCGCAAGGCCATTCCTGCACTGCACCGCTTTGTGATGGCCAATGTGGAGCGAGGGCTGGAGCACGCGGTTGGTGAAAGGGTCCACGTCACCATGGACTCCTGGAGCAGCCGCTTCGGGACAGGCCGCTACCTGTCCTTCACTGTCCACTGGGTCAGCTTGGTGGAAGGGGGTGAGGATGGGAGAGCAGCAGCGGGCACAGCAGCAGCAGCAACACAGTGGGTGGTGCCACCCCGCAGGGTCAGGGGAACTGCAGCAGGTTCCTCCAATCCTCTGCCATCCTCCGGCACACCTGGCCAAACCCCCCGCCTCAGCAGCAGCGTGAAGGCCCGCCACTGCCAAGCGCTGCTGCACTTGGTCAGCCTTGGGAAGACCAAGCTGACGGCAACCCATGTGTTGGCCAAACTCCAGGAGCAGGAGAGGATTTGGCTGACCCCCAGAGGCCTCAGAGTCGGAGAGGTGGTGGCCGACAATGGGGCCAATCTGGTTGCCGCAATAGACAGGGGAAACCTGACCCACATCCCCTGTCTTGCCCACGTGCTGAACCTGGTGGTGCAGAAGTTCCTGCGCACCTACCAGGGGATGGGCGAACTGCTGGAAACGGCAAGGAATGTTGTGCGTCACTTCCGGCACTCGGCTGCAGCCTGTGCGAGCCTGGAAGACGTGCAAAAGGAGCTGGATCTGCCACGCCATCGGCTGATCCTTGACATTCCGACTCGCTGGAACTCCACCCTGGCGATGTTGGAGCGTCTAGTTGAACAGAAGCGCGCTGTCAAACAGTACCTTGCCCTGGCCACTGTTTCCGCCGCTCAGAGAAGGGACAAGACCAGCAACATCCCGTCCATCGTCCCCGATGATGACTGGAGGCACATGCAGCAGGTGTGCTTTGTGCTGGCTCCCTTCCTGCAGGCCACAAACATGGTGAGCAGGGACCATGCTATGGTCTGCGAGTGGGTGCCCCTGGTTTGTCTGCTGAACAGGGCCCTCGATGCTTTGCTGGAACAGGGAGCGGCAGCCTTGGACCAGCAGGAGCGGCAACCAGCTGCACAGTCCACCTCTGAGGGGGAGGAGGAGGAGGACTTGGTGGAGGTCCCTGACCTGGCTGCTGATGAGGGGGATCAGCACAGCGCAGCTGAGTTGGTGCGGGGGTGGAGAGAGGATGAGGCGGCAGAGGAGGAGGATGAGGACAGCACTGACGTCGATGTGCCAGCAGACGTGGCCCGCCTCTTCCCAATGGCAGCGCACATGCTGACGTGCCTGCGCAGGGACCCCAGGGTGATCCAGATGAAGCAGAGGGAGGACATCTGGATCAGCATGATGTTGGACCCACGCCTCAAGGGGAAGTTGAGCCAGTTCCTGCCGCCTGCAGGAGGAGACCCAGCGCAACAAATAAGGAGCTTGCAGCAGGCCCTTGTTGAGCGCTTGGAGGAAGCCTTCCCCCAGCCTTCCACCCCCACTGTCCAGCAGCCAGCACAGAGGCAGCAGCAGGTGCCTGCATCCAGCAGCAGCAAGCGCCCCACAGACCTGCTGTCTCTCAGCCACGAGCTCTACAGGACTGTAGAGGCTCCGGCAGCAGTGACTAGAGAGGAGATGCATGCAGCAGCATCCTCCTCCGGTCACAGCCAGCGCCTGACCCGCATGGTGGCTGACTACATGGGGTCGTACAGCGGGCTTGACAGCGATGCCCCTGTTGATCCCATGGAGTATTGGGTCAAGCGCATGGAGATCTGGAGCGAGCTGGCGCAGTACGCCCTGGAAGTGCTGTCCTGCCCCCCTTCCAGCGTGCTGTCCGAGCGCTGCTTCAGTGCAGCTGGTGGCGTGGTCACCGAGAAACGCTCACGTCTGTCTCACAAGTCTGTGGACAGACTGACGTTTCTCAAGATGAACCAGGCGTGGGTGGAAGGCGAGTTCCTGGCCCCTGTTGTCGGCGAGAGGGGGACATGAACTGGCTGCCGGAACCATCGTTAATGTGCCTTACCACCCTTTACCACCTCCTGGCTCCTGCTCACTAAGCCAGCCTGGTTCACTTTGACTATTACGTCGCCTGCAGCCACACATTTTACACCTACAGTGGGCTGCTGTGTACTGCCCTTCTGCTGTCTGTCTGTGTTTCCCACTGCCAGGGTACACAGAATTACCTTCTTCTGCTGCCACTCTGCCACCAGCTATTACGTCAAACAATAGCTATATTGGTTGTAAAACCAAAAACCAAAAAACCATAAAAAAAAAAAAGGTTTAATTTTTCTGAGGTGCCCGGGTTGAAAACTGTGTTGTCCCAGTTGTGTATTGGACACAATGTGGGCTGCACGACCGCTGTCTGGGACCTCCTGTTGTGTTTATTTACAGCCCTGGTATCACCGCTAGGTACCAGGGCTATTATGTCACGCTGCCTACCTGCTGCCACACTCACACTACTCCTCCATACCTCCTCCTGCTGCTGCTGCTGCTGTCTGTCTGTGTTTCCCACTGCCAGGGTACACTACACAGATGATTTACCTTCTGCTGCCACTCTGCCACCAGCTATTACGTCAAACAATAGCTGCTCACATTACTCCTCCATTCCTCCTGCTGCTGTTGCTGTCTGTCTGTGTTTCCCACTGCCAGGGTACACAGAATTACCTTCTGCTGCCACTCTGCCACCAGCTATTACGTCAAACAATAGCTATATTGGTTGCAAAACCAAAACCAAACAAACCATTAAAAAAAAAAAAAGGTTTAATTTTTCTGAGGTGCCCGGGTTGAAAACTGTGTTGTCCCAGTTGTGTATTGGACACAATGTGGGCTGCACGACCGCTGTCTGGGACCTCCTGTTGTGTTTATTTACAGCCCTGGTATCACCGCTAGGTACCAGGGCTATTATGTCACGGCGAGCTGCCTGCCTCATTGACTGCCTGCTGCCACACACTCATCCTCCTCCTCCTGCTGCTGAATTTACCTCCTGCTGTCTTTGTGTTTCCACTGCCAGGGAGCACATACAATGGCGCTTCCAACATGCGTGCGCCCACCAGCTATTTGTTACGCTCAAAAATAGCTGCATTTCTTTAAAAAAAAAATTGAAAAGAGAAATACGTGAAGAAGAAGAAGACGATATTGAAAAAGAAGGAGAAGGAGAAGATGAAGATGAAGAAGAAGATGAAGAAGAAGATGAAGAAGATGATGAAGAAGAAGATGAAAAAGAAGAAGAAGATGAAGAAGATGAAGAAGATGAAGATGAAGAAGATGAAGAAGATGAAGAAGAAGAAGATGAAGAAGAAGAAGATGAAGAAGATGATGAAGAAGATGAAGAAGATGATGAAGAAGATGAAGAAGAAGAAGAAGAAGAAGAAGAAGAAGAAGATGAAGAAGAAGAAGAAGATGAAGAAGAAGAAGATGAAGAAGATGAAGATGAAGAAGAAGAAGAAGATGAAGAAGATGAAGATGAAGAAGAAGATGATGAAGAAGAAGAAGAAGATGATGAAGAAGAAGAAGATGATGAAGAAGAAGAAGAAGAAGATGAAGAAGAAGAAGAAGAAGAAGAAGAAGAAGAAGACAATATAGAAGAAGAAGAAGATGATATAGAAGAAGAAGATCTAGAAGAAGAAGAAGAAAGATAAAGAAGAAGAAGAACAAGTATATACAGTAACACTACTGAACAAAATTAAGGACACAACTTATCTTTCCACATTTTTTTTTAAAGGAACATCCCCACATAATCACTTGCTGTTGTTACTTGGAAAAAAAGATGTTTCTTGCCAGTGCTGCTCGGATACCCCTTTTCAAAATCCGAATCCGATTCGGATCCGGATACCCCGCTATCCGATCCGGGTCGGATATCCGAATTCAAAATTTTCCTATCCGAATCCGATTCGTATATCCGACCCCAGTATCCGACCGGATTCGGATATCCGGATTGAAAACCGGAAGTGGCCTTTAAATTGCTTTAAAAAGGTTTGTAAGGGTCAATTAGGCATGTAGCATCATTCTTTTTCAAAGGGGAACACTAATTGATGATGTGGGGACTTAAAATCCCCCCCCACAAAAAAAGGCTGTCAAAGGGCCAAGTGCAAAGTGCCAAATGCAAAGGGCCAAGTTCAAAGGGCCAAGTGTCAAGTGCAAAGGGCCAAGTGCAAAGGGCCAAGTGTCAAGTGCAAAGGGCCAAGTGCAAAGGGCCAAGTGTCAAGTGCAAAGGGCCAAGTGCCTAATGCAAAGTGCCAAGTTTAAAGGGCCAAGTGTCAAGTGCAAAGGGCCAAGTGCCTAATGCAAAGTGCCAAGTTTTAAGGGCCAAGTGTCAAGTGCAAAGGGCCAAGTGTCAAGTGCAAAGGGCCAAGTGTCAAGTGCAAAGGGCCAAGTGCAAAGTGCCAAATGCAAAGGGCCAAGTTCAAAGGGCCAAGTGCAAAGGGCCAAGTGCCTAATGCAAAGTGCCAAGTTTAAAGGGCCAAGTGTCAAGTGCAAAGGGCCAAGTGCCTAATGCAAAGGGCCAAGTTCAAAGGGCCAAGTGTCAAGTGCAAAGGGCCAAGTGCCTAATACAAAGTGCCAAGTTTAAAGGGCCAAGTGTCAAGTGCAAAGGGCCAAGTGCCTAATGCAAAGGGCCAAGTTCAAAGGGCCAAGTGTCAAGTGCAAAGGGCCAAGTGCCAAGGGCAAAGTGCCATGTGCAAAGTGCCAAGTGCCAACATGTGCAAACACGTGCAAAAATGTGCAAAGTGCAAACACGTGCAAACACATGCAAAATTGTGCAAACACGCGCAAACACATGCAAAAATGTGCAAACACATGCAAAAATGTGCAAACACGCGCAAACATGCAAAAATGTGCAAACACATGCAAAAATGTGCAAAGTGCAAACACATGCAAAAATGTGCAAACACGCGCAAACACATGCAAAAATGTGCAAACACATGCAAAAATGTGCAAACACATGCAAAAATGTGCAAACACGCGCAAACATGCAAAAATGTGCAAACACATGCAAAAATGTGCAAAGTGCAAACACGTGCAAACATGCAAAAATGTGCAAACACGCGCAAACACATGCAAAAATGTGCAAACACATGCAAAAAATGTGCAAACACGCGCAAACACATGCAAAAATGTGCAAACACATGCAAAAATGTGCAAACACGTGCAAACACGTGCAAAAATGTGCAAAGTGCAAACACGTGCAAAGTGCAAAAATGTGGAAAGTGCAAACACGTGCAAACACGTTCAAAGTGCCATGTGCAAAGTGGCACTTTGCACGTGTTTGCACGTGTTTGCACATTTTTGCACGTGTTTTCACGTGTTTGCACATTTTTGCAGTTTGCACATGTTTGCAGTTTGCACGTGTTTGCACTTTGCACGTGTTTGCACTGAGCATGTGTTTGCACGTGGCACTTTGCACGTGTTTGCTCGTGGCAGGCAGGCAGCACCTGGCCTGGTGTGTGTACAACACACACACAATCACATAGCAGGCAGCTGCAGCAGCACTGCAGCACACACTCTTAATGTCACATTTATGACATCAATGAAGCAAATGAATGATTTAACTATACTGTAGTGATTGTGAAGGGGTTAATCACTGAACAGCTTAGGTTTATAACTATGTACAGCCCTTTGTAGGGCACCAGCAATGGAGCAGGAGCATGTCTCTCAGGAAGCATTCAGCAAGCCAGGACGATCTGTCTCATCATGGCAGCCCTCCTTATTATACCAGGGGGGCTGGCCAGTGTTCCTTTCTGTGATTGGGAGCCAGGGTTTAGGCTGGGAGGCCTCTGATTGGCTTAATGAGGTCAGGTGGGGCTGGCCAGGGTTCCCCTCTGTGATTGGTTTCTGGTGCTTCTGCTGGGAGCCCTCTGATTGGCTCCCATGACGTCTGGACCTCATGCAGTGTTTCACTGGTCCAGATATCCGCGGATATCCGTACTATCTGCGGATATCCGTATAGCCCAGCCAACTATCCGCAGATAGCTATCCGGATACTGGACCAGCTATCCGGAATCCGGATCCGATCGGATAGGCCTAAAAAAGTCGGATATCCGAGTCTATTCGGATATCCGGTATCCTGTTGAGCAGCACTGTTTCTTGCATCATTCACCCTCAAAACAAGTGTTGGAAGCTATTTAAGGCCAATTCGAATAGTCAGCTCGAATAGTGAGCTCGAATACCGACTCGAATAGTGAGCTCGAAGTCCGAGGTCGAATCGAATAGTAAAAATTATTCGACTCGAATATTCGACTGACCTCGAATAATTTACTATTCGAATTCGACCTAACTCGAATTTTGAAAAGGGGTATTTGAGCATCACTACACCAATATACCCCATTCATATGGCATATCGGCCATCAAATATTTCTTGTCCACCAAATCTCTAATGCCCCAAAGCCAACAATCCTTCTTAGCTAACTGCACTGAATTTATTCTACAGAATAATATCTTCACATTTATGGATAAGATTTATCATCAAACCAATGGTAAAGCAATGGGGTCGTCATTCACCCCTTCTTACGCTAATCTGTCTATGGGTCTCCTGGAATTTTAAAAAATGCAATACAATAATCCTTATTCCAATAACATCATACTCTATAAGCGTTACATTGACTACCTCATCTTCATTTGGAAAGGCAGTACCGAATTCATTCCCCTATTCATCAATTATCTAAATTCAAATCTGGCCGGACTACAGTTCACATCAAAGCATGACCCAACAAGCATCGAATTTCTGGACTTGACTCTTTTCAACGAATCCAACCACATAAAAACAAAAACATACTTTAAACCGGCAGATGCCAACAACTACATACACTTTGACAGTTATCATTACCGACCCTGGAGTCCTGGACCATCAATACACCATATAGTCAATTTAGAAAAATCTGAAAGAACTGCACTGATACTACCGATTATAATTTTTAATCTGATATCTTTGCAAAAAATTCCAGGCCCGCAAATACACAAAAAAACTCATTAAATATGCCATTTTCAAAGCTAAAAAAACAAAAACTGATAACCCACTACCAAACCCCGATCAATCTACCACCATAAATTGTCCCCGATTCATTACACAATTCAGCTCTCAACACCCCCAGATCTGATCTATTTTGAAAAAAAGATGTGAAATCCTTCTACAGAACCCATATCTCCGAACAAGTTTTCCACATACCCCCCGCCATCACTTTTAGAAGAGCACCCAACCTAAAAAGTCTTATAGCACCTAGCCAGTTCAGAATACCCACAAAGGACAATCACACACAGAACCAACATACACCTGGTTGCTCGCCCTGTAACAATACTAGATGTATGGCCTGCCCATTCCTCCAGACCACTACCATTTTCCAATCCAACAACACCAAATTACAATATCCAATCAAAAATGTTATAACCTGCACCTCCAGATATATTATTTACATCATCACCTGCCCCTTCCATCTTCAGTACATGGGCCGTACCACTCAACCAGCATGCAGTAGAATTGGACAACATAAGAGGAATATACAAAAAAAATGTACCCCTTCATAGCGTATCAAAACACTTCAGCACCCACCACCGCACCGGTACATACCCTTTGGAGTTTGCACCAGAGCATCCCTCAAGTTCTTGGCACGACGTGCCGTCACCAAAGGCCTAGGACCCACAATTTGTTTGATTTTTGGGTCCAATTGTAAAATCTCCCAACACCCACGAAGAATCAAATTCAACTTTTTCCAGTGTGCATTATACTGTGTCACTATCCTACAGTACCCAGTTCCCTCCCAACCATCAGCTGGGGAACGAGCAGCTGACCAGCCTCACACCCGTCTCCTCAGCCTATAAAGGCTGTCACGAGCCATGCGCGCTCGCCCAGGGTCTTGGCTTGAAGCGTCTCGCTGGCTCACAGCCACAGGGGAACCAGGGCTGCCGCCAGACAAGGCGGAAATGAGCGGCTGCCCGGAGCTGCCAGCAGCCACATCCGTGAGTAATGTTACAGTGGGGCTGTTGCAAATAAGGCATTTCACATTCATTTTCTAATGCACCTGAATCTCAGCAAGGCGAGCCTTGGCTGTGTAGGATTGTAGAAAACGGGCAGCCACTTTCCTGGCCTGCTTCAAGGTGTCCTGGAGTCCGGGGTACTTGTCCACGAAGCGTTACAAATTTAAAATGTGTGCCATGCAAGGAACATCAGTCAATCAGCCACTTTTCAATGCAGCCAACAGACTGGTAGGGTCAGTGCTACCATAGAGTAGAGATGGCCCAAACCTCCGATTTTAGGTTCGCAAACCCGGTTTGTGAACCTCCGCAAACATTTTCGAACGTTCCCAAACCACCATAAACTTCAAAGGGGAGGCGAACTTTGAAAATTTGAAAAAATTATGCTGGCCACAAAAGTGATGGAAAAGATGTTTCACGGGGTCTAACACCTTGAGGGGGGCATGGTGGGGTGGGATAGATCCCTAAAGTCCCGGGGAGAAATCTGGATTTGCAAAGCAGCATTTTAAGGGCAGAAATCACATTAAATGCTAAATTGCAGGACTAAAGTGCTTTCAAACATCTTGCACGTGTATACATCAATCAGGGAGTGTAATTAGAGTACTGCTTCACACTGCCACACCAAACTCACTGTGTAACGCACCGCAAACAGCTGTTTGCGTAGTGATGGTCGTGTTGGACTGGTTCGCACCATGGGGAGAGTGCAGGCCGTGGCGGTTTTCAAGCCCATATGGTCGCCGGGCGGAGATAGCTCAATGATAGAACAACAGTGAGCTGATCAAATTTTTAAATGACTAGATTGAGCACATGTGCCATGCAGGGTACATGTGTCAGCTTTCCCAAATTCAAAGCGGAAAGGAGATTGCTGCCATTGTCACACACCACATTGCCGATCTCCAGCTGGTGCGGGGTCAGCCACTGATCCACCTGTTTGTTAAGAGAAGCCAGGAGAGCTGCTCCAGTGTGACTCTCCGCTTTGAGGCAAGACATGTCTAAGATGGCGTGACACCATCATACCTGGCATGCAGCATAGGCCCTGGGGAGCTGGGGCTGTGTAGCTGGAGAGGAGATCGCGGCACCAGCCAAGGAGGAGGAGGATGACGACAGTGAAGAGGATGTACCAGGCGAGAGGAGGTGGCAGGAGGCCTGCCTGCAAGCCGTGGAGGTGTCACAAGTTGGTCCGCTGCACAGCCACGCACTCCCTTCTTGCCATCGTTCACCAGGTTGACCCAATGGGCTGTGTAAGTAATGTAGCGGCCCTGACCATGCTTGGCAGACCAAGCATCCGTGGTCAGGTGGACCCTTGACCCAACGATGTGTGCCAGAGATGACACCACTTGCCTCTCCACTTCACGGTGCAGTTTGGGTATCGCATTTTAGAGAAATAATTGCGGCCTGGCATCTTCCACTGTGGTGTCCCAATGGCCACAAATTTACCGAAGGCCTCAGAGTCCACCAGCTTGTATGGTAATAGCTGGCAAGCTAACAGTTCCGCCACGCCAGCTGTCAGACACCGGGCAAGGGGGTGACTGGCAGAAATTGGCTTCTTTCGCTCAAAAATTTCCTTCACGGACACCTGGCTGCTGTGGGCAGAGGAGCAGGAACCGCTCAAGGTCAGAGGCGGTGTGGAGGAGGGTGGCTGTGAAGGTGCAAGGGAGAAAGCGGCTGAAGACGCTGCACCTGAAGGAGGAAGAGGAGAAGGAGGGTGGCTTTTCTTTTGTGTGCTGCTTTTCCTCAGGTGCTCTTCCCATTGCAGTTTGTGCCTTTTCTCCAGGTGCCTTCGTAAGGCACTTGTCCCTACGTGAGTGTTGGCTTTTCCACGGCTCAGTTTTTGCTGGCAGAGAGTACAAATGACTTTGCTCCGATCTGAGGCACACACACTAAAAAATTTCCAAACCGCTGAGCCCCCCTGGGGTGATGGCATTATGGTGGCATCAGCAGCTGACGTTGAAGGGCATGATGACTGGCTGTACGCTGTACATAGGTGGCGATACATGGCACTGGATACTGCCACCAGCTGTTTCTGACGACGAGCTCCCCCTGCTTCTTTCAGCCACTCGTCTCCTCCTACTCCTCTCTGACTCCCCCTCTGAACTGTCCCCCTGTTCATATCCTCTATTGGGAACATATGTGGGATCCGTATCATCGTCATCATCATAATCATCCTGCCCAGCTTCGCTTGCCTCAGACAGCTCCAAAACTGCACCAACAGCAGGTACCTCATAATCCTCATCCTCACACGTTACATCCATAGTATCGCCTAATAGTGATGGTCGCTGGATTCCGCGGAACCACCGGAAGTTCGCCTGGAACCATTCGCGGCGAACCGTTCGGGCCATCTCTACTACAGAACTGGGAGTGCCACACTTATCTGCGTCTGGGGAAACATTCCTTGAGGACTCTGCAGGGGTTCCTTGGCATTTTACCCATTGTGAGGGAAGTATAATACAACACATTATAATAGGGGGTACTGTAAAAATAAGCACTAAATTGTGGGTCAGAATAATAATGAGCACAATATAATGAGTGGCACTGTAATAAGAGGCAATAAAATTGACAGACACACCTACTTTTAACCACTTCCCAACTGAGGGGTTTTACCCCCTGACCACCAGAACAATTTTCACCTTTTAGCGCTCCTTCCATTCATTTGTCTATAATTTTATCATTACTTATCGCAATGAAATGAACTATATCTTTTTTTTTTCGCCACCAATTAGGCTTTCTTTAGGTGGGACATTATGCCAAGAATAATTTTATTCTAAATGTGTTTTAATGGCAAAATTGTAAAAAATGTGGGAAAAAATTTATTATTTTTCAGTTTTCGGCCTTTATAGTTTTTAAATAATGCATGCTACTGTAATTAAAACCCATTAAATGTATATGCCTATTTATCCCGGTTATAAAACCGTTTAAATTATGTCCCTATCACAATGTTTGCTGCCAATATTTTAATTGGAAATAAAGGTGCATTTTTTTCAGTTTTGCGTCCATCCCTAATTACAAGCCCATAGTTTATAAAGTAACAGTGCTATACCCTCTTGACATAAATATTTAAAAAGTTCAGTCCCTATTTATGTATTTTTTTTAGATTGTAAATTTTTTATTTTTTTTTTAATTACAAAAAAAAATAAAAATTGGGGAGTGTGGGAGGTAA